>NC_141537.1:77213427-77532641 GCF_021556685.1 Rattus norvegicus | reverse complement strand
CCCTACACCTACCCCATTCTTTTTTTTTTTTACATACTATCACACACACAGTACACTCACTTTTTACCTTCCTTCTTTAGTATTCCCTTTTGTAAAAGGAAAGCACCACACACGCACACACACACGCACACACACACACAGGCACACCCAAACGCACACACATAGACAAAATATATTTTCTCTTTTCATTTGCAGGCTCAATACCAGGGAGCTCCCTTGAACATTGCCTTCTCTGCCTTAACTTTGACCCTTGCTTGCCACACCAACTACACCACTTTGCTAGAATAGGCCATCCAGTTTACAAAAGAGCATGAGCACCACACGGGAGCCCCATTCTGCAGCAGCCCACAGGGCACAGGGATTGAGCTTGTTTGGAAAAACTATAGCTTTTGCTAAGCTTTAAACGTTTAACTCAACTCAACTCATCTCAACTCAACTCAACTCAACTCAACTCAACTCTGAGGGTTTTCTGCTTGCTTCATGCTTCTGCGCTTGCCTGCCTGCCTGCCTGCCTGCCTGCCTGCCTGCCTGCCTGCCTGCCTGCTTGTTTAGATTCCTTCAAGACGAAAAGATCTTGACTTGAGTGCTTTGGTTGCATTTTCGGTTCAGCCTGTCACTGAGAGTCACTCTTTGCCAGTTTTGGCATGCGCTGCTCCGGAGGAAGAAGCCAGTTGTGTGTCTGCTGTGATGCACTAGCCTTCAGCAGCGCTAGTTCCTTTGGTGGGTCTTCCTGCTCTGCATGGCCTGGAGGATTCAGGGCAGTGGGCAGCTTGGGGTAGGCTGTGGGTGGGCATTATCCAGCCATTTAGGACAAAGTCTCTGACCCAGGTCCTTTCTTGCATTTGGCCCATGAGTTTGAGTCCTCCTGTTCCAGGCGTAAGTCAGGTCAAGGGACATGCCTTCCAGCTTTCTTGGACTCAGTGCAGTTTCTTTGGGGCTCTGGGTGTGCTAGAGGAAGGCTGCTGTTGCTGCTGCTGCTGCTGCTGCTGCTGCTGCTGCTGCTGCTGCTGCTGCTGCTGCTGAAGCTCCTTCTGTTACTTCTGCCCCTGCTGCTGCTTCTGCTGCTGCCCCTGCTGCTGTCCTTGCTGCCCCTGCTGCTCCTGGGGTGGTGGTGCTGAGGATGTTGATGTTGATGGATGGGGATGTCTGTGGGGTGATGGATGGAGAAATAGATGAGAGGGTGGATGAATGGTGAGTAGGTGGAAGGATCAAAGGAGGAGGCCTTACCTGAGGTGAGGTTAGAGTTCTAAGGCCATCCTGTAGAAGGCCCGAGGTTTTTGGCCTCCTGTGTAAGGGCTTGGGAATCCTCGAACCTTAAGCAGGCTCACAGGGTTGTCTCTTCATGGGAAGGGGTGCAGACCTGTTCTCCACCCAGAAGGCTTGGGATAGATGGAGTTCCTAAGCCAGTGGTTGGCCTGTGCAACCTGAAGGGCCAATTCACAGTGGAATCCGCCCGGGCTAGTATGTTTATCCCAGACCCTCCCTCCTAAGACCTTTATGTCCAGAACAGTTGGTCGGTCAGTGGAACCCGTCCTGCTACATGGAGATGTCACCTGTACTGGCCAAATGGAGCAGAACCTAGGTGACCTCTGCGTCATACCTGAATCCCTCGGACCTTTCTGTCTGTCACAATCATCCTCCCCACTCCAGTGTTCCTCCACACCGTTCCTAATACTCTGACCTTTTTTAGAGTCCCTCGTGTTGTGGAGACCACTGACCCTAAAATCATTAGTCTCTACGTCCTGAGTGTAACTTTGCCACTCTTCCCACCAGTCGTGCACAGATCCCTATTTTCCGTTGGCCATTGGTGGCCCCATTGAAAGGGTCCTTCCACCCGCAAGAGGGGTCTGGACCCACAGGTGGAGCACCGCTGTCTTAGGCCCTTGAGCATTGTTTCTCAGCCAGAGGAACCCATCTTCACGAAAGAGGTCATGTGGACTGTGTAAAGAGCTTCTATGTAAACACGTCTTAAGCCTTGGGACATACCCAGGACTGGCTGAATCAGGAATCAGGAAGCATTTTCCCAACCTTTGGCTGTGCTTAACTGTGCCTAAAATAAACTGCCTGGGGTCAGGACCAAGAAGGTTTGAACTAATGCAACCTCCTGAGTGCTGTTGAAGCAGATTCCTCTATCGCCTCGCTGGGGTCCTTATTCTGCAGCTCCTGCTGCTGCGCAGACTCCCCCAACCCACCATGGCCCACCTTCCCACCCATCAACACCAATCTCATCCGTCCCACCACTGCACCCACCACTCCCAGGACTCCCACCTCTCTGGACCCTTTCAACGCTGCCTTTACGGCCTGTCCAAGGCCAGCTTGGACACCACAGGCTTAACTGAGGAAGGCTGAGTGTGGAATCAACTGGGATGGAGGGGTGTGGGACCTGCTCCCCACTCTCCTCTGATGGAATAGAGTTTCATTTATTGGAAGGGGGCACTCCTTGTGTCTGGTGGAGTTTCCATGAACCCTGGAAAATGGAAAGAGTAAAAGAGGGAGGGAGAATTAAACACTCACACACACACACACACACACACACACACACACACAGAGGGAGAGAGAGAGAGAGAGAGAGAGAGAGAGAGAGAGAGAGGGAGAGAGAGGGATAGAGAGAGAGAGAGAGAGAGATTGTATAAAGCAAGAAACCCCAACCAGCTTCACACTTACACCTAAACACATACCCTCACACAGGCAGACAGACGGACAGACAGACAGACAGAGAGACAGACATGCCAGACAGATGTAGCAAGCTCCAATAAGCAGGCTCCGGCCATTTTACCTATATCTACACATCTGCATTTCGACATGTCCACATTTGGCAGATGGAGCAAAGTCTAACCAACTGGCTCCAAGAACACTATTTTCTTTTTTTTCTCTCAGCCCCTTTATATCACCAAAGACAGTGCTCCCTGTGTGTAAGAAAACTTTACCTCTTAGCCTCAAGTCACACATTCTCTAAAAGCCATCACCACAGAAAGATATTCTTCAATAATGAGATTAAAATCATCACACTCAACGAAACTGCACTGGATTTATCGATTACCTATTTTTGTTTTGATACCCACACACAACCAAATATTTCCCATCCTTCTTTCTCTCCACAAGTTGGACTTAACTCCAAAGCGATAATTCTCTTGTCACTGATGAACAAAGTTCAAGCCAGCGAACCTATGTTAGCAAGTTCCACCCGCGCCCTGCCCCTCCTAGACTTAGCTGATGACAGTTTGTATTCAGCAGGAGACGGATCATCATCTATCGTGCATGGTTTCTTTTTTGGAAGTCTCATTGTTCAGGTAATCTGGCTATTCACCTATCCTCCATCCGGACACTCCTAACAGAGTGATTGATTGACTCCTTGTTCCTAGCGGTGTCTCTTCGCGGTGCACAGCGACAGACACCTATGGCCACGGGCCTAGATCCCGAGATCCAGGAATTGGGGCCCAACCTTGAACGGAGGTCCTCTTGCAGCATGAACTTGTCCCAGGCCTACTTTTCTTGCTACCACGAGTCTGTGCTTTTAAGGCCCGAGACCTCACTGGATTCCTTCTCTCAACTCTGCAACTCTTGCTGTTTGTTGTTCTATGAGGAAGGGGCACGTTCCGGTCTTGATCGCCACTTGGGACTTTCTGTCAACTAGCCTAACTTCCCCCGCATTCTTTAAATCCAAGTAACTTCCTAAAAGCGCACAGATCACGTCAGGAACGGCCTCCGATCATGAATTCATCTCAACAGTAGCATCTCAAGAACGGTCCTCTTCCTGTTGACCCGTAGGCTTCTGTCCCAACCGAGCGGCCCTCAGCCAGCAGGGAAATCCCAGCAGGCTGTAGGCAGCGAGCGTCTTGCCATGCCCAATGAGAGCAGCATGTCAGGACTCTGAGGGATCTAGGTAGCAAGGAGAGGCATGGGAAGGCACATCCATAGTAAGACGGCATCCTGGTGCCCAGGTCCTGGGGCCGTGCTTCTCCAGGATACACCGACCACAGCAGAGCACAAAGGTGGGCCGGTGGGCCCGGCTGCGGGTCGGTGGATTCCAGAAGGCTCGCTTGCCCACTGCAGCTCTTCTGCAAGGCTAGCACGGCCAGTCCCAGTCCGCCTGGGCGTTGGGCTCCAGTGTGGGGTCTCTGTGGGTCAAAGTGTAGGTGCCGGCTCCTGGCCCTGGAGACTGACCTTGTTCAGGGTGGTCTTGTGTCCCAAGGCCCAGGCCTTCCAGAAAGGGAAGAAAGAAGAGCAGAGCTGTGGGTGTTGGAGGAGCTCTAGGTTGGAGGACGGGGTGCTTTCCCTGAGACTCCGGGCTCGCTTGAGGAGGAGGAGGAGTGGAGAATTGTCAGCGAGGGCTTGAGCTCCGGGAGGGCGGAGGGCCGGTGGAGACGAAAGGCAGCGAGCGTTCAGAGTTTGCGGGTTTGGTCTTGCTGTCGTAGGCTGGTCGCCAGCGAGGAAGGGCCAAGCTGGCTGAGCAGCAGTCTTGGTGCTTTTCCGAGCGTTCCCGGAGAGAGTTGTGTGCGAAGTGGGGGCCTGGACGGCGACAGGGCAGGAGCAAGAGGAGCAGCAACGAGTAGAGACAGGCGCTCACGGCTGCCGGCTGGGCGCTCGACGCTCGACGCTCCACACCGGATGCTCAGCGAGCAGGCGGCGGGCGTCCTGGGCGCGGTTCTGGCGGCAAGTGGCCACGGTTAGTGAGTGGCCCGGTGCTCGGAGTTTCAGTTCGCGGGCCGTCCGCTAGGGGTCGGCGGCGCGCCGGACACTCCCGCGACCCTGAAGGCAGAGAGAGAGTGAATGAGCGAGCGAGGGTGAAAGAGAGAGGGAGGGAGGGAGAGAGAGAGAGAGAGAGAGAGAGAGAGAGAGAGAGAGAGAGAGAGAGAGAGAGAGAGAGAGAGAGAGAGAGAGAGAGAGAGAGAGAGAGAGAGAGAGAGAGAGAGAGAGAGAGAGAGAGAGATTTTTTGTGTGAAGTGGTGTGGTGTCGGGCGTAGAGCGTTTTGTAGTTGTTGTTTTGTGTTAAGGAGGAGGCGTTGGTAGTGTGTGTATGCGTCGGCGTGCATTGTGAGTGTGGGCAGTGTGAGAGCATGGTAGGCTGTGGTGAGCGTGTAGTGCGCGGGTATGAGGCTTGAAGCATGTCCCGTGGTCCGGTAGTGGCAAGTCATGGTTTTTGAGCTTCGAGTATGTCTGTTTGGCGCTTCTTTGTCGCCGGTTGTGGTGGCCCACACCGGTAGGATTTGCTGAAGGAGGCAGAGGCAGGAGGAACACGAGTTCGAGGCCAGTCTGGGCTACACATTTTTTTCTTCTCAGCTCCTCTCACTTTCTTCCCACTTTATACACACACATGCACATGCACACACAATAGCCCTACCACCATTTTCTCCCTCGCCTTGCCTCGCTTCCCCTCCCCTATCCCCGCTCTGCATCGCAGTTACTACACTGCATTACACCCCTACCCTACCCTACCCCATTCCAACTTTTACTCACATACTATCTAACACCGTAGTCTCACTTTTTACCTTCCTTTTTTAGTATTCCCTTTTGTAAAAGGAAAGCAACACACACACACACACACACACACACACACACACATGCACACGCACGCAGGCACACACACAGGCACACCCAAATGCACACACATAGACAAAATATATTTTCTCTTTTCATTTGTAGGCTCAATACCAGGGAGCTCCCTTGAACATTGCCTTCTCTGCCTTAACTTTTACCCTTGCTTGCCACCCCAACTACACCACTTTGCTAGAATAGGCCATCCAGTTTACAAAAGAGCATGAGCACCACATGGGAGCCCCATTCTGCAGCAGCCCACAGGGTACAGGGATTGAGCTTGTTTGGAAAAACTATAGCTTTTGCTAAGGTTGAAACACTCAACTCAACTCAACTCAACTCAACTCAACTCAACTCAACTCAACTCTGAGGGTTTTTTGCTTGCTTCCTTGCTTCTGTGCCTTCCTGCCTGCTTGTCTGCCTCCCTGCCTGCCTTCCTGCCTGCCTGCCTATCTGCTTTTTTAATTTCCTTCAAGACAAAAAGGTCTTGACTTGAGTTCTCTGCCAGGTGTTTACCTAACACCCTCTTACCTATGTTTTTTCTTGAATTGGCCCCATTAGTTCTATCTTTTTTGCCAGGTAAAGTTCAAACCGCAGGACCATGTAAGGTTTACTTTTCTTGGAAAGAGTGAAGTATCTTTGGGAGGTGGATGTTTTTGGAAGGAGGTGGAGGGTCGTGGAGTAAGTTTTATGTGCCTATGTCTGCTGCAGCTGCTGTGGTTGGTGATGGTGGTTTTGGTGTTGGTGATGGATGGATGAAAAGATGTGTGGGTGTATGAATACATGTAGATTGAAGGACCAAGGCAGAGACCTGGTCGGAACAGCTTCCAGTGGCCATAAAGTTATTCTTGTTTTTATTTTATAAATGTAATTTCCTACTGTCCAATCCTTCGTGCACATATACGTGTATTCCTTGATTTTTCTATATGCCCTTGAAAGTTTCTTTCTACCCCCAAGATTAGTCTGAACCTTGAGGACCTAATGCAGTGTTAAGTTCTTGAGAGTTTTTTCAAATATGAAACAAAACTCAAACATAATCCTTTATTATTCTAACTAAAATGATTCCACTAATCCATATGTATTCAGATACTTCTTTTGAAGGTGTAGTTATCAGGTGGGGGCCTACAGAATTTTCTCCTTTTTTTCTTTTTCTAAGTCTTTTCCTAATTGCAGCTGCTTTTGAGGCGTAAAACCTTTAAAATTTTTCTTTCTTTCTCTCCAGGTATTAATATTTGCAGTACACCAGATTACACATCTACTAGAGGAAATACATACAGTATACCTTACAACTGATAGTGGAGAAGTGATCGTCATGCAGATTTAAAACTGCTATGGTGCCACACGTGTTTAATCCCAGCCCTTGGGAGGCAGAGTCAGGTGGATCTATGTGAGTTCAAAACCAGCTATTTAATGGTCTTCAAGGTCTTCCAGGGTTACAGAGAGGGACCCTGTCTCAAAACGGTAATAAAAAATAAAGATTCCTTCGGGTCAGTCTCCATCTGTGCCATGGAACTAACCCTGTGGCACAGGACTTCTTACCCAAATCCTGCCTGGACAGTGCTGTACTTTGAGGAGTGCTGTCACTCCTAATTTCTAAGGTTAGACCAACATTTTTGCTCCAAACAGGTCAAAGAGGGACTCACCAGGAGACCATAGGGAACAGGAACCTCCTGGGGACAGGAGGGTCCTTCCCCTTTCCATCTGTGCCCCTGAGCTAACCTTGTAATACTGCTCTCCACACCCATATCCCCCTTGAAAAGAACTGGTCTCCCAGGAGTGCTGACACACCTAAGCTCACAGGCTCCAATTAGAAGCAGCAAGACAAACTAACACCAGAGATAACCAAATGGCAAGAGGCAAAAGAGAAAATCAAAAACATAAGCAACAGAAACCAAGGCAACTTGGCATCATCAGAACCCAGTTCTCCTCATACAGCAAGTCCTGGATAGCCCAATACACCAGAAAAGCAAGATTTGGATTTAAAAATCACATCTCATGATGATGATAGAGGACTTTAAGAGGGACATAAATAACTCTCTTAAAGAAATACAAGACAACACAGGGAAACAGGTAGAAACCCTTAAAGAGGAAACACAAAAATTCCTTTAAAAATTACAGGAAAACACAACCAAACAGGTGAAGGAATTGAGCAAAACCATTCAGGATTTAAAAATGGGAATAGAAACAATAAAGAAAGCAGAAAGGGAGACAACCCTGGACATAGAAAACCTAGCAAAGAGATCAAGAGTTATAGACTCAAGCATCACTAACAGAATACAAGAGATTGAAGAGAGAATCTCAGGTGCAGAAGATACCATAGAAAACATTGACACAACAGTCAAATAAAATGCAAAATGCAAAAAGGTCTGAATCCAAAACATCCAGGAAATTCAGGACACAAAGAGAAGATCAAGTCTAAGGATAATAGATATTGAAGAGAGCAAAGATTGCCATCTTAAAGGGTCAGTAAATATCTTCAACAAAATTATAGAAGGAAACTTCCCAAACCTAAAGAAAGAGATGCCCACAAACATACAAGAAGCCTGCAAAACTCCAAATAGATTGAAACAGAAAATAAATTCCTTCTATCACATAATAATCAAAACACCAAATGCAGATAACAAAGAAAGAATATTAAAAGCAGTACGGGAAAAGAGTCAAGTAATATATAAAGGCAGAACTATCAGACCTACACCAAACTTCTCCAGAGAGACTGTGAAAATCAGAAGATCTTGGGCAGATGTCATACAGACCCTAAGAGAACACAAACCCAGCAAAACTCTCAATTACCATAGATGAAGAAATCAAGATATTCCATGACAAAACCAAATGTACACAACATCTTTCCACAAATCCAACCAGACAGGATAAGAGATGGAAAATTCCAACACAAGGAGAGAAACTATACCCTAGAAAAAGCAAGAAAGTAATCTTCTTTCAACAAACCCAAAAGAAGATAGCCACACAAACATAATTCCACACCTAGCAACAAAAATAATAGAAAACAACAATCATTCATCCCTAGTATCTCTCAACATCAATGGACTCAATTTCCCAATAAAAAAGACATAGACTAACAGACTGGATATGTAGAGAGGACCTAGCATTTTGCTGCATACAGGAAACACCCCTTGGTGACAAAGACAGACAGTTCCTCAAAGTAAACCACTGGAAAACGTTTCCAAGCAAATGGTTCCAAGAAAAAAGCTGGAGTAACCATTCTAATATCAATTAAAATCGACTTTCAACCAAAAGTCAATTATCAAAAAATATATGGCAGGACACTTCATACTCATCAAAGGAAAAATCCACCAAGATGAACTCTCAATTGTGAACATCCATGCTCCAAATGCAAGGGCACCCATACTCTTAAAAGAAACCTTACTATAGCTCAAAGCACACATTGCACCTCATACAATGATAGTGGGAGATTTCAACACATCACTCTCAGTGCTGGACAGATCATGGAAACAGAAACTAAACGGAGACACAGTGAAACTAAGAGAAGTGATGAACGAAATGGATTTAACAAACATCAACAGAACATTTCATCCTAAGAATATACCTTTTTCTCAGCACCTCATCGTTCCTTCTCCAGAAATGACCATATAATCGGTCACAAAATGGACCCCAACAGACACAAGATAATAGAAATAATCCCATGTATCCTATCAGATCAGCATGGACTAAGGCTGGTCTTCAATAGCAACACAAAAAGGCAAAGCCCACATACACATGGAAGTTGAACAACACTCCACTCAATGATAACTTGACCAAGGAAGAAGTAAAGACAGAAATTAAAGACTTTTTAGAATTTAATGAAAATGAAGGCACAACATACCCAAACTTATGGACACAATGAAAGCTGTGCTAAACGGAAAACTCACAGCTCTGAGTACCTCTAAAAAGAAACTGGAAAGAGCAGACACTAGCTTGACACCTGAAAGCTCTAGAACGAAAAGAGGCAAATACACCCAAGAGGAGTAGACAGCAGGAAATAATCATTGCAGGGATGAGATCAACCAAGTAGAAACAAAAAGAACTATACAAAGCATCAACAAAACCAGGAGCTGGTTATTTGAGAAAAATCAACAAGATAGATAAACCCTTAGCCAGACTAACCAAAGGGCACAGAGACAGTATTCAAAATAACAAAATCAGGAATGAAATAGAGGTTTAACAACAGAAACTGAGGAAATCCAAAAAACCATGAGATCCTACTACAAAAGGCTATACTAAACAAAACTGGAAAATCTGAATGAAATGGACAATTTTCTAGAAAGATACCAGGTACCAAAGTTAAATCAGGATCAGATAAACCATCGAAACAGTTCCTTAACCCCTAAAGAAATAGAAGCAGTCATTAAAAGTCTCCCAACCAAAAAGAGCCCAGGACTAGATGGGTTTAGTGCTGAATTCTATCAGACCTTCCCAGAAGACCTAGTACTGATACTCTCCAAACTATTTGACAAAATAAAAACAGAAGGAACACAATCCATTTCATTCTATGAAACTACAATTACATTTATACCTAAACAACCCAAAGACCTAACAAAGAAAGAGAACTTCAGACCAATTTCCCTCATGAATATCAATGGAAAATTACTCAATAAAATTCTCACAAACTGAATCCAAGAACACATCAAAATGATCATCCACCATGATCAAGTAGACTTCATCCCAGTGATGCAGGGATGGTTTAATAAATGGAAATCCATCAATGTAATACACTATATAAACAAACTTACCGAAAAAATCATGTGATCATTTCATTAGATGCTGAGAAAGCATTTGAGGTCAAAGGGATACAAATTGGAAAAGAAGAAGTCAAAATATAACTATTCGCAGATGATATGACAGCATACTTGAGTGATCCCAAAAATTCCACCAGAGACCTCCTACAGCTGATAAACAACTTCAGCAAAGTGGCTGGATATAAAATTAACTCAAACAAATCTACTCTACTCAAAAGATAAACAGGCTGAGAAAGAAATTAGGGAAACAACACCCTTCACAATAGTCACAATATAAAATACCTTGGAGTGACTCTAACCAAGCAAGTGAAAGATCTCTATAACAAGAACTTCAAGTCTCTGAAGAAAGAAATTGAAGAAGTTCTGAGAAGATGGAAAGATTTCCCACGCTCATGGACTGGCCTGATTAATATAGTGAAAATGACCATTTGCCAAGCAATCTACAGATTCAATGCAATCTCCATCAAAATTCCAACTCAATTCTTCATAGAGTGAGAAAGAGCAATTTTCAAATTCATTTTGGATAACAAAAAATCCAGGAGAGTGAAAACTATTCCCAACAATAAAAGAACTTCTGAGAAAATCACCATCCCTGACCTCAAGCTGTATTACAGAGTGATAAAAACTGCATGGTATTGGTACAGAGACAGGCATGTGGATCAATGGAATAGAATTGAAGACCCAGAAATGAGCTGTCAAACCTACAGTCACTTACTTGATTTTTGACAAAGGAGTCAAAACCATCCTGTGAGAAAAAGACAGCATTTTCAATAAATGGTGCTGGTTCAACTGGCGATCAGCATGTGGAAGAATGCAAATCAATCCATTCTTATCTCCTTCTACAAAGCTCAAGTCCAAGTGGATCAAGGACCTCTACATAAAACCAGATACACTCAAACTAGTAGAAGAGAAAGTGGGGAAGAACCTTGAACACATGGACACAGGGGAAAATTTACTGAACAGAACAACAATGGCTATGCCCTAAAATCAACAAATGGTACCTCACAAAATTGAAAAGCTTACTGTAAGGCAAAGGTCACTATCCATATAACAAAATGGCATCCAACAGATTAGGAAAAGATGTTTTCCAACACTACATCTGATAGACAGCTAATATCCAATATATACAAAGAACTCAAGAAGTTAGACTCCAGAGAATCAAATAATCCTATTAAAAATGGGGTACAGAACTAAACAGAGAATTCTCAACTGAGGAATATCGAATGGCTGAGAAGCACCTAAAGCAATGTTAAACATCCTTAGTCATCAGAGAAATGCAAATCAAAACAATCCAGAGATTCCACCTTACATCACTCAGAATGGCTTAAATCAAAACCTCAAGTGACAGTAGATGCTCTCAAGGATAAGAAAGAGGAACACTCCTCCATTGTTGGTGGGATTGCAAGTTGATACAACCATTCTGGAAATCAGTCTGACTGTTCCTCAGAAAAGCAGACACTACCTGAGGACCCAACTATACCACTTCTGGGCATACACCCAAAAGATGCTCCTACCATGCAACAAAGAGACATGCTCCACTATGTTCATAGCAGCCTTATTTATAATAGCCAGAAGCTGGAAAGAACCCAGATGTCCCTCAATCATGGAATGGATACAGAAAATGTGGTTCATTTACATAATGGAGTACTACTCAGCTATTAAAAACAATGACTTCATGAAATTTTTAGGCAAATGTATGGAACCTGAAAATATCATCCTGAGTGTGGTAACTCAGTCATAAAGGAACAGACATGATATGTACTCACTGATATACCCAAGATACAATTCACAGAGCATAGAAAACTCAAGAATAAGGAAGACCAAAGTGTGGATGCTTCAGTCATTCTTAGAAGGGGAAACAAAATACTCATGGGAGAAGAGGGTAGGAGGACTTTGGGAGGAAGGGGGGGAAGGGTGCAGGATTACATATGGTATGTGACAGGGGATGATATACAGAGGGTCAGGAAGTTGAACAATGGTGTGTAGAAATAGGGAATGTGGAACCACAGTTAGCCACCAATCCTAGATGCCAGGAAAGCAAATAGCTCCCAGGACCCAACAGGGATGAGATTAGCTGAAATGCCCAACAAAGGGGAGGGAGAACCTGTAGAGACCATATCCAGAGGTTAGGCAAGATCCCCAGTTGGGAGATGGGGCTACCCACTCATCTCCAAATTTTTAATCCAGAATTGCTCTTGTCTAAAGGAAATACAGAGACAAAGTGTGAAGCAGAGATCGAAGGAAAGGCCATCCAGAAGCTGCCCTACCTGGGGACCCATTGCACATACAGACGCCAAACCCAGACTCTACTGTGGATGCCAAGAAGTGCATGCTGACAAGAGCCTGATATAGCTGTCTCCTGAGAGGCTCTGCCACAGCCTTACTAATATAGATGAAGATACTTGCAGCTAACCATCAGACTGAGCATGAGACCCTCAATGGAGGAGTTAGAGAAAGGACTGAAGGGGTTTGCAACCCCATAGGAAGAACAACAAAATCAACCAATCAGAAACCCCAGAGCTCCCAGGGCCTAAGCCACCAACCAAAGAATACACATGGAGCGAGCCATGGCTTCAGCCTCATATTAGCAGAGGATGACCTTGTTGGGCATTAATGGGAAGAGAGGCCCTTGGTCCTGTGAAGTCTCAATGCCCCAGTGTAGGGGAATGCCAGGGTAGGAGGTAGGAGTGAGTGGATGGATAGGGGAGCACCCTCATAGAGGCAGTGGGAGGGGGATGGGATAGGGGTTTCTGGAAGGGAAATCAGGAAAGGGGATAACATTTGAAATGTTAATAAGTAAAATATCCAATAAAAAAGGAAAAAAGAAATAAAAATATAAATAAAATTGAACAGGGAATAAAGACACACACCTTTAATTCCAGCGTTGGGAGGCCAAGACAGGCAGATTCTGTGAGCTCAAGGCCAGCCAGTTCTACCAAGTGAGACGAGAGAGAGAGGATGGGGGGATGTCATGAGAAAGCAGCAGGAAGGAAAATTCGTACACATAAAGCTTAAATTATTACACATAAAGTTTAAAGTAGACAAAAATAAAATCCTATTAGAGTCACAAGTGTGGAAGAATGATACAGAAATGAAATACAGCAAGTTTAAGATTAAAAGTGTGGAGTTGTATGCTAGCCAAGCCTGAGGACCTAAGTTTGATCCTTAGGACCCACATAACAGAAGGAGAAATTTGACTCCTTTTGGCTATCCTCTGTCCTTTATATCCACTCCATGGCATATGCATATGGACACACACAAACAAATAAAGTAAGGAGAAAAGAATGAGCTAATGGTTACCAGAAACTGGGAAAGGAGATAAGGCTAGTAAATGTTCAGTAAGAGGCACACTTATGGAGTCTGTAGTGTGACCCTAGTTAACAATCTATTATTGTAACAGAGGGAAAAAGAAAACATCTTTGAAATGGTGACTGTCTGCTTACTTGGGTGTGATGACTACATGATGTACTCATGGGTTGAAATTCCAAGTTGTATCCCATTCTCTAACTTGCCTTATTTTGAAGAAAATAATTTTTATCAACATAACGTTATATTGTCCCTTGGTGTTCTCTTTACCTTTAGTTAATTTGAGGATGAAGGGAGTGCTGAGGCTCTATTTTAGTGTGGCAACACATGCTAGAAAATGTAACACATTTTCTATCTCAGTCCTTTTGTTTTGTTTTTAAACATACAAGGCCTGTAATAAATGGCCCTGACTGGCTTTGAATTCATGGGCTTAAGCAGTTCTGCTGCTTACCTCTTGAGTAGTTGGAACTACAGATTTGGACTGCCACAGCAAGCTTCCCTATGCTTAACACAGAAAGGAAATCACATTATATGCTGGGTTCTGTGAGGACAGAGGTGTGTCTTTTGTGTATTCCTTGCTAAAGTGTTTGCCAATAGCAGCCAGTGAGTACTGACAATCTTCTTGTTAAAAGTGATATTTAGTAAACAACAGAGGATAAGGGGAAGAACTCTGGGTTAAAATGTAGTACCTTTTGAACTCGGGTTCTTGGTGAGTCCCTGAACCAGAAAGCCCCTGAACGCACAAATACACACATAGTACACAACCTGTCTGAAAACAGTGGGCTCCAACAACTTGTTAGGAAGCTTTCAACGTAGTTGAGTTGGCTAATCCTGCTCAATTTCTAACATTCCCAGTAGTTTGGAGGAAGGGTGGTTTTGTTTTGAATCTAGTGTGGAAACAGATTCTTATATAGCCCAGGGTGGCCTCATTGTACATGTCTGTGTGTTAAGTGTCTGCAGAAACCCTTGGTAAGAACTACCACGCATGTGTAGGGAATTAAACCTTGATCCTCTGGAAGAGCAGCCAACACTTTTAACCACTGACCAACCTCTCTAGCTTGCCCTCTCCACTTGATTTTGCTTTTTAGATTTATTTATTATATTTGTTATGTATACACCTGCATGTACACTTGCATACCAGAATTGAATCAGGAGCTCAGGAAGAGCAGCCAGTGAGTTAGTGCTCTTAACCTCTGAGCCATCTCTCCACCACTACTACCACCACCACCACCCACCCATCCACCCACCCCAACTTGATTTTTAACATGACTATCTCACATTGTCCAGATTAGTGTGGAATTCTTAGACTCAAGAAATCCTCTCTCTTCAGCTTCCGTTCCTAAAGCCCAGGACTTAAGACCCATGCACCAATGTACCTGGCTACCAACGTAGATCATGTGTGTAGTTGATAGCATGGGATTTAGGAAAGAAATCATTCATTTGCTTTAAAAAAAAAAAAGCACTTCACAGATTAGTAAGATGAATCTGCAGATAAAGGCATCATTTGCTCTGCAAGCCCTGAAAGCCAAGTTTAATCCCTAGAGTCCTAGAAGAGAACCAACTCCTCACAGTTGTCCATATGCATGCTGTGGTACACCCCTCCTCCAATAAAATAAAATAAATACAAACAACTAGCCATTACTACGGCTGAGAGGGTAAAAAATGCTTGCTCTGCAAGCCTGACAACTTGGATTTGATCTCAGAAAGAAGAGAACCAACTCCTGAAAGTTGTCCTCTGATTTCTACATGTGTGCCCTGAAAGACACACACACACACACACACACACACTCACACACACACATTTTAAAAGTGCAAATACAAATAAACAGCTCCTATAAAGCTAATGAAATCAATACAATTGTGTATCCATCACTGAAAATGTTATATTCTATGTGGGTACATATGCAAATTAGAAAACAGTGTGTGATATGCTAAGTCTACCAGAGAAAGGGAAGACAGGTCTTTTTTTGTTTCCAGAATGGAGACACCAACTGAAGAGAATCTAGCCCCATGAAACTCTGATTAAACTAGAACTTCTCCTTTAGTTAGGGCTAGAAGGGTACACTCAACAAGACACCTTCATAGACAAAGGAAGAGAAATCAAAGGGGGAGATCACCAGAAGAGGTGCTCTCTGATGTGACTGGTATTTCTTTTGATGTCTCTAATTTGTTGATTTGAAATATTATTTGAATAACAGTGAAACTGTATCATGATGGATAGTATGGAAGTCTTTGCTGTTGTCTTAACTTATCATACGAAACACTAGATGGACAGAATGAACAGACACAGAAGCAAGACAGCTGTGTCGGAAAGGGCTCAAGACCTGTCACCATATCCTGGCTATATACCAAGTCTCTACCTCAGTTTTCACATCTGTAAAATAGAGATAAGAGGTTGTAGAGATGGCTCAGTCAATAGTGTGCTTGGTACACAAGCATCAGGACCTGAGTTTGATTTCCAGAACCCTCCCATCAATAGATACATGCACAAACAAGCAAGCTGGTCAGAGTGGTACACGCCTTTTATGCTTCTGGGAGGCAGAAGCAAGAAGAACTCTGAGTTTGAGGACATCCTGGACTACACAGTGAGACCCTGTCTCAAAAAGGGAATGGGAGCAGTAAGATTTGAAGGCTAAAGAGATACTTCAGCAGCTAAGCACCTATATAATAGCTCACAACCATCTGTAACTCCAATTTCATGGAATCCAGTCTCCTCAGACTCTAGGCACAAATATGGTGCACATATGCAGGCAAAATATTCATACACATTAAAAATATCTTTAAAACAAAACAAA
The DNA here is from genome assembly GCF_021556685.1 of Rattus norvegicus. Classification (NCBI taxonomy): domain Eukaryota; kingdom Metazoa; phylum Chordata; class Mammalia; order Rodentia; family Muridae; genus Rattus; species Rattus norvegicus. The sequence continues at coordinate 77,516,251 of NC_141537.1, read as the reverse complement.
AAACAAAGAGTGGCAGGGAGGAATGCACGTGTGTGAACATGCATGAACATACAGTACACAAATACACAAAACCAGAGAAAATAGTGAGATAACAGCAGTGATATAAATGTCATCAGTAGGAAATACCAGTGCTTGTTAAATGTTAAATAGACAGCACAATCTGTTGATTGAGTAACAAGTATTTGAATAGCCAACAGGTTATACCTGTCAGAATATTTACTCCAGATGAATTATTTTTATGACCTAGCCATTGGCCATGTATATTCATAATCAAATGAAATGTTCACAAAATAATCTTTTTGGTATTTTTGTTGTTGTTGCTGATGTTGGTTGGTTGGTTTGGTGTTTTGTTTTGCTAGTGAATCTCCCTGTTTGAAGATAGTCTGGCTTCTCAGACTCCACAGTCCACTGGGGCACAGATCCCTGAGGCTGATGAAGACCAAGGGCTCCATTTCTTGGTAAAAGTTCCAGCTGAGTCCAACACTTGAAACTGTTCCCAATATCTGGAGATAAGGAATCTGGACAGGGTTAGTTGGGTTTATGACGAGGGAAGGGAGACAAGGTCTTTCCCAAGGCTCCATTGAGGCTGTCATCTTGAAGCCCGAGTGGGAAACGCTCTGCTGTCAAGTTCACTCACATGGCTGTTGGCAGACTCATGGTCTTGCTGGCTAGACACACAGTTTCTGGTTTCTCTGTAGTGCTGCATATAATATGTGGCTTTCTCCAGAGCAAGAGGGTGGAGGAGGAAAACAAAGGAGGAGTGAGGGAGGGAAAGAGGAAGAAAAGGAGGGAGAAAGTGAGGGGGAGGAGGAAGAAGAGGAGGAGAGAGCAAGAGAGAGCATGCTTTCTCCTTTTCTTTTGTCTTACTCTATTCCTTAGAAATGAGCCAATATGAGTTCAAGCCACACTCAGGAAAAAGGGATTACAAAAGGGCATGAATAATGAATACCAAGAGGTAGGATGGTGACATAATTCTTTAAAATGACAAGCATGATGACATTTGTTTTAGCAAGATCACTCTTGGTGTCTCTTGTGTATATACATGTATGTATGTATGTATATAAGGTGGTTTTTTAAACCTCTGGTCAATTTAAAGAAGACTACATCTTTTTTTTATGGTACAGATTTTTGTGTGGAGAGGTTTTTTTGTTTTGTTTTGTTTTGTTTTGTTTTTGTTTTTGTTTTTTTTTGGTTCTTTTTTTCGGAGCTGGGGACTGAACCCAGGGCCTTGCGCTTCCTAGGTAAGCGCTCTACCACTGAGCTAAATCCCCAGCCCCGAGTTTTTTAACATCCAAATGTGATCTTAATCATCGTTAATCTTTGGCTTGAGTTATGGGTTGAAGTCACTTATGCAAACTTTAGTTCTAGTCCATTTCCTTCACAATTGAGTTAATCTCTGATAGGCATTTTGGTATCTGTATCAGATATTGAAGTGCCTGTAATATGTATACCATTAAGCAAGGTTCTATCATTTGAACCTTAGGATGCCAATTATTATCAATGTTTTAAATTCAGTGCCTAACTTAGGAATTGATAGTTCTGCAAGGTTGAGTGACCAAGTTCTGTTTTTAATCTTTGCAGCTCCAAGTGCTTCTCAGGATTAAGAAACATCCTTATCAAAATCTGTCTGAGTGATGATAGTGCACCCCTTTGAGCCCAGATCTTGGGAGACAGAGATAGGTATTATCTCTGAGTTCGAGGCTAACCCAGTAAATCCTGTCTTGAACTCCCCCCACCATCTTCACTAAACTTTGCAGATGTTGAGGGGAAGGGTTAAGGAGTTTCCTTCCAAGGTCGCAGAAGCAAACTGATAGTAAAAGATACAGATAGCTCAACCCTGGTGTCAAGTGTATTTGTTAATGAAGAAGACAAAGCCAGTTGATTGAATTTGAGTGGAACCAAATAGATCCAGGTGTTGACTACACCCATAGATGAAAAATCAACAAACACTGCTGTGACACACAGTGAGACAGCAAACTCCTTTCCTATCTGGTTGCAAAAATCAACACTGATGGACTGTCAGTTATTGGCTTATGCGATTTACCTGTGAAACAAACAAATACACAAAAAGCACATATCTAAATCTGGGCTGATCTGAAAAACCTCTATGCCCAAAACTCAGTAGGTGGAGGCAGGGAGGTCAGAAGTTCAAGCCCCTACATTGGCTAGGTAGTAAGTTTGAAGCCAGTTTGGGCTAGTGGAGACTCTGTTCTCAAACACAAACAACAGTCACAACAAAACATTACCTCTCCATTCACAAACACATATAGAAATACTGAAATTTAACAACATACTTTTAAAGACTTATTTTATGTGTGTTAATGTCTCTCCCACATGAATGTGTAGCACTCGCATGCCTGGTGCCCATGGAGGCCAAGAGTAGGTGTTCCAGGATCTCCTGGAACTCTGAGTCATGACAAAGGTGCTGAAAGTGGAGCCCATGTCCTCTACCAGAGTAGCCAGTACTCTTTTTTTTTTTGAAGCTGGGGACCGAACCCAGGGCCTTGCGCTTGCTAGGCAAGCGCTGTACCACTGAGCTAAATCCCCAACCCCGTAGCCAGTACTATTAACCTCTGAGCTATCACTAAGCCCCATAATCCATTAGCTTTTACATTTTTTTTTTGGTTCTTTTTTTCAGAGCTGGGGATCGAACCCAGGGCCTTGTGCTTCCTAGGTAAGCGCTCTACCACTGAGCTAAATCCCCAGCCCCATAGCTTTTACATTTTTATATTTGGTGCCTATTTAAGTGTGAAAGTAAACTGCCTGATGACCTAATCTCTATCCACATGTGGAAACAGAACCAACCCTTGCAAGTATCCTCTGTCTATACTCCAGCAATGGCACATGTATACCCACACAGATACTCACAAGCACACTAAGTAAAAAATGTAATTTTTAAAATCTGGGACCTTGGAGGTAGCTCACTGTTGCAGCTGGGTGTGCAAGAGGCAAACACAAGAGGGTCTCTTAGAACAGGAAGGTTAGCTTGGTCTATATAGTGAATTTCAGGATAGCCAGAGCTATACTATGAGACCTTGTCACAAAACAAAACAAAATAAAACAACAACAACAGAATAATTGCTGGGTCTGGTGGCACATGCCTACAATCCCAGCACTTGGGAAGCAGAGGCAGGAGGAGCTCTATGAGTTCAGCCTGGTCTACAGATTGAGTTTCAGGACAGTCAAGACTACATACAAAAGCCTTATCTCAAAAACAAAACAAAACAAACCACTACCAAACAAGCAAAAGAATACATGCTGCTTTTGCAAAAGACTAGAGCTCGGTTCCACTTCAGACAGTTCACAACTGCCTCTAAGTCCAGCTGTAAAGGATCAGGCGCCCTCTTCTGGACTGCGCAGGCACCTGCTTCCATCTCATTCCCCCTCCCATTACCGCCACCTCACAAAACACAAAAAACAAACAAAACCGAGTGCATTCTTAAGTGCTCACTGGACTCATCCTGAGGAGTTTTGTAAACACTGTCAATAATTTCATGTATTATCTTCAAGATTTTTTCCCATCCATACACAATTATACAAGTAGAAATATTTTAAAAGGGGGACAAGTGGTAAACGCTTATATAGGGAGTTTAAGATCAGCCTAGGGTGTGTAAGGTGAGTCTGTCTCAAAAATTCCAACTGGATCAAGCCATATCAGGACAGTACAGCAGGCTCGTAAACTCATGCTAAAAAAAAAAAAAGATGGTTTCTTCTATAAAGGTTACCCCTCCCTCCATAATTGCTTACAATGGAAACTTACTGCTGTTTAACAGAAATAAATATACTCTTTAGTAAGTTCAAAGCTAATAAAAACACTTTTTAGTGTTTTAATTAAATAATTCTTTTTTGCATATTTTTTTCGTTCCAGACACTATGAAGGTTAATACATGTGTGTAACTAGAAAGTTAATCTTACCAGAATACTTATAAACAAGTAATCTCGTTTTTAAAAGTTTTCTATTGTATCACGGACTAAATGCAATCTTAACTTTCCCACAACAGCAGCTTGTTAGTCAAGTATGAGTGTGAGGGGAGACAGTGTTAAACAATTTAACAATAACCCACAACCTTCAGACCAACTAAACAGTAGTGTCAGTCTCTATTTATAATTCTAGGATCTTTTCTAACTAAGGAGGTTTTTTTTAGGGGGTCTATGCCATAACCTTTAAAAATAAAACAGATAAAATCAGCGCGCCAAATGTGATGAAAATGAAACAAAGTTACACTGTCACAAGTAATGACTTGGAGAATTAGGTTAACTACCAAGCTTTTTTTGCATTTCAAGTTTTTGCAAGTGAATTGTGGGTAGAGCCTAACTAAATATGAAAGTAAACCCGGAGGGCCGTGGGCAGCCATGAGGGCTATAAGAGATCTGCTGGGAACTCTCGCCCTGCCCCAAGGGGTAAGGCAAAATAAGGAAACATGGGGTGGCAGGCAGAGCCTCTGAGAAGTGGAAGTATCCTGGAGTCTGGAGGCTTGTGGGCTAGAGAGCCTGGTCTTTTGGGGCGGGACCTGGCATGTGCCCTGCAAGAGTAGTCCTAGGGTAGAGATAAAGAGTCACATCAGCAGGTGTCGCCAGCAAGGCTCTGAGCCTTCAGCGAGGCTCTGTGCCTGTAAAATCCCCTTTATGCATGTTTTTTCCTTTTAAATCACTCCCCATATTACTCATGGCTTCTCACCCACTGTGGAACTGAGACGGTGACTTTTCAGAAAATTAAATATGTATTATGGGAATAAGGACAAAGAGAGAGATTATCTATACCTCAGTGCTATGTACATAAAAATTGCCAGAATAACATGAAGTTATATTCCATAAGAGAGGTATTTCCCCTGAAGACGTGGGTTGGACCTGAGTGTTTTTGTCAGGTATGAAATAAGCCGGAAACTAAAATATGAAACAGCTCACACATAAACCTTTCTCAGAATGTCTTTTGCCTTTGTTGCTGTTTGCTTGTTTATTTAATTTAGAATTGTGGGGCTGAGAAATTGGCTCTGAGATGGAACATTTGAAGACATATACATGTTCCTAGTTCACACACACACACGCGCGTGCTCACCCACACACACACACACACAGACACACACACCCCTTATTGGGAAATTTTGGTAGTTTTTCCACTGATTCAAAATAAAGCAGTTCATTGAAAATATTTCTTAGGGTTTTCCTAGTAGGTTAATGTTTTCCTGTGAAGGCAAAGCCAGTGAATTATTCAGAAAAAAAAAAATAGGCCCAGGTAGCTTCCTAAACCTCTACTGTAATGAATGGGGAAAGTGGAATAGGGTTGTGTTGGGAATTTCAGAAACGTGAACAAAATCCTAAATTTAAGCTAACATTTAAAAGTTGTCCTGGATTTAATGATAGTACCAAGGATACAGAGATGGGCTCAGCCCTTGCAGTTGTTTGCCTCTCTCTCAGAGGACCAGGGTTCAGTCCCAGTCAGGCAGCTTGTAATGACTGGCAACATTAGCTCCCATGGATCTTATGCCCTCTCCTGGCCCTCACGTGCACGTATCCACAGAGACACACCCACACAATTGTAAACAGGAAAAATAATACTGTCTTTGCAGAGGACCCAGCTTCCATTTCAAGCACCCATGCTCACAATATTCTCTAACACGAGTTCTAGGAGATCCAACACCTGCTTCTTGTCACCTCAGGCATTGCATACTCACACCAGCACCATACACATAAAATAATAAAACTTTAAAAAATTAAACGATGGTACCAAAAGCTTAGAGGTTTCTGAAGGCTAAGTTAGCTGACTCAACAATTTGAAAAACATACAGTTTAGCAAAAATATTAGGAATGTTGTCAAATGCTATGTCTTATTTTCTTTTAAAAATATTTATGTATGTGTGTATGTGTGTATGACTTTAGGTGTAGAGACCATAAGAGGATATCAGATCCCTCAGAACTAGAGTTAAAGGCATTTTGTGGGACATCTGGCTTATTGTGTGTCTGGGATCCAAACTCTAGTCCTCATGACTGTAACCAGAGTCATCTTGCCAGCTCCCAGATACTATATGCTAGTTAGAACCAATAACAACTTCATAACTGTGGAGAATTTGTCATCTAAATAAAGCGAGAATTTAATACTAATCGTAGCAGTTTGTTTAATAACTTACACATTTCTTCATATTATATCTATAAACTCCAAGTCTACATAGTGAGACCATCTCTTTAAAAACTCAGCAGCAACAACAACCATACAACAACACACCACACCACAGATTCAATATTATGTGGCCTTGAAATCTCCATCACAGAAAGTTTACTTTTTTAAAAAAGATTTTCCTTAATGTGTACAGATGTTTTGGCTAAATGTATTTGCATGCACCACACAAGTCTGTTGACCACAGAACCCAGAAGGTGGCTTTCATCTCATGAAACTGAAGCCACAGATGGGTGTGAGCTGCCATGTGGGTATTGGGAATTCAACCTGAGTCCTCTGAAGGAACAGTCAGTGCTCTTAACCACTGAGCCATCACTCTGATCCCTCCTACATTACTTTTTAATCTAGTCTCAGACAAGTTCTTAGGAAAACAACAGAAGGCACCTAAATTCTTTGTCATAATATACAGGAATGACCTCTAACCCAGTTCTAATAATGTTCCCCTCTAAAAAGTCTCTGGAACTGGACCTCCATAGTCTGCATTGCTCTCAGTACTACATCTTTTAAGCTCCTACTGAGTCATTTAAGTTCAGCTTAATGATCTGTTAAATTGCTTTTTCTAGTCCAAAGTTCCAAAGTCTTCTACCACCTTCTTTTAAAAAAAAAAGTTCAGGCTCTTTACAACAACACCCCACTCCTGGTACCAATCGGTTACTACTGTTGCTATGATTAAAACACTTTACTAATGCAACTTACAGAATAGTTTAGGTTTGTGTATTCATAGTGGTAATAGTTAATCACAGTGGGAAAACATGGCAGCAAGCAGCAGGCATAGCTGCTGGAGCAGGAAGCTAAGAATTAATAAACCAACCAGCCAACAACAACAACAACAACAATAAGCAGCTGCAAAACAACAATAACAAAGACTAACATAAAAGCAATAAATAAGGTACACCCAAATTTTTTTTAAGTTTTTATTTTATGTATATGACCACTGACCTGTATGTGTGTCTGTGTACCACATGTGTGCCTGGTGCCTTTGGAGGCCAGAAGAGGGTGTTGATTCCATGGAACTGAAGTTACAGATGATTGTGAGCTGCCATGTGGGTACTGGGAGTTGAACCCAGGTCTTCTGCAAGAACAGCCAGTGCTCTTAACTGCAGGATCATCTCTTCAGTTCCTAACTTTTGCTAATTTTTTAAATAAAGAATATAATCATGGACTGTGAGACTAAAAGGTTTTCCAACTTCCTGTTCAAATTTAACTTTCTGGATTACATCTCATCCTGTTTGAATATGTAACAAGAAGTTGTAGGAGGCAAGATAAGATTGGGCATCTGGTATAGCTGGTTAAGAAGTAATTATGAAGACTGAAGGAAGGGGTTGGGACCTTTGGTTCTTTGTACCACTTACAGTCCTGGGATTTAGTGATCTAATAGAATTTATCACATTACATTTTCTTGCAGTGGCTTGCAGAGACAATCTGAAGTGATTACAGATGACTCTGTAAGTATATACTTTTAGAAGAACAGAACACAATTTACTTTCTAGCTCAAAGTCCTGAAAATAATTAGGCAGTAGTTCAGATAAATGCTCTAAAGGACAATTGTATCTGGTGAATCCAAACAGCTTGAAAAAAAATTAATTTTGCTTTCATCCAAAGAGGGCTTGCCTTTTAGATTCCTCCTGGTTTATTAAATAGTAAAGTAAATGACCTTGAAGTATAAATTTAAGGGTTCTTTGGAAAGTCAGTTGGATGGTGTTTTGCCAGGGCAAACACGTGAAGAAATGTTTAGATGAAGCAGACACAAGAAAAAGGATGTTTTGCCAAAGCAAGTACATGAAAGACACATGATAAAAGATTCTTTGCTAACAACACACATGTTTTTGTCCGCACCTTACATTGTGTAGTTGAACTGCATTTGTCAGGACTCCATAGAGAGAAACGCACCAAAAAAACGTCTGGTGGTGTGCTGCAGTTTCTTGCTGCTCCCACGGACTTGGGCTGATTGGATGCACATGCTGAGGCAAGACCTGTGGAACACACATGTTGTCTGGAGGGAATAAATAGGACTCATGAACAGTGAGGGAGACAGAGCTTGGCTTGCTGGCACAGCTAGCGGTGCAAAGCTTGTGGGTCTTGAGTCTTTGCTGATCTTCACGTCCATGAGAGAGTCACAACCAAGTACTTCTGGGTTTCCTCCTTGTTTCTCCTGCTGACACATGCCGATGTTGAGGCCTGGCTGTCTCTGTTTGGTCGTGCCTCTGCTGCTGATACCTGTTTGTTATCCTCACTCTACTGAACTTGACTACTGGTGTATCTGTGAAGTGTTTGCAAGTGGATCGAGCTGTGGACTGAACTGTGATTTCCAGACAACACAGATGGGAGCTGCTCCAAAGAACCTTCCCAAACAGGTCCACTTTCTTTCCCACTACCTCTGGTGGATGGTGAGCTAAAAGAGAGCTTAAAGTGTTTACGAACCATCATTAAAAATAAGGCTTAAAATTTAAAGTTAGATGGCCTTGTCAGCATTAGAAGTAAACAAAGCAAAAACTCAGTGCAAATACAACAAAATTATTTTGTAATGTGGGAGTGAGCAGTATGATCCTGCTTTTTGAAATTCTTGCTTTGTTTGATTAGCAATTTTAACATATGTCAGGCTGTCTGTCTGGGCTGGCCTTTTCTGCTTTGGCCTCTTTTATCCCTAGCCAGCTGGCTGGTCACCTTCCCTAGGTCCGAGAAGGACTTTCTCACTTAAGTATGTGTCAGGGTTCAGTTCTGTCCACACACAGAAGGTAGAGCTTATTCAAGAACAAGTAGAGAGGATGGGGAAGCAAAAGCTGGCCTAGGTGGCACAGGACCTTTAATCCCAGCATTAGGAGGCAGAGGCCAGGGGAATCTCTGTGAGTTTAAAAGTAACCTAGTCTATTCCAGGCCATCCAGGGCTGAGAAAGACAGAGACAGAGACAGAGAAACAGAGACACACACACAAAGACAGACTGACAAACTCAGACACAGACACACACACACAGAGAGAGAGACAGAGACAGAGACAGAGACAGAGACACAGAGAGAGACAGAGAGGCAGAGTGAAGTAGATGTAGCCACACAAATCTCACTTCGAGTCTGAGACAAGATCTGAACTCTAGCTTGGGCTAACAGAGAAACCTATCTCCAAAAAATGAAAAAAAATAAGTACAAAGAGGAATGTTACCATTCATAATCTCATTTTTCAGAGCCATGGTGTGTGTGTGTGTGTGTGTGTGTGTGTGTGTGTGTTTTGCTATGGATTGAACCCCAGATTTTGTGCCCTCTAGTCTAGAGTTCTCCCACAGAATTGAAGCCTTAAGAGGAAGTCTTTACATTTAATTTTTTTTCTTCTGGGCAATCACACACCCGGATTTAGAAGAGAGTTTAACTAAGAAAATGGCTAGTTGTAATTGCACACACCTTAGGCAGGTGGATCTCAATGTAGGTATAATTGAGGTGAAACTTGAGATAAATCTTGGTTTCTCTTGTAGTTATTGGGGGAATTAGCTCATTAAAGAATAGCTGCTGCCATATTAATTTTCAGATTAACTTCATATATACACAAAATATTAATTTTTAATTCTTTTTACATCTCTGTGAACTCAAGGCCAGTCTGGTCTACATAAAGAGTTCCAGGATAGCTAAGACTACATAGAGAGAGCCTTCAAAAAAAAAAAAAAAGAAAGAAAGAAAGAAACAACAGCAACAAAAGTAATAGTAAATAGGCAAATAAATACAGGTGGTGGTAGTGCACGCCTTTAATCCCAGTATTTGGGGGACAGAGGCAGGCAGATCTCTGAGTTAGAGGCCAACCTGGTCTACAGAATGAATTACAGGACAGCAAAGGCTACACAGAGAAATTTTGTCTTGAACAACAACAAAAGTCTCAAAAACAAACAAACAACTAAGAAAATGAGGAGGGCACAGGAACAAACTGCATGGTCACTTTGTTGGTGGGATCATGCTTTAAGTGTCCCGGGAGGAAGCCAGCAGGCTCTAACCTGCATACCAAGATGCTGCTGCTGCTGCTGCTGCTGCTGCTGCTGCTGCTGCTGCTGCTGCTGCACTGCTGCTCTTGCTTTGCAGAGACTGAGGAGGTTCCAAGGGGGGAGTGGAAAACAACAGTCTCTGTGGGTAGAAAAGCGTCAGTTTTCTGGCTGCTGTAGCAAATTAGCACTAAGCAGGTGGGTTAAGGGAGCATAAGTTTATCCTTTCACAGTTCTGAGGCTGTCAGTCTGAAATCAAGGTGTGGACATGGTTATTTCTTCTTGAGGACAAATTTATTCCAGGCCTCTCTCCTGGCATCTGGTAGCAACCAATGCGTTTTCGTGGCCTTTATCTTGCAGGTCCCTTCTCAAGCTGCCTTTCCTTTCTTTTAAGGATGCTTTATAGACTGAATGATTATTCCAATTCAACTGATTTCATCCCAGGAGACTTCCTTAAGTCTGAAAAGAGCCTTTTCCTAAACAAGGTCTCCCTTGTCAACATTCATCCCACTTCAGGAGGCCGGACTGAGGATCTGATGTGTGGAGATAGATAGGTGGTGTGCGGCCAACTGTCTGAAGTTCCGATCACTCTCCACGGTTTCACAGGCAGGTGCCATCACCGCCTTACTCTCCACAAACTCATGAGATTGGATCGGAAGCAAACTTACTAAAAACCAGGCGTCATAACCTTTCACCAACACCTAGGGCATTTCCTCAAGAGAGCGCTATGAGGAATGTTATGCTCTGATAAATAATCTATCAGTGCGGTCGCCATTTTCTCTAAATAGCTTTATTTGAGTGAATGAATGGCTAGATGGATGGGTGATTAATTTAAATCTAACTAGTGCTCAGTGCTGAAATTCAGAAGAGATCTCACTATTGACTTCTGGAGCTGGATGTGGTGGTTGCCTGAAATCAGCTCTTGCCTGTAAGAATCCTGGCTAGCCTAGAACTCACATGTAGACCACCTGGCCTCTAAGCACCACGCCCTGTCTTTTCTTTTTACATTTGTTTATGTGTTTGCCTGCTTGTTTGGATTCGTCCATGAGTGCCAGTGCCCACTGAAACTACAAGAGGAAGAGAAGTCTGGAGTTACAAGCAGGAGTGACTTACCTGATGTGAGTCCTGGGAATCAAACCCTGGCCCTCTGCAAGAGCAGTTAACAACTGTCATCTTTCTAGGCCCGCAGGAGAATATGCTCTGTTTGTTTTAAGGGTTCCTCTGCATGTATGCACATGGATGTGACTAGAATGTATTAGAACAAATGATAGCATAAGACTTTCTTCAATGGAGAGTGGGAGGCACTGGCAATAGGGTAAAGGGAAGAGGACTTCCACCATTTCTGATGCATATTCTGCTATTGCTTGAATCTTTTAAATGAAAATGCATTTACTGCACGCAAATGGATGGAACTAGAAGATGAGGTAACTCAGACCCAAAAGATCGTGCATGGTATGTACTCACTAATAAGTGGGTGTTAGCTAAAAAAAAAAAAAAAAAAAAGTACAGAATACCCAGGATACAGTTCACAGAACAGAACTCAAAAAGGTTAACAAGCTGAAGGGCTCATGTGAGGACACCTCAGTCCTACTTGGGAGGGAGAAGTAAGGAATCACAAGTGGGGAGGGAGGGAGGAACCAGGGTGGGAAAGGGGAAAGGGAAGGGAAAAGGGGAACATGATTGGGTATTGGGTGAGGGAAAAGGACTAAAGCCCTGGGGGCCAGCAGAAAGAAAGGAAACAGGCAATCTAGGAATGTAGGAGGTGAGGGGACCCACCAGAATGTACCAGAGGCCTGGGAGTGGGAGACTCTAAGGACTCAAAGGGAGGGACCTTGGATGAAATGTCCTATAGTGGGAAGAGGGAACTTGTAGAGCCTATCTCCAGCAGAAAGACAGGGCATCAAGTGAGGGATAGGGTTGCCATCCCACAGTCAAAACCTCTGATGCAGAATTGTTCCTGTCTGGAAGAACTACAGGGACAAAAATGGAGAAGAATCTGAGGAAAAAGAGGCCCAGCGACAGGCCCAAATTGGGATCCAGCTCAAGAGGAGGCCCCAAGGCCTGACACTATTACTGAGGTCATGGAGTGCTCACCAAAAGGAGCCTATTATGACTGCCCTCCAAAAGACCCATCAAGCAGCTGTAAGAGTCAGATGCAGATACTTACACCCAACCAATGGACAGAAGCTGCTCACCCCTGTGGTTGAATTGGTAAAAAGCTGAAGGAAACTGAGGAGGAAAGCGACCTCATAGGAAGACCAGCAGTCTCAACTAACCTGGACCCCCAAGATCTCTTAGACACAGGATCACCAACCAGACAGCATACACAAGCTGAGATGAGGCCCCCAACATATGTATAGCAGAGGCCTGCCAGGTCTGGACTGAGTCAGAGAAGGTGCATCTAACCCTCAAGAAACAGGAGACCCCAGGGAGTGTGGGGAGGTCTGGTGGGGTGGGGTTGGGGGGAAGGAGACATCCTCATGGAGTCCGGGATTGGGAGGAGGTATGGGGCATGGAACAGTCAGAGGGTGGACCAGGAGGGGGATAAAATCTGGACTGTAAAAGATTAAATAAAATTTTAAAAAATGCATTTACAAATTTACAAAAGCCAAAGGAAGCTGGAGGAAACAAAATATTAATGCCAGAGCAACTTGCACCATCAGATCAATCTGAAGATACCTGGGCCGTCTAGAAAACTATCAGTTTTGACAATCTTTTAAGGAACATCATCAGTAGACTTAATTTTTGGTGATCTTAGATGAAATTTGTTTTGGTTTCATCTGCCATTAGAAAAGAGAAACACCTGCTGCCTTCCTAAGGCAGTAGTGCTGAGGCCATGTCAGGGTGAGCTGGCTGACTCTCAAAGGCCATGTTCTGCAGGGGATAAGCCCTGCTGCATTCAATTCGCTGCTGTTCTCAGAGTGCCTATGAACTAAATGCTCAATGGCAATTAATTAGCATCCTGTTCTTCCTTTGCTTTTATATTAAGAGATACAACGTAGAGTTTGTGTGCGCAGGCATGGTCATTGTGCATTTAAGAGGTGGCTGTCTCCTCTCATCCTTAAGGACAGCAACATTTTTGGGATCCAAGCCAATGTGATTCCTATTGGATTAGGATGACCTCATGTGAACCAAACTCCATCTGCAGGGGCCCTAATGCATCATAAACCTCAGGGCTGGGTTCCAGGTTTTCAGTTGCTTTCAGCAGTACATCCATCCCACAGCAGCATAACAGAGTTACTCATCTCTGTTGGCCAGCAGACCAGATTTAACAATGGTTGACTTCCAGTCTCTCTTCCATTTAAGAACAGGTGTGTAGACCTTGGTAAGTAACACTGTTTGGTGCCCCAGGATAGTTCCAAGAAGGAAAGATCTGTTGGAAGGATCAAGTAACCTGCTGGGGACACATGCTGAGCAATTGTTAGTACTTTTTAAGTGAGGTGATATCCCACTGTTCAGACAAGGTTGAACCGAGGATTTTGCCAGCCCGCAGACTAGCTAAAGCCGTGGTTAACTTCATTTGAAATTCTATAGGATAGAGATCTCACAAACAGGGTAATTTCAAGAACAAAGCCATATGGCTACACATCGGTAGGTTTTCTCAATTCTACACTGGAAATATGTATTCCTAGTTATTCTTTGCTTTACAAATAGATTCTTTTGAATTACTCTTGCTTCAATATCAGAAACCCTTGCCTAAAATTTTGTATTTCGCTTTAAATATCTAAGGATGATAGTTGTAGGAAAGAATATACAGTCAGATGCCTTTTTTTAATCCACACATGTGCACACAAATCTCTGAAAGATTAGACTTCTCAGTGGTGGTGAGCACCAGGGTGGGATGAGAGTATAGAGTGATTTTTTTTGTTCTGTTTTGCTTTGTTTTGTTTTTTACCTGTAGTGTTGCATGCTCTGCATTGTTTGATTTTTTGCAATAAGCATAGATAACTTTTGTAATAAAAAAGATATATTAATATTCAGAGCTGAAGTTGATTGCACGGACAAGAAAAATAATATTTCTTTTTTTTTTATTAACTTGAGTATTTCTTATATACATTTCGAGTGTTATTCCCTTTCCCGGTTTCCGGGCAAACATCCCCCTCCCCCCTCCCCTTCTTTATGGGTGTTCCCCTCCCCATCCTCCCCCCCTTGCCGCCCTCCCCCCAACAATCTAGTTCACTGGGGGTTCAGTCTTAGCAGGACCCAGGGCTTCCCCTTCCACTGGTGCTCTTACTAGGATATTCATTGCTACCTATGAGGTCAGAGTCCAAGGTCAGTCCATGTATAGTCTTTAGGTAGTGGCTTAGTCCCTGGAAGCTCTGGTTGCTTGGCATTGTTGTACATATGGGGTCTTGAACCCCGAAAAATAATATTTCAAAGAGCATAAGAACACTCCAGTGACAGAGTTATCCATCACAGATGACTCTGGCTTGCATGTGTGACGGTGTACACTGCAGCATTGTTTGAGGGATCTGCTACCCCTTGAAAGTCCATCACTAGCAAGATAGGTGGTTACTGGGGGAGGTGTTTGCAAAGATAAGGAAAATCTTGTAGAAGATGAGTGATGGAGTTGGGTATGGTGAGGCATGCTCCTAGTCCACCATGGTTTACATAGTAAGTCCTGGCCAGCCAGAGCTACATAGTGAGACCTTGTCTCAACGACCACCACCACCACCACCACCACCACCACCACCACCACCACCACCACCACCACCACCACCACCAAAGATTTGAGACAGCCACACAGCTGGAGACTGCTTTTTAACTTTTGTGCCATGGGTCTGGTTAATGATGTTCTAGGTGTGGGAGCAAAGCTCAGTGGTAGATGTATACTCTGTGTGCACGAAGCCCCAGTTCAACCCCTAAGGCCACCAAAAAAGAAGTTAGAAAGTTCCATTTAGGTTTACAAATAATGACTGCTGGACAAGATGAGAGCAAGATCTACTGGGGTATGTCTTACTCCTGGAAGTGACTGTCTCTCATTTGAGTCTTTAGTGTACCCTTCTCTGAATAAGCAGATCTTCTGAGACCATACACAGTCAAAGACAAATTTTGCTTTTCTTTGTGGAATAATACTTTAGTAGAAATGAATTACTGGAAAAGTGAAATGAAACCAAAACCAAAACCTCAAACTTCAGGAGTCTGGACATAGTGGTACATGCCCAGTATTTGAAAGGCAAAGGCAGGGGTTGGGGATTTAGCTCAGTGATAGAGCACTTGCCTAACAAGCTCAAGGCCCTGGGTTCGGTCCTCAGCTCCGAAAAAAAACAAAGAACAAAACAAACAAAAAAGAAAAAAAAAAAGAAAAGAAAGGCAGAGGCAGAGGTAGAGGCAGAGGCAGAGGCAGGAGGATCTCTGTAAGTTCAATGCCAGGTAAGGATATGTATTCAAGACCCTGCCTCAAAACTCTATGCTCCCAACAAAAGACCTGGCCAAATAAACAAAGCACATTAGAGGTGGAAGCAGAAGGTCACACCTAGTAGTTTGAAATTGGGAAAAGTACGTTTTTGTTTTCCTCACTGCAGAGAAGGATGATACCAGCTTTTAGTGCTTAGTCAGTGGTGTTCAACCTTCCTAAAGCTGCCACCCTTTAATACAGTTCCTCATATTGACCCCACAACCATAAAATTATTTTTAAAGCCAAGGTCATGTCAGGACTCTGATCTCTCAGAAGACCCTAGGGAGCACCTTTCCTGTCTCTTTAAGATACTGATCACCTCGAGTGTTCCTTGCCTTGTGGTAGCTTATTTTAATCTGTCTTCATGTAACATTCCTCTCTCTCTCTCTCTCTCTCTCTCTCTCTCTCTCTCTCTCTCTCTGTGTGTGTGTGTGTGTGTGTGTGTGTGCGTGCGTGCGTGCGTGCGTGTGTTTAAATCTTCTCTTTTTATGAGGACACCAATCATACTGGATTAGTGTCCAACCTATGATCATCACCTTAGCCTGATTATGTCCTTAAAGATACTGTCTGAATAAAGTCTCATTCACATATCCTGGAGGTTAGAACTTCATTATGCTGTCTATAGAGTATATTCCACTCATAAAACAAGGTAATAGTGTTTGGTTGTTGCTTTTGTTTGCTAAATGTTGTTTAGTTTGGGGGGGGGAGTTTTTTTTTTTTTGAAACAGTGTCTAACTGTGTAAGCTTGTATAGTCAAGTTACTTACTACATTGCTCAGAATGACCACTAACTTTCAAGAATGCTCCTGTCTCTGCCTTCTGAATGCTGGGATAAGTGTGGGACACCAACCATATCCTGCTATCAATAACTCTTCATTTTGGAAAAAGAAAAATTCTGTACAGCAATAAAAACTTGGAATTAACATTCCTTCTGTGAATATCTGGCTATGCTAGAAACACAAGCTAAATGTATAAGAAAAGAATGCCAACCTGTGATTTTAAAAGTGAGGATATAGATACTTAAAACTCACTGCTGGGCAAGCAAATGGCTCAGCAGGTAAAGGCACTCCCACCAAGCTGAAGACCTGAGCTCAGCACTTTCTACCTGTTTCTATCCATATGGTAGAAAGAGAGTCACAGGTTGTCCTCTGACCGCCACATGAGCATTCTCTTACTCATTTTTTAAAATTCTAAATCTATTCTCTGTGAATAGCAGTAGCTGACCGTGTGTGTGATCTCTGGCAAACCAGACTTTCTGGGTAGAACCTTTACTCATTTAACAACATTTTTCAGACTCCTATAGTATATTTGGGATGGAAATTATTCACATGTCCACACACATCAGTACAAACTTTTATAGATAAAGTAGCTAAGCCCTGGGTAGTTAAGGGGCCTTCCCTGTCATAAACATTTGATCACATTTGTCTATAAAATGATGCAATGCATTTAGAATACTTTTTCCTAAGTGTTCTTTCAGAGAATTAAACTGACTTTGATTCAAATGGAATAATTTATATTTTCCCCATTCTGAATGAAAGAAAATGCTACATTTGATTAAGCTTAGTGCATTTCTGAGACCCAGAAATGCTGACTGCAAAATCATGTCACCAACATTTTCTTCACTTCAATGCTATGAATTATGAAGCCATTGAATAGGAAGTTCCTTCCAACCATAAAAGCTAAAATATGTTTTTAGTACTTTCAGTTGTATGACTTTAAAGGTCCTATTTTGACTAACCTTTATTAATGTCTATATTTTTTAAGTCTCCAAAATATCTAGTTGAGTAAGTCTGAATCACAAGGCTCAAAGAATCCAATGAGAGAAGGGGGGAGAGAGAGAGAGGAAAGAGAGAGAGAGAGAGAGAGAGAGAGAGAGAGAGTGAGTTTTCCGTAGAAGTAGATCTTGAACCCAAGGCCTTGAACATACTAGGCAAATAAACTAAACCACCATGGAGTGACATTCACTACCACCACCCTTTCTGTTTTTTTATTTTGAGATAAGATCTCACTTTAGTCAGCTAGGCTGGCCTTGAGTTTTTCCTTCTCCTGCTTTAGCCTTTCCAGGTAGTTGGGATCACAGGCATGTGCTCCTAGCTTGTAGAAGAATTTGACAAGGGAAAGAAGACTACTATGGGAGTGGGAGAGGAGTGCCTGGGGACGCAAGTGTTGATCATACATAATTTTCTTTGAAAATTGGAAGTTTCAGACAAACAACTTATCCATAACAACATTTGAATTTTCTTCCAATTTTCAAAGAAAATGTCTAGTATGAAGCTTTAATGATGGTAAGAACATATATGTGAATGAATTACTTCTAGAAATGAAAAGATTCAGGCTAGAGAGGGGCACAAAGCATTCATGGGTAAGCGGGTATTTTATCATGTATTGTGAGGGAACTAAACTCAACACTCATGCTTAGAGCCATACAGTGTGACTCGGTAGTAAGTAGATGATATGAATGAAGGCAAAGAAGACAGAGCTTAGAACGTGTGTGCTGCCTGGTCAGGGCCTAATAGCAACACCGTGCTCTGAATGCTGAGCACCCAGGATGGAGTGCCTGGATCTGGAGCCCACAGGAAACTGAAGACCACATCTTTGTTACCAAGCAGAAGTAGGAAGTTCATTCTCTGTTCTCACATCCTCAATAAAAGCTTTTTTTTTTTTTTTAGTAGCACTCGTCCCATCTGTGGGAATTTCTTGCTTATAGCTTATCTGGCTATCTCTGGCTGTGAGTCTGTAGGAGAGAAGTTTTTGTTCTCTTCATTTGCTTGGAGTCTGCCCATGCCTTGGGTGCAGAAGGTGACACGTGACCAATGGCCAGTCTCTCTCCTGTCCTTCAGCGGGCAGCAGGGGAGATGCTGGAGTGATAGCACACAGGAAGAGGAGGGGAAGCCATGCTGATTTAGAATAGAATTCTCCTCTCAGGCAGCTAGCAGCAGCCAAGCGGTACATACATCCCTTTCCCCCTCCCCATCCAGATCTCTCTCGGGCAAGGAACTTTCTAGTCTCTGTATTGCCTAGCGATGCTCTTTGGTCCTCAGTCCCTGGGCTGCTGGCTTCCTGGCACCTGCCACTTACTCAGAATGCAAGTATAAAAGGCCTCTCATGGTTTGCCTCAGAATTTCAGAATCACTCAGGGACATTAAGATCATGACTCATACGTACCAGTGATGAAAGAAAGGGAAGTGATCTCAAGAAAGTTTCGTGAAGTGATGGAGCGCTTCTTCAGTATTGGTGTGTACACACGCCACCTGTACGCACGAGCATCCCCTCACTCAGTCTCCTCCCTGCCCCTTAGATCGTCTGGGAGAAGCATGGCAGCTCCACTCCCAGCTTCAGGAGTCTATCCTGTCATTCCTCTGTGGGAAGTCTGCAGCAACATATACAAGGATTCTGCCATGCCAGATCTGGGCAGAAGAGCAAGGGCTTTCTGGACAGTTGTGACTTAACAGGGAATTGAGATTTGCATCTCAATTTGCAAGATCTCTTCCGGTCGTTCTTGCCAGAGCCCGATATGGTTGCCTCTTCAGTTTTACTGGATGTTTCTTCAGGACTGTTTTCTTCCCTCTCCCTGTTTTTGTGACAAGATCTCAAAATTATGTAGCCCTGAATGACCTGGAATATACTTGTGTAGACCAGGCTGGTGTTGAACTTGCAGCAATGCCCCTGCCTCTGCCTCTGCCTCCTGAGTGCTGAGGTTGTAGGCCTTCACCATTGACCAGACTATGGTACTTTATTACAGCAAAATTAACGCACTGCTCATGTTCTTGTGGTTGACTGGGTTTTGTTGAGTTATTTTCACCTCAAATACCTTTAGTCTGAAGTCTGGACTCGATGCTGAAGACTTGCATCATGGCTGCCATTCAATGCTGTAGTTGGCTGGGGTATCATCTGGGACTATGACCTCTCCAAGTAGCTTGCATTTCTTTAAGCTATGCTGGAAGATTCTGGACTTGGTGGCACACACCTTTAATCTCAGTACTTGAGAGGGAGAGGCAAGTGGATCTCTGTGTGTTCAAGGCCAGCCTGGTCTACATAGCAAGTTTCAGGACAGCCAGAGCTGCATGGTGAGACGAGCTAGCAATGCCAGAGGCCTTAGGTGGGAACTGGCATTACATTGTTAGCTCTGTTCTGTTCTACTCAGTCAAACAGAGTACAGGCTGAGGGAAGGACTTGGTATAGAAAAGGATGTGGGTTGGGATCATGTCTGCAGTCTACAATTTAGCACAATGATTCCCTATGAATCTACTGGAAGCAGCATGGTTCACGTTAAACCTAAATATTACTGACTTAGGGACACAGCTATTCTTTCCTCTGATAACAAGATTGGACTGAGGAAAACATTATTCCTCAGACAATTAGTGATATGTTGGGAACAAGGAATGCTGCTGAAATCCTCAAAGTTTCTAATTTTTAAGTTAAATTTTATTTTACTGTGTGTCTATGTCTGTCTGTGTCTGTCTGTTTGTCTGTATCTGTATGATGTGGGAGAGATGCCATGGTAAGCATGTAGTTTACCCAGTTGGTTCCACCTTTATGCATGTTTCAGCAGTTCAACTCAGACCACTTTGCATGACAAATGCCTTTAGCCACTGAGCCACATCACTGGCTCCAAGATTTCTAAATTATAAGGCAGATAACTACCAGTGGGTAGTTATAGCTCAGGAGACTCAAAGAGATATTTCCTCTCCTCTTGGTTTGAAACCATTTATTTCAATTACTGCACTTCTGGTAATGCCCTAGGGGTCGGTAGATTTCCTAGTGAAGCTCTATGGTGATTTCGTCATAGTGGTGGCAGTGGTGGTACTGCTGGTGCTGATGGGGTTTGGGCTGTAAATAAGTCTCTTAGAGTCTTACTCCCAAAGTTATAGCAAGCATATGTAGCTAGCTAACTATAACTCTTGCTTCTGCTAATCCCATAAAATACAACGCACTAGGAAACAACTACAAGGGCAGTTGTGTCCCCTTAGAGGTTTATTTTTGGAAGTCTCTATACAAAGGGACCCTCTCTATACAAAGGACTTCATCATGTCTCTTATGTGGTCTCCTCTTTAGATATTCTGAGTACAGCCCCTCATCTTGGATGAGCAGAATTTGTAGATTGATGAAAAGGTTAAAATGAAAGAAAATTTGAGAATGACCACTAAATCACAGATATGGTGTGCCATTACTAAGTAGATTAAAGAGCATGCAGAGGCTTGCCTGGAAGAACCTCTGACTCAGGAACCTCTGAAAGTATAAGTCAGTTCCCAGTATTCACACAGTGATTCACAACTGCCTGCAGCTCCAGTTCCAGGAATCTGAAACCCTCTGGTATCTTCCTTGGGCACCAGGAATGAGTGTGATATTCATGTGCACATGAAGGGACTCGAGTACACATACAATTTTTGAAAAATAATTATTTTTAGATTTTATTTTGTATATAAGGATTGCATACCCTGTACACAGGTGTACTACATGAACGCCTGGTGCCTATGGAGGCCAAAAGAAGGCATTGGATTCCCTGACACTTAAGTTATATACTGTAAGCAACCATGGTGGCTTACAGTATATATATATATATATATATATATATATATATATATATATATATATACATACTGTATGTATATATGTGTGTGTGTGTATGTAGAGATACATATATATGTGTTGCATATACATATATATATACACATACGTACACACACAAATAAAGTTTAAAAATTAGAAACTTTGAGGACTTTAGCAGCATTCCTTGTTCCCAACATATCACTAACTGTCCTGAAGAATAATGTTTTCCAGTAGATTCATAGGGAATCATTGTGCTAGATTGTAGATTGCAGACATGATCCCAACCCACATCCTTTTCTATACCAAGTCCTTCCCTCAGCCTGTACTCTGTTTGACTGAGTAGAACAGAACAGAGCTAACAATGTAATGCCAGTTCCCACCTAAGGCCTCTGGCACTGCAAGCTCTCCTTCCTGCCTCTTTATAATGGTCAATAGTCATTCTTCCATACTTTTTTGAGACTTAGGTCTCACTGTGTAGCCCTGGCTGTCCTGAAACTTGCTTTGTAGACCAGGCTGGCCTTGAATTCACAGAGATCCCCCTGCCTCTGCATCCTGAGTGGTGGGATCAAAGGTGTGTACCACTACCACCTGGCAGCAAGTTCTTTTTTAAAAACTAAATAAAAGTTAAGTCAGTTTGGCCACATGGGTTTCTGTAGTATGAGCGATAGTATTCTTTCAGTCTTGTCAATGTTAAAGTCCTGATTTTGATAGTTGTACTGCAGAAGTGTAAGGGGAAAAAATTGAGACAGTTTCACTTATCCCAATCTGTCCTTAAAGTTGCTATGTAGCACAGGTTGGTCTTGAACTTCTAATCCTCCTGCCTCTACCTTTTGAGTGCTGGGATTATAGGACTGTGTCATCATGCCCATCTGGAAATAGTCTTTTAAAAAGAAAAAACCATACTGAATTATTTAAGGGGCAGGATGTTTATATAAATATGTTAGCAAATGTTTACTTTCAAATGTTTCTGGAGAAAATGTGTGTGTATACATGCAGTGTATAAGTTTTTAAAAGCCCATGCTAAACTACATGCTACATATACATCTACTATCTATCTATCTATCTATCTATCTATCTATCTATCTATCTATCTATCTATCATATCACCAACCTATCTATTTTTCTATCCATTTATGAGTGTCTACTGTAAATAGATAGAGAAACCAAGAATGATGAAGTCAGCTAGTTTCATAAAATATTAATATTGGGGAGCCAGAGAATTCTTTAGTTTGTTAATTTTTCTCAGTCTACATTTTTCCAAAATAAAAACAAAACACACTGGGCATGGTGGTGTATGCCTTTAATCCCAACACTGAAGAGGCAGAGGCAGATCAGGATCTCTGAGTTTGAGGCCATCCTGATCTACAAACTGAGTTCCAGGACAGCCAGGGTTCTGTTACACAGAGAAACCCTGTCTGAAAACAACAACAACAACAATAACAACAACACACACACATCTAAACCAAAACAAACTACAACACAACAAATCCCAACAACAAACAAACAAACAAACAACAAACCAGAAAGTTTAATACATTGTATATAACACTTGGAGGAGGTGGTGTGGAGGAATGGAGTATCTGAATGTGTATAACTATTAGAGTGGGTAGGGAACAATAAAAACTCAATTGCGGGGCTGGGGATTTAGCTCAGTGGTAGAGCGCTTACCTAGGAAGTGCAAGGCCCTGGGTTCGGTCCCCAGCTCCGAAAAAAAGAACCAAAAAAAAAAACAAAAAAACAAAAAACAAAAAACAAAAAAACAAAAAACAAAAACAAAAAAAAAACTCAATTGCATTAATTCCAAAGAAATTGTTAATCATGCATCCTAATTTGGTAGTTGCATCAATTTCTTAGATATTATGAAAAGCAATCTCTTTGCTAGTTACAAAGACATTTAACTAACTAAATCAGAACAGAAAGTGAAAATATTCTGGCTTTTGTTATAGGGATTATGAAACATATGTAAATCTCAGCTCAGAAGAAATTAATTTGACTAGCGTAGATGTAAAATCAAGACTAATAATGTTGTGCCAAATGTTGTGCCGGGAAGCATTCGTGAACCCCAAAAGACTACCAAGGAGCCTTTTCCGATGTAATCACATTAAGGTCTCTTTATTACAAACTGGGGTTTGGGCTTACTCACAGCAGACCAACAGGATGATTTGGTGAAGCAGCCCCAGACTCTCATTGGGACAAGGTTTTATAGAAAATGGAAGTAAGTGATGGGGGTGGGAGGTGGGAAGCGGGGGCGTCCAGTCCGGCAAGCATCTAACTGAATGTTATTATAAGCTGACAGGTGGGTGCTCTGAAGCAAGACTTCATAAAATCACAAATGGTCTGAACATACATCTGAAACAATCAGATTAATCTTTGATTAACTGTTGCTAGGAAGTAGCTAGGGAGTAACTCTGGCCAAAGACAAGCCATGGGGCCCTTCCTGGTACTTGAGTACAGCTTGGGTTCAGCTGCAGGTCAAGCTCTCAGGCTTTTTTTTTCCTTTTAAGATGGGGGCTGGTTCCAAGATGGAGTAGGTTTGGTCTCTCAATAATACTGTAAACCTCTTAAGTATCTGCATTGTTCTAATGCTCTTATCATGTTTATGGGGACATACATTAGACACTTGGTGGTGGGGGTTAATTCAAATGAAGAAAAGATACTGGCTGCCTTATGATTGTCTTATTTAGAGAATATCCGTGAGGAAAAATAGCCATGCCAACTGCCGGGCTTGGACTGCTGATCTGGGAACCTGACCCCCAGAACAACTTCCTCAGATGAATTTTAAAAGGATTGAGATACAGATATGGACTGAGCATGTGGTCCTGATTGTATCTGAGAACTGGAGGCTTATAGATGATCCTCTGTCTCAAAGGAAACAGAGAGCACCCTTAATTAGTTAACATCTTATTAAAGTCTGGCACCATCTGCTCTCAGTGAACCTCATAAATACAACAGGGCAGGTTGTTTATGTAGCAAATGTTTATTAAGTGTCTTCCCATGTACAGGACATAGTCCAAAATCATGGAACTACAATGAGAAGGAAATAAATAGGATCCATGGCATCCGTCCACTTAGAGGAGTTCCCATGAATCAGTTATTCCACCTTTGAGGGGAACCTCCTTTCCTCCTATAGTAAATGTGAGATAAAGGAACTGATAGATATGAAGGAAGCAGTCAACAACAGACACATATTAAGTATCCCTTAATTGTTCACTTCCCATTCCCACCCGGCTTCTCCTGCAGAGGCTCCTCCACTCACCTTTGCTTACTTTAAATTTTGCCCACACTTTTCTGTCAGGTTAGAGCCACAGACCCCCAGCTTTTGGCCTTTTGCAGTTATAACAGAGGCCTTAAGAACATGTGAACTTGCCCTTGTGGTACACTTTACACTGGTACTAACTGGTACTACAGGACAAATGTTATTTGGTTAGGAAATCCACTACATAGCTCTGGCTGTCCTGGAACTTACCACATAGACCAGGCTGGCGTTGAGCTCACAGAGATCTATCTGCCTTTGTTTCCCAAGTGCTGAGGTTAAAGGCATGAGCCACCATGTACAGCCCATCTGTTTTTTAATATATAAATGATGTTTGGGCTGCAACAGGGATTTCAATTTGAAGATTTTTACCATGATTGTGCTATTAAACAATGTTCGGGCTTATTAATTTTACATGCATTTGAGTCTTTGAAATGGTTAGATCATTTGCATGAGAAAATTGTCATGAAACGAACTACATATTTAATACTAGAGAAAAAGCACTTCTGGATTATTGGACTGTTAGGGTTCTAATTAAAATTTGTGGAAAAATAAAAGAACTCAAAGGAAACATACATCAAACAAAAAGAGAATTGGAAAGAAAAGGGCAATAGACATAAAGTCTACTAGATATACAGTGTTCAAGGGGGAAATTTCCATTGTTTTCACCGGGATCCAGGCCTTTATTCATCCTGTGAAGCTCTAGAAAGGTTGCAGATACATTAGATCAGGAGCAGCTTGGGAAGCTGAACTTGAGCTGGAGGCATGATAAGGTGCCAAAGGGATGCAATCACAGGCAACCAATAAAGGACAGGCTTTAGCTGACTGGATCAAACAGGGAGGAAATTGGATCTTAAAGCCTTCCACTGAAACCTTAACCTGACTCTCCATCCACAGAATCTAGGCTCTGCTCACCCTATCCCCTCTGATATCAACCATTCTGATGTTTGCTGTGCAAAGGCTTTCCCTGAAATCATCTTTAGAGGACGGACACTGACTAACAGAAGGCTGCTTGATGCTCTTCTGTCTTTTGAATTAATTCTTCCTTCTGTCCTAGGCTGCAATGGGAGAAGTTTCATAATTGCTTCAGAATGATACAGGCCTTCATGAAATCAGAACCAGTGTAAAGAGCAGAATCCTGATGATACCAAGCAAAACTGTCACATTACAGAAGAATGTGGTGTTTTGAACCAGAAAATTAGTTTTTTATTAGTCATTTTATTTATTTACATTTCAAATGTTATCCCCCTTCTCAGTTTCCCCTCCACAAACCTCCCATCCTCCTGCCTCTAAGAGGATACTCCTCCATTCATCCAC
Source organism: Rattus norvegicus (assembly GCF_021556685.1). Classification (NCBI taxonomy): domain Eukaryota; kingdom Metazoa; phylum Chordata; class Mammalia; order Rodentia; family Muridae; genus Rattus; species Rattus norvegicus. The sequence goes on along the minus strand of NC_141537.1, from coordinate 77,490,606 downwards.
CCATTCCTGCCTCAGCACCCTATCAGAGACAGAAGAAATGGCCATTCAGGGGAAACTGAGAAGACACACCAGAAGAGGGCATCAGATCTCATTACAGATGGTTGTGAGCCACCATGTGGTTGCTGGGAATTGAACTCAGGACCTCTGGAAGAGCAGTCAGTGCTCTTAACCGCCTGAGCCATCTCTCCAGCTCCCACCCACCACCACCACCACTTTCTCTTCTATTAGATTCAGCTTATCTGTTTTTATGTGGAAGTTCTTGGTTTACTTGAACTTAAGCTTTGTACAAGGAGATAAAAATGGGTCAATTTGCAGACTTCTACATGCTGACTGCCAGTTGAACCAGCACCATTTGTTGAGTAGAAATAACCAAACAAGACTATTTGGCAGGACTCAAAATGTAAATAATTGAGTGCAGCTGGGGAATCAACAGTCTAGTGAATAGAATAATAGAGTATGGGTAATTCACCTAGTACTTGTGCTAAAGCTGATTAAATAAATTGTTAGGACGTTGCCTCAATTACAGGGGGTTGGAGGGAGCTGGCCAAGTTATATTAAGAACTATAGAGTTAATTTATAACTTCTAAAGCAACATAAAAAGAAAGATGTCTTTCATTTGCTCAAAGAGCAAAGAATCTTCATTAACTGATCTGTGTACCTTGCACAGTCCATACATATTAATGCAGAACTGTGTATTTTTCTGTGAGAACTTTATGTTCACAGAAAAACCAACCAAAAAGAGCCCTGACAAGAACCACCCTCAAAGATGCTAAAACGCTGAGGCATATTTTTCCAACATCCTGCCTGATATTACCTCAGACTGCCTTAAAGCTGTTTCCTCAAAAGAACTGCTACCAGGACAACGTCAAAGCAGCCAACTCAAATTGTCCACCATCACAGACTGTTCCAGTCAGGACTTGATTTAACCTTTAATTTTTACAGCATTTGGAGACTGGACAACAAATGTTACAACTAGCTTTTTTAACCACGTTTCCAATCTTCTTGCACCCCTCAAAAGAAAAACTATGCACCCCAAATCAATAGGAAACAATTTTAAGGGAAAGCACCTCATTCCCGAAAAGCAAGGTAGATGGATTATGAATGTTTGTTATATCTCTAAGGTGTCTGTTTGCAAGTTGTTAAATGGTCCTGTTCATAAAGAATACAGAATATAGGAATTTAGACTTAGGGATTTCTCTCTTTCCTTCTGTTTATCCTTCATTTTTAGGGAAAGGGAAACAGGTTGAGAAGAAAATGGAGGATATAATAATAATAATAATAATAATAATAATAATAATAATAATAGGAAAAAGTAGATTATTGAATATACTCTTAAACCAAAGAACATTTTACAGTTAATAATGTTACATTGATATATACCTTTTTATACTGATGTAAAAATAAAGGTTATTTTTGTTACAATATACTATGCATATGTTTTCAATTCTAATTTGAGGTTTGTACCCAGATGATTCTTAATAATGTAATGTGAAGTTCTAGTCCTTTTAAAAGTTGCTATTACAAATTGTTCAAGATAAACAAGAAATGCAATAGTCAGTCAAACTCACTGTCATGCTAGGTATTAGTCTAGTTGATTACAATATATGCTTCTTAGGTTAAACAAATAGTAAATAGCTAAAAATAAAGTTTTTCTACTCAGCTATGCTATAGATAGATGGTCTTCAAAAAACCCCAGAGACATGAAAAATATAGTATTTTATCAACTTAAGCCTGTTTTGGACAATGAAACAGGTCTACTCTTGGCAGCATCCTATTACTACCTCAAAGATGATGGAGCATCAGAAAACCTCTATACAGAATTGTTTCAAATGTGGCAAGCTGTCACATTTGAAGCTGCCCTTGCTTCAACTACAGACAGAAATGCTGTCCAAAAAGGAGAAACATGGACACAGAGAAGCCAACTGCCAAGCTGTGCAAGGATAAGGTGGAATCATAATTTCTGATTCATAGAAAAATCTGTCACATTCTAGGCTAGAAGGCTGAAAATGAATGTTCTAAAGTTTTAGCTTGCCTGTACTTCCTGCATATCAGGTAATATTTATTCCTTCTCACATCTCTGATGGGGTTGAAGACTAGATAGTTATAGTCTCAACATTAAGCTAAAGTTGTTTAGGATTTAAGACACTTTTAGGTCTAAACATGTTTTCAAGTTGATAATATAAACTGATAAAAATGATTTAGGTATGAAATTCTGAACTCACCAAGATAGGATAATATAATATTTTATTCACATTGCCAAATACTTATGAACTGGACTTTGTGAATGTAAATCTTACCTAGTAGTTTCATAATTGTTCTTATTGTATGTTGTTTATTATTGCAAGAGAAAGAGCCATTTCATTTAGAAAAAAATGGGGAAGTGTTGGGGGTTGGTCTGGTGCTACTATTTATTCAAATACTAAATACTGGCTCTCAAGATCCGGTTGCCTCAGATGAGCATATTCTCATGTTCATCAAATGATGCTATGTAATCTTCATCTTTTTCTTTGACTGGTTAATGTGGCTAACAGCCAATTACTGGAGAGAACAGATGCAGGTGGGGTTTCATTCACTGAGCTGGGGGTTGGGGTGGCTGATAGAGAACACAAGGAGAGAGGAGGAAGGAGGAAGGGGATGGAGAGAACAGAAGGTTCCTATTAGACCTGATGGACTAGGAGCATGTGGCTGGTAAAGTGTAAGTTAGAATAGCTCACAATGTGCCCAATCTAGGCTTACAACTTATACATAAAATACCAGGATTTTGTGTCTTTTATATGGGATAGCTAGAATAATTCACTTACATATGCTCTTAACCACTGAGCAATCTCTCCTATCTCATTGTATTGTTTTTTCATACACCTGTTACATTGCTCTCTTTTTGAGACAGGTTCTCACCATGCTGATCTGGTCAGAACCATGTAGACCATGGTGCTGGCCTTTAATTCAGAGATGAACCTGAGATTAAAGGTGTACACCGCCACACTGGGTTTCTTGTACTTTTCCTATAGAAGCCTATTCTTGCTCAGGAAGACCATGTTCCTAGCCTAATTCTGACAACTTTTTTCTTTCACTGAATACTCAATTCCCCAGTCACCCTTTTAGCTAGCACTGTCTGTTCATGTGTGTTGCATTTCTTATCAGTGTGATGTAGGGAAGCTTTTGAGGAACTTTTACTTTCTTAATACCCCACAAAAAAGCAGACTAATTCATCTTCCTTCCCTTTGTCTTGAATTCACATATACTTCTTTAAACTACAACATCTATCTTGCAACCATAAGGTGACATGCATGGGAATAAGCCAATATACAAAAAGAAAAGGGAATCAATAATCAGCAAACACATCATATACTAAAATGGGAAAGGTAGAACAGGACCTAGAACCTGTATTCTGTGAAGGATCAGTTTAGTTTGGAAGTCTTCTAGTCCTCAATGATTAAGCTGGCAACAAATCCCTATGTGGACAACTCTTAAGTTTTCTGTAAAAGTAAATGTTTCATCAGTGCAAGAGGAACAATGAGTCAAATCAAATGCACAGATGTCTTTCAAGACTTTGCTTATATTACAGTCATTGTGGTGCTTTGAATAAGAATTGTCCCTATCGGCTCATATGTTAGAATACTTGGTCCCCAGTTGGTGGAACTATTTGGGAAGAATTATGAGGTGTGCTCTTATCAGTGCGCAGAAACTGCATGTTTTAATAGTAGTAAAATGATTTTGGGGATAGAAACAGTCAAGTACTGAAGGAGAGATGAAATTCTGAATTAAAATGAGGACTACATAAAATTTTTGTGTTCATGTGTGTCCTAAGTTTTAGTGCTATCAAGAGACACTATGATCAAGGTGGCTTTTACAAAAGAAAGTATCAAATTGGGGACTTGCTTACAGTGTCAGAGGATTACTCATGATTTTCATAGTGAGAAGCATGTGGGCACTTTGTTGGAATAGTAGCTGAGACCTTTTATATCCTGAACCTCAGGCAGAAGGGAGAGAGACTGGGCTTGGTGTAGGTATTTAAAACTTCAAAGCCCATCCCCATTTCCTCCAACAAGGCCATACCTACTCTAATAAGGGCACATCTCCTAATCCTTCTCAAACACTTCCAATAACTCAAACATATGACCACAATGTATATGAGTGTGTGGGTGCATGCCCATACCATGGCATGTATGTAGTCAAAGGACAATTTGCAGAAATAGCTTTTTTCCTTTCATGTGGTTTCCAAGAATCAAACTGAGGTAGTAAACTGGCAGCAGGTGCCTTTACCCACTGAGCAATCTTGCTGGTCCTGCATTCTAACTTTTTATTATTATTATTATTTATAATTCTACTAAGAAACTATATTCCCATTCACCATTTCATACTTTTTTACAGGGTTTCACTAAGTTGCCCAGGTTGGCTTCCTGCCCCAGCCTCCTGAGTATCTCAAATTTACAGGTCTACACCACTAGACCAGTTTCTTTTTATTTTTATAATTTATAAGGCATAAATACTGACTAATTGGACTGGGTACAATCACTCTGAATGGATGGTGGCCAAAAGTAACTTATGTAGCTGCATTGATGTTCCTTTAACCTTGGATGATCCTGTGAAACCAACATTGGTTTTTAGCTCCATCACCTGAGCTTTGGCTCCAACTTCTGTTAGGTGACTGTCTTTTTAATAAAATGTTAGGTTAGGTAAAAAACTTAATTGAAGAACCTTAAGCCTCCAGAGAAAAAGTTATTGTTAAACTAGCCTAATAGGTATAGAAGTTACACATTGTGAAGGAAAGTAAATTAGATTTAGAAGGAGCAATCAGATATCCAAGTTTTACAAGCAGAGGGGAGGGGAGTTCGACAAACAGCTTGTGCTGTTTGCTTCACAGTACAGTTCATATAGAGTCCCTAGGAATAACAGGTGGCCCATATCATGTTTTATGTGTCCTAATATATTTCTTTGCTTCTTGGAATTTCCATGTTACTTATTTTTTCATATCAGATTTGCAGATTAGTAGTACTCTCAAAATGAAGCCAAGTAATAAGAACATGGGAAAGTGGGTTTGTTCTGGAGGGGAAGGTCATCTGTGAAAGTGACAGGGAAATTATACCAGAAGAGAGGCGGCTTTTGGTGATTTTCCTGTATTATATGTTTTAGAATGAATATATCTTTTACTATCTAAAGAGTAGTATTTTAAAAATTTAAAATGAGGACTTCAGCATCATCCTCAGCTACATACTGAATTTGAGGTCAAGCTTGGCTACAAGACCCATGTTTATGGTTTCTACTGCTGTGCTGAAAACTGGAACCAAAAGTAACTTGGGAAGGAAAGGGTTTACTTCACTCACTTCTATATAACATTTCATCAAAAACTAGGGCAAGAGCTGATGCAGAGGCTATTCTGGCTTGCTCAGTCTGCCTTCTTACAGCACCCAGATCCATCTGCCAGCCTTCTAACAATGAACATTAATTAAGAAAATACCCTACAGGTTTGCTTACAGCCTGATATTAGAGAAGCATTTTCTCAACTGAAGATCCTTCTTCACTGAAGACTCTAATTGTGTTGACAAAATCCAGCCAAAGGAACCCATCTCAAAGAAACTAACAACAAAAGACTGATAAGCTGGTAAGATAACATGCAAACCTAATGACCAGAGTTCAATCTCTGGAACCTAAAGTGCATGTGTGCACATTCACACACAGCCACAAATGGGAAAATAGCATTTAAAAATATTACAGTCTGTAACAATGATTTTTTTTTTCGGATAAAGACAGAGTTTCTCTATGCAGCCCTAGCTGTCTGAACTCACAGAGATCCACCTTGTCTCTGTCTCCCAAGTGCTGGGACTAAAAATATGTGCCACACCTGCTCCACAAATATAGCTTCATTGTAAACAAGTTAGAATGCACAAAGTTGAACCAGAGGCTTTTTCTCATTGTCCCTTCCCTTTCTTTCTCCAGAAGAGACATTGTTCTTCATGTATACATTTTATATTATTATAAAGTGGGATTTCTTACTTCCCAAATGCTAGAGACTGACCTTAGGATTTGGTACATGCTAGGCAAATGCTTTAACAGTGTTATGCTCCCTGTCCCTTCATATAGCTTTATAACTTATCTTTTCCAGTTCATAGCACATCTTGGAGATCTCTATCAGTACAGATAAATTTACCTGAGATTTAATTAAAAAACTTAAAATAAATGTAACCCCATTCACTTGTTATCATCCATTTTAATAATGGCATAACACTTAGCAAGAGTATAAATTATATATGTATGCACTACTTCATATAACTACAACCTGAATGATGAAGCCATTTTGTATGTACTACAAACAATCAGTTGTAAATTAATGACTATCCTCGTCTTTATATGCATGTATAAGAACTTTTGTGAAGGTTCCTAGAAATGGAGAATCTTAGCCAGAGTGTAAACATAGTGCTGGCAAATGCTGTCTTCCTAAAATCCTTTGTCACTTTAAACTTCATACATGGTTGAGTCCTGTTTCTTTAGAAACTGTGGGAAATATCTTTTTAAATAATCTGAAAAAAGAAAATTAAAACAAGAATGTTAACTAGGGACCAAATGAATAAATCTTATTGAAAAATTTCTGCTAGTTCATGAATACACCATTTCTTTTGACTGTGAATGCAGAGAGTCTTAGGTAACCAGGCTGGCCTTAAACTTGCTAGGTAATAGAGGCTGACCTTAAACTCTGGATTTTCTTGCCTCCATCCTCTAATTGTGGGGATTAAAAGTGTGTTACTATAACCTAGCTTAATTTTTTAATACTTGTTTGGTATGTATGTGTGTAGGTGTATGTTGTCACACTGTACACGTAACCAGAGGACAATTTGTAAGAATTTCTTTCAAACTCCTATCATGTGTGTTCTGGGGAACTCATGATTTCAGGCTTACATGCATGTACTTTCACGAGCTTTCTTGATCGTCCTAATTTATATTTTTTAAAGACAGGGTCTCACTATGTAGTCTTGGCTGGCCTAGATCTCTGGAACAATGTGGAACAGGTTGGTTTCCAACTCACAGAAATCCACTGCTTCTGCCTCCTGTGTGCTGAGATTAACAATGTATACCACCACATTCAGCCAATCTAGATATTCAGTAATTTATTGAAGCTTGGATAGGGGAAGCAGGAGAGACTGGAAAATTAGTTAAAAGTATTGTTTAAAGCTAGTTTCCTCTACACAGCAAATTAGAGGCATGTCCTGGGCTACACAAAACATATCTAAAAATATTGAGTCATTGACGCAATTTCTTTAAGTACACTTATTGTGTTTGCATGCCACCCTGCAAGTATAGCAATCAGAGAACTTCCAAGAATCTGTGCTGTTCTACCCTTCCACCATATATATATTTTTTTGTTTGGGAGACAGGGGCTCTTTGTCCTAGAAATCCCTATGTGGACCAGGCTGGCCTTGACCTGGAATGCATAGAGCTCTGCCTACCTCTGGTTCCAAAGTGCTGGGATTAAAGGTACCACTCACTATGCCTGGGCTCATACGGATTCTGAGGCTTCAACTCAGGTTGTTAGGTCAACAGTTAGAATCTAGCCAGCCTGATAATTCTTTTAAGATCATCCCAGGCTAATCTTTGTATGAAAAATTTCCAAAGTACAACTTCCAGTGCAACATTCAAATTTCAATAAGTAGCTGAAGGGAGCCATGGTTTTATGATGGTACTAGCCTGAGAAAATATCAAAAGACTTCAAAGCAGGAAATAGTGCCAGTACACTGGATGCTGAAGTGTAAAAATCTCAAGTTTAAGACCTGCCTGGTAGATATAATGTACTAAGTTGCTGTTTTGACATTCTTTTTGGAAATCTCTACATAAAAATATTCTCTCTATAGGCAATTTTCATAGCAAATTTGTTATTGGTGTCAAAATATTCAAGTCTCAGCTGGTAACATTTTACTGTTGGGTCTCTTTTCATTATTCATATCCCTTTAGTTTTCCCCATCTATTTTGCATTATATCCACCCAGAACACACAAAAGATTCTTTAATTTCTCCCACCTTACTGCTGACATTACCTACAGTCTATTATTAAGGAGGTAGGAGGACCGAATGGGTCCAAGAATTGAAGGCTAGTCAGTATAATGTAGTAAAAATAAAGGAGAGCCATCTTTTCAATGATTTCTTTCCTGATCAAGCTGTTACTTGGTTTCTATGTTTTATTTTTTCCATCTCAAAGCATAGGAAACAAATTCCACTCTTGGATTGAAAGGAAGTTCTGTTCTACTAAAGCCTTAACTTTGCATTTTACCTTCATAATTACCTTCAGCAAACAGAGGGCATAACAGGTGTCAGTGGAGCAGCAGCTTCAGAGCTCAGTTCCCCTATTAGGTTTTAACCCTTAAACCACTGTGAATCTCTGACTCTTAACAGGCCAAGATGACTTCCACCAGTGTCTTGAAAAATCTTGGTGACTCGTATTCTTTCATCTATTTTACATGGTTTTCTACTTCATCTATGTCCCCTTAGAAGCTAGCATACACACACACACACACACACACACACACTAGGCTGGTGTTCTTTACATACATTAAAAACAAAACACCAAAAAAACCAAACCAAACAAAACACCATCCTCTCACTGAAGTGATTGCAAAAGTTTGTAGGACATGCCTGTATAGTATTTTCTTTAGAAATCGTCAGGTGTTTTTTCCTTCCAGCAAAGTCTAAATATTTTTTTTAAATTTTCCTTGCCTTCATAAACACTGTTGCAAGATACCAAATCTTCCCTACATAATCAACTCATTTGCAAAGTCCAGTTATTCCCTTTTTTTCTGCCTATCACTATAACCTAAACTATCTTTTGTAGTTGGTTAATGTCACCACAGAATTAAGGCAATGATGATTCACTAGTCTTACTATTCATTCAGTCTTACTATTCCAACCTAGCCTTTACATTTTAGTTCTGTTCACTCTTTTAAATAACAGTTCTCAGCTCCAATTACATTTTCTATGTAGACTGTACATGTCTATTTGAAGTACTTTTGTTGCCCCATCCATTCTAGGTCTTATGCTTTTTCTGGAGCTGGCTAAAATGTCCTTTTCTAAAAACAGTTTTGTTTAAATATTTAACAACATTTCTTGCTTCTAAACACCTAACAATTTTCACTACAACTCTTGGATTTCTTTAGAAGCTCCATCTATATACAGATGGTCTCTAATGTAATTTCCTTGATTTTTCTATTAAAAATGTTATCAATATTTAAAGGACATACAAAATAGTAACACAAAGTTCAAGATAAGCAGTTACCTTGAGTCTAAATTGCTTACTGAAAAAAAGAAAAAAACAGCAAGTGTAAGTTGCTGATGTAGTTGGGTAGCATTTTACCATGATAGGTTAATATGTTAATGACTGTTAGTTTCTCGCATTATAGAGCACCCTTGAGTTAATCATATTTTGCTTTTATTTGGACATGAGTGTATTTTTCTCATCTTATAGAGTTCATATATACTTCTTAGCAGTATATGAGGAACTGCATGCTGTGATGGCTATTCTTGGTTGTCAAGTTGACTACATCTGGAATTAACTAAAACCCAAGAATTAACTAAAAACTAAGGGTACACCTGTGATGGCTTTTTTCTTAATTAAATCATTTGACTTTTAATTCAGATCTTTTTAGGTGGGAAGCTGCAACTGCTTGCCCTCACTCTAGATGGCAAGCCCATTCGTTCATTGGCATTACAACCATTGTATAATGTATAATGAATTTCAGGTGTATAATGAATTCAGCTGAAGTCATCCCAGCTTATGGACTGAACTAGTGGATTTTGACTTTTCCGTTTACACACACACACACACACACACACACACACACACACACACACACAAGTATATTAGAGTGGCTTACAGGTTGTGGTCCAACTAGTCAAGCAATGACTGTCTACCAACAGAAAACCCAAGAATCTGCTAGTTGTTCAGTCTACAAGCCTGGATGTGCTCGAATACCAGTGAAAGAATATGTATATATTCCCTCTCTCTATATATATTCTGAATATCTATATACATATATATTCATTCTCCGTTCTCTATCCATTTAATCAGTGAAGGAATGAATACATTCATACATTCATTCAGCCTGTTCCTCTAGAGAACCATGACCAATACAGATACATAACTTCTAGAGTGTTACAAATTCTCAGTGTTAATTCTTCATTGTTGAACCTGTTTTCGCAGGTCTGTTAGTTTGCCATACAGATGCATCTTATTAGAAGTAAATTTGAAATATCATTATTCACTTCATTGCCAGATAACTGAAACCAGGGTGTGTGTGTGGGTGCTGTGTATTGTATAAGAAGCACATTTCTAGTCCTCGAGGAGGGGAAAGGTTGACTTTCAAGATAGTCTAGCCATTGAAAAATGTTGCAAACTTCCTTACACTTTGCTGAGACAACAGGGACTGAGCTATCTGCTCTCAAAAGTTGCTAATAAACAACTTGAAACCTTGATAAGTGCTGAGAACCATAAACATAGATTGGAAGGCCTTTCAGAGAAATCTGGTCGCTTTTTCCTATGCTGTCAGGGCATTAGGCACTAGTTTTGCTAACCAAAGCCTCCAAGGTGCCAAAAGGAACCGCACTAACTTTCTCTGCTTACTGGTCCTCTCCATGTGGAGCGCGGCCCGTCCCGCATTGAGTCCCCCGTGGGGCCCGCCACGCGCCTTTCTGTCCGTGTCGCCAACAAGAGTGTTGGATTCCGGGCCCAGAATGGCACGCCAGGGGAAGAGGGCGGTTAAGACCGTTACCAACCCGAGTTTTGAATTATTTCAAACTTGGCTCTGGCGCCCGCCCTTCTCTTCCCCTCCCCCTCCCGAGAACTACTCAAGAGCCCATTCCCGCCAAGAGCTGGCCCGCCCCCCGGCCGGTTCCCGCCATCCCGACCTCCCCGCCTCCTGCCCATAACGGGCTTCGGGTCCCGCCAAGTGCCCGATCTCCGCCTGCCTGTCCATGGCTTTCCTGAGAGGGTACCGCACGTTGGCAAAAGAACAAAGACAGAGACTGTGGAGCTTCCACCCGGTTAGCCGCGTTCCTCAGAACGAGCCCTGACACTCGCGCACGCGCTGGCGCCGGCGAGCCTCCCTGTCCCTGGGCTGGGGCTCTCTTGGAAGGCTCACAGCTCATCCGGCCCTCTGATTGGACGGGCGCCCTCTCGCATCCTCCAATCGGGGCGGCGCTTGATAGTGCTGGGGGGGCCAAATAAAAGCGATGACGATTGGGCTGCTGCGTTTGGCGCTCGGTCCGGTCGCGTCCGACACCCAGTGGGACATCGAAGGCAGTGGAGTCCCGGCGGCGGCGGCGGCGGCGGCGCGTTGGGGCGGCGCGCGGGAGAAGCGCGGGCTGGCGCGCGGGACGAAGGTAATGCACGCCGTCAGCCGCCGGTGGTCGGCAGTCAGGGATCTGGAACGCGCCCCGGGGCGGCGGCGGCGACCGCGGGACCTCCGCGCGAGTGCCTGGCCAGTCTCAGGCATCGCCCAGCGGGTCTCACTCGAGCGCTGCTTTTGTAGGCGCGGAGGGAGGGCTAGGAGACAGCTTTCCGAGGGGTCATGAGGTGCGGGCAGGTCCACGAGGTCCCAGGAGTGGACTGTGGATTCCGGCAGATGTGGGAGAGCGGGGGCCGGTGGTGGGGGCTTCTGTCCCGGAGCCTGTTCCCGCCGGGCCGGGGCTGGGGGCGTTCCTGTGGCCGATCCGGGCCGGCAGCTCTAAGCCTCAAGTCTCCTTTGTGTGGCTGGGAGCGCCCGGGTAGGACGGGACGTACACACAAGTTGGTGGGACCGAGTCGAGAGTCTGCACTCAGACAAAGGACAGACTGTGTCTCGGGAGGGGAGGGGAGACGGCGACACTCGGCTCCCGCCGCGCGGGTTGGGGCGTGGGGAGGCGCGACGCGAACGCGAGTGGGCAGGGCTCGTCCTTGCCTGGCCCTGCTGGGGGGCGACCGACTAACGCCTGGCCTTGCTGCTGCGGGACTGCATGAACGATGTTGGGAACTCCCTTAGCCCCGCGGCTGACATTTCCCCGAGAGCCGGGAGTCTCCCACAGCTTCGGGCTGCCAATGTCCTCGCCTGGCTTTGTGCTAAGTTCGATGGAAGAGTCCAGCTGTGCTCCCTTCTCTCACTTCATTGTACAACCTCCCCCTCCCCCCGCACGCACCAGATGTATGCTGCAGGGCTACTTTTTGAAAATGGGAGAAACTGAGAAAGCACGGGCTTTCGGAAAACTTGGTGAACGTCTTGTGAGTTCTACGTTTTAAAGGATCAAAATTTTAAAAAAATTACGGACTGTTTTGGCCAACTTATGAGCTTCTGAGAACGGCGACAGGTGCTAACGAAATCAACTGTCATTTATTCAGTGATTATTCCCCAAATCTCTAGGGGTTGGTTGTGGAAGAGATGATAGAAGTAGATGATCGAAATAAAATACCCACGAGAAATGTGGGTTTACGCTGAAGGACTGACAGTTTCTTTTTAGTGGGTCATGTTTCCAGTGAACAAAAGCTTTGGTGAGTCAGAAAAGACGTTTGTTGCCTAAGAAATTCGAGTGTATTCTGGTCACAATTCAAAGAAACTTCCTTTGTTTATTAACATAGGATTTGTAGAATCCAAATTCATCTGAAGTAAAAATTTGTCTTTGATATTTCAAATACCGTACAACAATGATACAACACCATTTCAATTTCAGGAAAGTCGTTATCATTTTAATTTTATGGGTTTTTAATGGCACATAAAACATTTGAAAAATACTAATGCTGTCACAGTTGAATGTAGTTTATATTTTTGGCGATTTCAAAATTTATTTTCTATTTTCACTAATGAACATTAGCAGTGAATTCATATTTAGAAATAAAAGTCTCATAATTTTACTTGCAAGTATGTGGAAATATTTAGGTTATATTTAATTTCCTGTTCTTGTTCTTTTAAGTTGGAAATGGGTTGGATTCTGGTCTTAAACGAAAAGAATCCTGCTTTTTCTCTTTGGAGAGGTGTATTAGGGAATGAAATGCTTAAAGTCCCAGAAACACTTAGAAAAATTGCATCCTAAATTTTTATTTTGATGGGTCTTGAATATATTTCTTTAAAAAAAAAAGAATGAAAGAAAAAAACCAGACTCTTCAATTGCACTGTTTCATCTAATGAAGACCTAAAGTAAATCTGCTAATTTACGGCTTCATATGAATGGAGACAAAGAAATGCAGTTCAAATTTCTGTTGCTTAGGATTTAGGAGCATCTTGGAACAGACATTCTAGGTGTTGCTCTGAATGTTGAGGTTGTAACATAAGGTTTATATTTACATTAAAGTCCTATTGATAATCTCATTCATTATGAGGTGAGCTAGTTGTATAGAATTTGGGTAGAAACTTGGGTGTGTAGAATTTAAAAATTCCAGTTTTGCCAGAATATGTGATTTGTCCTCTAGTTGATATTTGCTATTTTGTACTTGCCACATATATTTCCTAAAATCTCATTGAGGAATTGGTTGAAAATTCTGCGTTATGTTTTGATAGAAATGAGAGTATATTTAGACAGTCTAAATAGTGATAGAAAAAGCCACTTGTTGACTTGTGTAGTTAGATAGTTGTGTAGTTTTTGGTACTGGTTTTCTCTTACATGGATACATGTGATTATTTTTGTGTTGGCTATGTAAAGGTTTTAGTCAGATTTCCCAAATCATACCAAAATTCGTTTGCTTTACGGTGTCCTTTATTCTTTGAGGTCATATGCTTAAGAAGTTTAGATTTATTTCATCATTAGCCTTTAAATACTAGTGAAGAAAGTTGATTTGCTTTAAAAAAAAACAAGGAAAAATTCTCTGCTGATACAATGATTTATGGGCTAATTAGAAATGGTTTATAGATTAGCTTTGAAGTCTTTATGTCAGTATAGATGGTGACTTTTTCTGTAAATTCCATAGTAGTTATAGTTTGGTAAAATCTTCACGTACGGTGGAGCATGGGTAGAAAGAACAATGCACTATATTCAGAGAAATGTCCATCAGATTGTGTGTTTTATTTTAGAGATGCTGTTCCAGAATTCTCAGACACTCCCAGGGTTTTGTTCATGCTTTTATTATAGCATATATCAAATTGTTCACTTGTTTATGTGTCACACTGTATAAGTGCTGTGGGACAGATTTGATTGTATGCCTAACACCTAGGTTGGTAGCTTCCAGCGAATAGAGATTTTAATAACCAGTGATTTAAGGAAATTGGAATGATACATTGAAATATTTTGACAGAAATTTGGAACAGTGAGATATAGATAAAACTGCTTGCTATGAAACCCAAGTTTGATTCTAGGAACCCACAGTGGAAGAGAGAACTGACTCCCAAAAGCTGTCTTTTAACCTCTATATGTTCATGCATGGGCTCACATATTCTCTCTCAGTAATAAAGGAATTGGCAAAGCAGACAGACTAGGTCTTCCTCCCTCACTTGCCACGTAGCTCAGATTAGTCTTGAATTTACTGTGTAGCCCATACACACCTTAACTTTGAGGCAGTCCTACCTCACTTGGCCTTTGAGTGCTGGGATAGGCGACTATGCCTCATATTCTTTTTGTGATACCAGGTTTTGATTTGTAGCTGTGGCTGACCTGGAATTTGAGGTCCTCTTGTTTTAGCCTCTTGAATGCTAGGTTTATAAAGGTGCACCACCATGTTCTGCTTTTCTTTTTTGAGGTAGATCTTCCTGTGTTATTTAGAATGGTCTCAAACTATTAGTTTTTCATGATATTCCTACATTAGTCTCCTGAGTAGCTAAGATGATAGGCATGTGCCTATGTGCTTGGCTCGAAGCCGAAGGTGGCAGGTTTTTTAACTGAAAGATATCTTGTTGGGATTGATGAGTTCTTTACTGTAATAATTTCAGGTGGGTTTTGAAGCTAAAACTGAAGGAAGGAAGCAGTGACTGTAATTATAAGTCATTTATTGGGTTGTTCTTCATCATTCTCCTATGGTTCTGTGCAGCTCTGTAACTTGCTCTTCATTCTTTTTAATGGCAAGAGTAGAGAGGAATCTACTAGCATCTCAAATGTTATAGAAGTTAGAGCTGATATATTTTTTCTATTAAAATTTTTATTTATTAGGCTGTCAAGATAGCTCAGTGGGCAAAAGTGCTTGCCACCAAGTCTGATGACCTGAGTTTGATTCACCCTGGACCTGCATGGTGGAGAGAACTGTTTGATTCTTGTAAGTTGTCCTGTGACTTCCAGACTACCTCCCCTAGCCACCCTCCCCTCCCACATAGTAAAAATTTAAAAACTATTTGCTTTCGTGTGCGAGTACATGTGTATGTGTACAGGAGCCAGAATTGGGTTTTCAATCCCTTGGAGCTGGAGTTACAGGGATTTCTAAGATGCCTGCTGTTATCTGGCTGTTGATCAGAATACAGGCTCTCATGATTGCATAGCAAGCACTCATAACTGATGAGCCATCTCTTCAGCTCACGAAGCGGATACATTTCTAAAATAGTCACATAGTTCTATACCTTGTGGATATACCTCTGACACAGAAGTATGGCAGAAACGAAGTAAGATAAGGAATTTCTGCACAGTGAACTCGGGCACTGTATAATGAAGTTTTTGTCAGTGATACTAAGTATATGAGCATAGTTATTATAAGGTTATTGCTTAATGACATTGTTGCTATGTCAGTTTGTAAAAGGAGTGAAATTCTGATACATGCTATACAACTTGCATGAACTTTGAGGACCTTTTGATAAGTGACATAGCCAGAAACATCTTTGTGTTTATTTTTAAGATGTATTTATTTTTATTTTATATGTTTGAGTCTTTGCTTGTATGTATGCATATGTATGGTGTTTCTGCCTGAAACCTGTGGAAGCCAGAAGACCTTTCTCAGATCCCCCTGGAACTGGAATTACAGCTGTTTTTGTGAGTTGCCATGAGGGTACTGAGAATGGAACTCAGATCTCTGGAAGATCAGTAAGCTCTCTTAACTGCTAAGCTATCTCTCCAGCTCATATTTTTATTTTATTTTTTTCTTAATTTTTAAGCATAAAAATATAACTACATCATTTTTCCTTTCCTCCTCCTAGTTCCTCCCATGTACTTCTCCATGTTCATGGTCACTTCCTTTTTTATTGTTATGTTTGTGTATGTTTTTACCTAAATCTATAAATATAATCTATTCAGTCCATTTAGTGTTATTTGTATATACATGATTTCAGGGCTGATCACTTGTTAGTTGATACCCATTTAGGGTGCTCATCCCCGGGGAAGACATTTCTCCCACTCTCAACAATCTTTAATTGCCTGTAGTTCTTTGTTTAGGGATGGCCCCATAAGATTATCCTCTTTAATGTTAGTATGTTTCTTAGCGTTACACTTCTTTGGATCTTGTTTAAGCAGCTGTATTGTTGAGTTATCATGGGTGAAGACGCTTCCTTGTCACTTCTAGAAGACAGAATCTCAGCAGATTTCTTCATCTTCTGGCTCTTAATTTTTTTTTTCTGCCCCCTCTTCTGATATGTTCCCTGAACTTTAAGTGTAGAATCTGTATTGTAGATGTATCAATTGGGGCTGAGCACCATAAGATCTCTTACTTGTTCTCTGCATTTTGACCTGGTGTGGTTTCCCAGAATGTTCTCCATCTGTTGCAAAGAATGATTTCCTTAATACCTGTTGAAAGCTGCACTTATCCTGCTTGGCCTTGTTGCAATATATTATAGGACCTAAGTGGGCTACAAGGTTGAATGCATGCCTGGATGCATTTTATTTATTTTTTGAGACAGGATTTCACAGTATAAACTTTGCTGGCTTGGAATTTGCTATTTCAACCAGGCTGGTCTCAAAGTCTGGGTAATCTTAATACTTCTGCCTCCTTATTATTGCTTAATGAGCTTTATTAGAGTTGATCACATGGGTATGAATGTGGGATTTACTGAGCATGGACAACTTAACCAGTGTCTCTAACAACTGAATGGCTCTGTATGGCTCTTGCTATCCTAAAACTAATTCTTTGACCAGGCTAACCTTGAACACAGAGATCCACCAGAGATCTTCCTGCCTCTGCTTCTGCTTGTGAAGTGCTGAGTTTAATGACATGTACCACCATGCCTGGCCTATTTTTATTTTTTGAGACAGGGTTTTGTGTAGCTCAGCTAGCTAGCCTTGAACTCCCAGTTCTTATGCCTCTTCTTCCAAGTGCTGGATTACTAGAGTTGTATCCTAACATGCCCAGCTACTTTTTTTTTGTTTTTGTTTTTTTTGAGCTGGGGACCGAACCCAGGGCTTTGCGCTTCCTAGGTAAGCGCTCTACCACTGAGCTAAATCCCCAGCCCCCCAGCTACTTTTTTTAATGTAGAAAAAAAAATGACAAGGGCTGGAGAGAGGAGCTAGGTAATGGTTTGAGAAAGGAGAATTTGGGCATTTGGATGTTGGGTTCCCCACCCCCCCACCCCCCCACCCCCCCGGAGCTGGGGACCGAACCCAGGGCCTTGCGCTTCCTAGGTAAGCGCTCTACCACTGAGCTAAATCCCCTACCCCTGGTTTTGGTTTTAAAGTTCTAATTTCTTCCCACTTCTTGTTTGTTTAGGGTAGCATACTGTTTGCTACCACTGTGCTACACCCCCCCCCCCAGCCTACAGGTTGTTTTATATGAGGTTTCTAAATTAAGAATATTAATATATTTTTTAAAAGAGTAGCAAAACATTGCTACCTCCTCAAGAAAAAAATATGTAAGGGAGATTGATATATCCTCTGCCAACCCTAAAAGACTTACCATGTAGCTTTTTACAGGAAAAATTGTTGCTCTTGTCAGCACTTGCTGCCTTTGTAAAGAGGAATGGACCATATTCCAGCTTATAAATGTGGCTCATTAATCTTGCCCTGTTTCTCTGATGGTCTCCAGATGAAGTGATCATCCTTATATCTCATTTGTCTTTGTTTAAAAAAAAAAAACTCTGTGTGTGTGTGTGTGTGTGTGTGTGTGTGTGTGTGTGTGTGTGTGTGTGTGTGTGAGTCAAAGAACAACTTAAGAGAGTTAGTACTTTCCATCTACCTTTATGTGGGTTTTGGCGATTGGACTCAGGCTGCCATTCACTGCCAGGCGTGTGCGGCAGGAGCCTTACTGACTGAGCCATCTTAGCATCCTGCCTCCCAGGTATCTTTTGAACATTTGTAGGATAACTTTCTGTAAGGAGAGTTTCCTTTTCAAGGTGATGCACACTCTGAGCTTTTAGTATTGTTATACTGCTTCCTAGAAAAGCGTTCAGTTTTCAGTTAACAATTCCAGTTTATTCTGGTTTATATACAATGCACAGGTTTGAAAGGTACAGCTTGAGGAGTTTGGCAAATGTATACACCTGCACTACTACCTCATTCACAGTGTAATACTGGCATCACCTATCTCACCATTACCCTTCAACTACTGATCAGATTTCTTCTGCTCAGGAATTTACATGAATAGAAGAGAAAAGAAGTGTTCTTTTGTGCTTGGCTTCTCTCATCCAGCATGTTTTTGATGTATATCTATGTTGTAACTTATACTAGTTATTTCAAAGTAGCATTCTGTTATATGAATATTCTAGGGTTTTTTTTTTTCCTTCACTTGTCTATTGATGGATAAATAGAACTGTTTTTAGTTTTTGGTTATTAAGAAAGCTGTTACTGTTTGTGTGGATCCTTTATTTACATTTTAGTTTTTCTTGAATAGCTGCTTCCAAGTTGAATTGCTCTGTCATGTGGTAAATATTAATTTCACTTCATAAGAAGTTGCCAGACTTTCTCAAAGTGCTTGTGCCATGGTGGAAACTGCACAGGAGTTATAGTCTTCCCAATCCACACTGACTTTGGAATTGGTAGTCTTCAAATGATGGTTATCTTAGGGCTGGGTTAGAGAGATACCTCAGCAGTTATGGGCACTGGCTGTTCCTATGTTCAATTCCCAGTACCTACATGGCAGCTAACTATCTTTAGTTTAGTCCCAGCAGAGCCAGTGCCCTCTCTGGTCTCTGCAGGAATTTCACACACATAGTACACATGCATACATGCAATTTTTCTGAGGTAACGCCTTTCTCTGTGGCATAGACTGGCCTAGAACATACTATGTAGCCCAGGTGACCTTAAGTTTCATCCTCCTTAAGTATTTGATTTTGGTATACTATTTTCACTCTATATAAATATCAGTCTGTTTCTTTTGCAACACCTAATTTTGTTCCACAAATTTTTCTTTTTCATTTGCTTTAAGATGTATTGCCCTTCCTTCTCCTTGTGTAATGGAGCTACATCTATAGGTGGTTATTCTATTGTTGAACTTAATTTTGCCATGACTACAATTTAAGAAATTTGTAAAGCTTCCATTTGGTGTAATGTACAAAATAGCCATTCCTTATCTCCATCAGTCAATCATTCAGCCTGTCTTCTTACTTGTTTATAGGAAATATAGCTTCTATGCGATACCTAAGGAATGAAAAGATTGCCATGAGATAATAATAGCTCTCTTTCTGGAATATCTAACCACTTTAACATGTCAAGATGCTATTTAGCCTGTGGTCCAAAACACCTCTTTCCCTATTCTAGTTGAATTAGAGTACTCTTTAATTGGAGACATAGTTGCTCAGTTGTTTTTCACAATTCCAGTCCCTTCACTCTACCCTCTTCTAAAAAGTTGATCTTTATGGCAGAGCTTGGGAAGGGCTTCATATATGGGAGAATAGGTTCATATTGACAGAGACCTCAGACACACTCAAAAAGATGACAGACTATGCCAAGAAGTAAGGTTGGGTTCTGGGCCCTAACAGCTTTGCCAGCCAGTAGCAAAAGCCAGAAGACACCACTATACTCTCCACTGAGCAGGCCAAACAGGTCATCAGTATGCCTGGCAGCTGGCGATGATTGTCTGAGCCTCTGCCAGGGCAGGTGGACATGCTAGTCCAACAAACCTAGTATAGGCTGGCCCTAAAACAAAGGTGGATTAACTTCTTGGGTAGCTTCTGCAAAAAGGATCAAATCATTATTTAAATAGTGTTCTTCCTCCTGAAGGTAGACATCTGTAACAGGGTTTCAGCAAGTGAGTTTTACATGGTCATTTTCTATCACATAGTGAATTGTGTTAATTTATTTAATTAATTATTACAGGAATTTCCTTTAAGTACTTACTAGACTGTTGATTAAAGCCAGAAAATTTTAGAAATCCTTGTGACTGAAAAGAAAAAATTGGAAGGGTGCATGGATAAGGAAACAAACTGACAATTCTGCAAATTGACCTAGTGACTTAAGTACCATAGAAACCAAACTTAGGCAAAATGTTTCAATTTATCCTCAGCTAAACAAAAAAAAAGTGTCAACAAAACAAAACATTTTATCTGTTTTAGTTTTAGTTTTTTTTTTTTTTTTAAATCGTATAGGCTGAGAAGGACTGGAAACAAAACATGAGATAGTTGATGTTCTTTAAGGAGTGAGAGAGCTGCCATCAGTCATCACTGAAGTCTTCCTTCTAGTGTTTGATGTTATAGTCTGTAGTGAAGTTTAAGTGTATTTTGTTTGCAGACATGTGTCAACCATGTGCTTGTAAACAATAGAACTAATTATTATTTGTTGAACCTCTACTGTGCTTAGGAGACATGAAATCCCTAAGTGAACAACTTTACTCTTTATTGTGCTAGAAAACAACACAGAGTGGTGCTGGGATATAGTTGGATAATGTGTGTGTGTGTGTGTGTGTGTGTGTGTGTGTGTGTGTGTGTGTGTGCATGCCTGCCCTGGGTTTAATGCACAATACTGCAGACAAAACCCAAAACAAAATAACATTTTTCTTGTTTCTTAGAAAAATGCATTTTTAAATTTTTATATAATTTTATGTGCCTGTGTTGTGCAAGAGCCTGCAGGGGTCAGAGGAAGCATTGGGTCCCTGGGACTAGAGGTACAGGTGATTGTGAGCTGCCATGTGGGTGCTGGGAACAGAATCCTGGTGTCTGTAAAAGCAATCTCTCCTAAATGATGAGCCAGCTCTTCATCACTTATTTGTTTGTCTCTTTTTGAGCAGGGTCTTATTGTGAAACCTGGGTGGTTGGAATTCACTGTGTAGGTTACGTGGACTCAAACAGACTGATTTCCCTACCTCTATGCCTACAAAGTGCTGGGATAATAGACATTTTTTTTCTTTTTCTTTCTTTTCTTTTTTCTTTTTTCTTTTTTAAGGACAGAGTTTCTCTGTATAACAGCCCCAGAACTAACTTTGTAGGCCAGACTGATCTGGAACTCATAGAGATCCACCTGCCTCTGTCTCCTGAGTGCTAGGATAAAGACACCACATCCTGTCCTGCTATGTTTACCATTTTTAAAAAGGATTGTTTTAATTAAGTATATGTACATGTCTGTGTGGAGCATAATATACATGCCTGATGGTGCCTGCAGAGACCAGAAACATCACACCCCCCCTGGAGTTTGTGTTCCAGGCAGTTTTGAGCCACCTCATATGTTGGTAACTGAGCTTGGATCTTTTGCAGGGCATTAATTACTCTTAACAGTTGAGTCATTTGTCCAGCCTATGTATTTACTATTTCAAAGTGTATGGTTCAGTAATGTTACGTATGTTCACATTGATATATAACAGATCTTTAGAACTTTTATCTTTTGTTCTGGGTTGAATTTCAAATCATTATAACTAGGTTCAAACACATTTATTAATCAAAATTAAGAACCATTAAATCAACCCTTTTTTCCCAGCACAATTTTTCTTTTTCCTTTCTCCCTCCCTCCCTCCCTCCTTCCCTCCCTCCCTCCCTCCTTCCTCCTTCTCTCCCTCCCTCCCTTCCTTCCTCCTCCCCTCCCTCCCCCCTTCTTTTGGAGACAGTTCTAGCTGTGTAAATAAAACCAGGGTAGCCTGAAACTCATAGAGATTTCTCTGCTTCCTTGAGTGCTGAGATTAAAGATATGCACCACCATGCTTGGAATACAAATAAGTTTCATTCTTTCTGTAGTATATAAAACAAAAACTGTGCTCCACTGTGTGGATTATAATGCATTAGTGATTGACTCTGAGCTGCCAATAATTCATCAATGTTCCTCATTAAGGAAAGAAATATAAAAGCACTTCCTCTTGGAGTTGTTTAACCTAGAGAGTGGTTATTCTACTTCTTACTTCCTGTGTCTTCCAGGCATCCTCTGTCTAGTTTGTGAGCCTGAATCTGTACTTGCCTGAAGGGCTGTCTTGTGAATCTGTCCTTGTGTCTGTCTGTTGTATGACTGTGTGTGGTTTTCTTTCTTCTGTGTGGTTGTATGATCTGTGTGTATCTGTTGTATCATCAGTATAAGTCCTTAACAAAGGGCTCTGCTCTGTCTTTAGTGAAATGCACCGAAAGCATCACATGAGGAAGAAATAGGAAACTTTAAAGAAATCTTTAACAGAGTTTTACAAGGGATTAAGTCACTGGCTCCAACAGATCCCAGCTCATCTAGATAACAAACATTATTTATCACCAAGTTGCTTTCAACCTTTTTGTAGATTTTAGAAAGCTGTTTTTAACTTCTGTATTTGCTGCTCTCAGGAAATGATATACATACATTATTCTGGGTCAGGGACATGGAGGAGTACACAACTTTTTTCAGCTATATATTAATTTAGACTATAAAAGCTGATTACATGGGAAATCCAAGACAAGTAAGATTGGTTGTTACATTGTTCTCTTAAAGGCAGGTAAACCGTCAGAATGTTGCATTGCTACACTACATGATTGACAAACATTTGGAAAGTATTTTCTGTATCCTGCTGGCCACAGAAGTTTTCTTCTTGTAAGAAATTGTTGAGGTACTTGAAGCAGTGATAGTTGGTGAATGAAAGGTGAGGTGAATATGGTGTATTAGATAAAACTTCATAGCCCAATTTATTCAACTTTTTGAAGTATTGGTTGTATGATGTGTAGTCAGGTGCTGCTATGGAGAAAAAATGGCCCCTTTCTGTTGGCCATGCTGGCTGCAAGTGTACTTTTTGATGCATATCAATGATTTGCTGAGCATCTCAGTTGTCAGGATTTTTTTCCAGTATTCATAAAGCTGTAATGGATTGCACTGTAACCATAACCTTTTGCTGCATGTTTGCCTTTGGGCATTACTTTGGAGCTTTTTGGAGCTGGTCATCATGGTTGTTGTATGTAATCCCCTTTGCATTTCACAGTCAGGTGGAGAAAAGGAGCAGTGACTAAGAGAGGAGAGTAGATCAAAATAACGATCTTTTGACTTTTCATTAGCACATGAGCTACTTACCGAATATTTCCCATTTGTCTTAAATGTAGGATGACTTGGATAGTCCACATTGAGTTCTGTGTCAGCTTCTCATGTAGTTGTAAGAGGTGCTTAGATAATTGTTCTCATTTGACTTTTTCAGCTTCCCATAGTCAGTCATTTCATTCCTTCCAGGCTCCTCCATCTCCTATGCAAGACTTGTTGGACCTCCACTTCCTGGTTCACTCTTGAGCAGTTACTAGGTTAAATGTGTGTTGAGATTTCCAGCTGTCTTTGTTACTTTATGACCCATTTTGAACTTTAATAAGAAAATCTCTTGAGAATGTTTTTTGTCTTACATCATTTCAAGTAGTACAAAATAAATCCAAAACAGCAAGGAGTACGGCATAGGAAAAGACTTAAAGCAAGAAATACACATTAAAATGATGCAT
Organism: Rattus norvegicus; assembly: GCF_021556685.1. Lineage (NCBI taxonomy): Eukaryota > Metazoa > Chordata > Mammalia > Rodentia > Muridae > Rattus > Rattus norvegicus. The sequence continues at coordinate 77,466,974 of NC_141537.1, read as the reverse complement.
AACACAATCACATTTACTTAATAATGTGTTCTAGGAACAGAGGACAAATTTCAACAATGTAAAAACTGAAATTACTTATGCATCAACCTATTTCTTTAGATACTTTGTATGACTAGAGATATACTGTATCTGTTCTGTGATTGGCTTGTGTTCATCTTTTGCCTCCATGTTCTCTTAAAAGCAGGTAAGCAGTATATAGTAGGTCTTAAATCATCTTCCCATTGCACCACCATTCCCACAGTGCAATGAGCCCTCTCACACATCAAGAAAATGCCCCACAGATTTGCCTACAGGCAGTCTGATGGAGGTAATAGTTTAATTAAAGTCCCTTCATTGTCAGGTCATCAGCAAACCCTGTTACCAACCCTGAGCCATCCTGCTAGTACTTGAACTAGTGTTTTATACAAATTAAAATTATTGGTTTAGTTCTAGAGTAATATACTTGCTTAGTGTACATGAAGCCTTGATTTAATCTTTAGCACCATTAAAAAAGAAAATAGTTAAGATGGTGTAGCTAGGTCTTATGGTTCATAGCTATAATTCAGCATTTTTTTTTTTCTTTTCTTTTTTTTCGGAGTTGGGGACCAAACCCAGGGCCTTGCTCTTGCTAGGCAAGCGCTCTACCATTGAGCTAAATCCCCAACCCCATAATCCAGCATTTTTGAGGCTGAGGCAGGACTTCAGTCAATTTGAGATTTAACCTGGGCTATGTAGTGAGATCCTATCTCAAGAAACAAAACCTTAAACGAGTACACAAATTTAAAAAGATAAATTGGCTAGTTTGAGCTTACTAGTATTTAGTACTTGGGTAATTTATCAGGTAAAGAAGTAAAAGCTGCACTATAGATATTCTAGAAAAGAAAAATTCAAATTATTTATTGGGTACTCTACCCAGCTTTTATCCATTAGGACAATTTGAAGGATGAAATGCTTTAGAAAGAGACATTCTATATGTAACGACACTAACTTTTAAATTCAGAGAACTTAAAGTGTCTGTCTTTTCTACCATCTATGATTCTTAGAAAACCTAATCTAAACTAATATGGTGTGTGTTGGAGGCTGGGCGTAGGGGGAGTTTTATGCCTTTTTTTGTTCATATAACTGAGTAGTTACTGAAACTGATTTTATTTGCTTGACAGTAGGGCCCAAGTGTTCTAAGACAGCTCAACCAGGATCCTAAGTGTCCCTGCCATTCATACTCACTCCTTGGTTTCTTGGAATTTGGCACATTTCTGTTTTCTTTGTTTCTTCCCTTCTCTTCTCCTTTTTCCTTCCTCCTTCCCACTTTACTTTTTCACTTTCCCTTTTCTTTCTGGCTTCTGCCTTGAGATAGTCTAGGATGGCCACTCTTTATTTCTTACCTTCCTTTTAGCAGAGCAACTTTAATGAAATACAGGTTACCCTCTCTCCGTTTAAATTACTAATAAACTTTCATAGTTTCTAAGTTCATTCTTTATACAGAGGCAGGCTCTGAGATTTTACAAATGTGCAAAAACCTCTTCTTGATAGTGAAGAATTTATTTACAGTGGGGGTGGAGCACAATGAAAATTGTGATTTTTTTTTTCTTTTTTTCTTTTTTTTTGGTTCTTTTTTTTTTTTTTTTTTTTCGGAGCTGGGGACCGAACCCAGGGCCTTGCGCTTCCTAGGTAAGTGCTCTACCACTGAGCTAAATCCCCAGCCCCTCTTTTTTTCTTTTTTAAGTGTAACTATGACAGTAGTGGGATTTGGTAATTGTGAAGGAGTCAGTTCTTCACCTTCTGGTGGATAGGAAGCTGAGGGAACAGGAGGGCTTCTGAAAGGAAGGCATTACTTTAAAGGCATGTCTCTATTGACCTCCTCCAGTCCCTCCCACCTCACAGTTTCTGGGATCTAAGTGATTATTTTTCTCTCTGGTCTCCAGCATGGTCTAAAATTAGTGTCTTCTCCTTTTGAGACTGCTCTGTAGTGGCATCTAACCTGGATACACAGTTACTCTTTCATTTCCCCTATCTCCTCTCCGTTTCTATGTGGCTGCCAGCTTGGTCCTTTCAGAATGTAAATCACCCCAACTTCCCTTTGACTCAACACTCTGGTTTCCTATTGCTTCTGAGATAATGGAAAGTCATAACATTTTATACAGCTAGACAAAAATGTCCTTGTAATCTCTTGAAGAGACAATATGGTTGTAATACTTGTATCAGTAAAGAACACTGATTTAGACTTCAGGTACAGGATGAAGTATGTTACCTGTCTGGTGAACTATAGCCAGTTCCCATATTTATTTGCATATAATTGCCTCATGAAGTCTGGAACTAAAGATAAGGCAGAGGCGTTTGCTTTGTATTTGCTGCATTTCTTTTTCCTCTTGCTCACAAAACCCCACATGTGAATAAAAGTGGCACAAGAAGTAAAGGCACCATCACAATATTTGAAGTGAGAACTGTGATCAGGTCTGTGTGTGTGTGTGAGAGTGTGTGTCTGTGTGTGTATGTGTGTGTATAGTGGTTTATTCTTTGTTTATTTTGTTTTTCAAGGCTGGGTTTCTCTGTGTAGTTTTGGCTGTCCTGGAACTTAATCTGTAGACCAGGCTGGCCTCAAACTCAGGGATCAGTCTGTCTCTGCCTCCCAAGTGCTGGAATCAAAGGTGTGTTCCACCACCACCCAGCCCTGATTTATCCTTACTGTCCTACTGTACATTTTCTACTCTTAATGTGTAAACGGAACCTTTTCACTTGTACCTTTTACAAGTAGAGGGGTCCCTTGTTATTTGAGAGAGAATGGTTGAAGTAGCCTCTTGGATACCAAAATCCTTGGATTCCTTATATAAAATGGCAAGGTAACTGATATGACCTGTGAACATCTTCTTTATGCTCTAAACTATTGGTATTATACTTAAAATAACTAATACGACAGACATGCTATGTAAATAGTTGCTGCACTGTTGTACAGTACTTTAGGGAAAATGACCATAAGTTTGTATATATTCACCATAGAGGTGCCTGTCATAAGGCCTGATATGTAGTGTGAGAGGGAGGTATGAGGTAGGCAATATTCCAACTACTGTAAATTGATTGGGGATCTGTGGAATGTCTGGGACCACAGCAGTGTGTGCTTATCCTTAGTTATTATATTGAGTGCTCATAGTACTTGGCGTGAAACAAATAACTTTTAAAAAATATATTATATATTTTATTTGATTTTGTATATGTGGCTGTTTCGCCTACATGCTGGGTCTGCACCACTTGGGTGCCTGATGCCTATTGAGGCCAGAAAATGGTGTCAGATCACCTAGAGATGGAGTTAAAGGTGGATGTGAACTGCTTTGTGGGTGCTGGGAATTGGATCTGGATCCTCTGGGAGAGCAGCCAGTATTCTTAGTCACTGAGCCATCTCTCTAACCCCTATTATAGCTTTTTAATAATTAAAAACTAAAAGTGTGAGCCTTGTGGAGTAAAAACTAGCTTGTGGTATAGTATACATAATTCCCATAATGAGATGGTATATCAATAAACTGCTACTATTTAAGATTTATAGATAAAAGTATGTGTTTATAAATAAAAATATGCTTTAAAGGATAAAAGCTTTAAAAGCTGAGTGTGGTGGCATACTCCTTAAATCCCAGCACTCAGGAGGCAGAGGTAGATGGATCTAGGATCTCTGAGTTTGAGGCCAGCCTGTTCTGTAGTGAGTTCCTGGACAGCCAGGGCAACACAGAGAAACTCTGTCCGAAAACGAAAACAAAAAACCAAACAACAAAAATAAAATCATTCAGTGACGCATTTTCAAGATGTAACTATACAGAATACATGAGCTTTTCTCTACAAATATCAACAGTAAAAGTGTTTTGTTGATATCAGTTTGCTTGGGATTAAAAGATCATATTCAAGCTGGTTAGATAAGTGATTATAATATGAAATCATTGCTTTTAGAATAATCATGGGCCAGACTGGGAAGAAATCTGAGAAGGGACCGGTTTGTTGGCGGAAGCGTGTAAAGTCAGAGTACATGAGACTGAGACAGCTCAAGAGGTTCAGAAGAGCTGACGAAGTAAAGGTAATTTCATAAAAATGCATATATAATTGAAACTAATTTCCTCCACCCCCAAGTTAAATAGATTTACTTTGAAATGGTACATTTTCAGTCAAGGTCATATTTACAGTAAAATCGATTAAGACTTTAAAGCCACGGTCTGTCCTAGTTAAAATTACATCATGACTGTTTGGTGCTGTGCTGTGAGTCTCTAATGCCAGCACTTGGGAGGTAGAAGCAGAAGGACCAGAAGGAGTCAAGATTGGACTGATGAGAGGCTGGCTCATCAGTTAAAAGTACTTGCTGCTAAGCCTGATGACCTGATTTTGATCCTTGGGACTTTCATAGTGGGAGGAGAGAACCAATCCCCACAAGTCCTCAGACCTCCCTAGAAGCGCTGCAGCATGTAATGCACAGGCAGGTGAATCAACAGTGGAATAAAAAATAAAGACGCTCGAGATCATCCTGGGATACACGGACCCTTTCTCAAAAAATGAAAAAGTATATATCATGCACATTAACGATAACACATATTTAAGTTAAGGATTATTCAGCCTGTTTGGAAATCAGTCTTTTCAGTATACCTTCGCACTGCTTGTATAGACTCAGAACCTAAACACAAAGGCATTTGTTTTATGACTTTGTGTTTCTAAAGTCATTGTGATTTCGAAATACAAAGTGAGACACAGAGAAGATGAAAAATAGTCTCCTGTTCCCCTTTCACTTACAAGGAAGTAAGGAGCAATGTTTCTGTATTTATTATTAGAGTGTGGAGAATTCTAGTGTATTATCTGAAGTCTGTGTACATTTGAGGACATAGCCATTGTATTTTTGATGAATCATTATATTTTAACCTGTAAAGATGCTACATATTGTAACAATGAACAATTTCTCGTTTGTTTTTAAAAGACTATGTTTAGTTCCAATCGTCAGAAAATTTTGGAAAGAACTGAAACCTTAAATCAAGAATGGAAGCAGCGAAGGATACAGCCTGTGCACATCATGACTTCTGTGAGCTCATTACGCGGGACTAGGGAGGTTGGTTAACACAGTGTTGCAACAATTATCAACACATTTGCTTTCTACTTATTGGAATGTTTATTGCTTATTGTGAGGAATTCACAGACTTCAAGATGTTTCTGTTTCATTGCTACTTGTTTCAGTGTATATCAATGGCAGCCTTACCACACTATTAATAATTCTCTTAACAGCTTGGTATGTTTTTAGAATATGTTGTGGCTATTTAGGCATACTAGACTTAAAAATAACTTTGAAATCAAATTTCTAAAATGTGCAGATTAGTATTATTTAGAGCAAGGCTTTCTAATTCACAGTTGCTTTCCTCCCTGTCTCCTTAATAAAAATTAGCCATGTTGTAAGAAATATTTCTTTTACATTTTTGATCTAAGAAAGCTTTTTAGTATGCATTTTGTTTAAAGACTGAGAATTTTAAAAAATTAAGTGTTCCAAGATTGGCGTTTTATACAATTACATTTTCTGAGTGAAGGAGATCTTAATCACCATCAGATAATTTCTTATTTTCAAAGAAAAGCAAAAAATAAAATACAATCCTGTTGTAAGGGAAGGGAGAAATGTTGTAATTATAATCTCAAACAAAAGTCCTATGGTAGAGTCTATTATTAAATATCAAAACATACTGTCAGCAAGATGGTAGGGAATGGCAGAGATCTAAACAGAAGAGAGCTACTTACTGGATTCTGGTTTGAACATTTCTGTTGAGCTTTGTTTTCTATAGAAAGACATGATAAAGGGTGTTGAGTGGAAACTGAAGGAAAAGCAAGTTATTTGGAATTAAGATTATACCATTATAGAGTATTTATGAATGCATAAAACATGGAGATCACTTATTTATTTTAAAGTAATTATTTCAGTGAGCATCTTAAAATATAACAGTATTATAATAAACAAGACATAATTTGCTGTCATATGAGGCTTGTGGAGGTTGTGTGACACACAGGCTTTAAAGGCTTCTGTCATGATTCAGTGGCATTTTCACAGATAACAACTATATACATGATCCCAATGGTTACTTTGGTGATGTTCATGGTGGTGTGGACTTTGTGAGAATACATGATTTGGAAAAGTTCTTTATGGTTTTTAGGTGACAAATCTTTAAAGTCTGATTTATAATTTTATAAATTTATAAATCATAAGTTTACATGCTTTATACTGATACCTTCCCCATTATCATGAAAGTCAAAGAGTAGAGATTAGAGGTAATAGCTTTTATTATTATTTGAAGGGTGAAAGGGGTACTTTTCTATGCCTGTGCCTATGAACATTCTAAGACGGATTTCAGGTAATTCTTTTGCAAGGTTTGTTTAATATTTATTTCTGAATGGGGTGTGGTAGCTCACATCTGAAGCAGGTGGATATCTGTGATTTCAAATTCAGGGTTATATAGTGAGACCCCCATCTTTTAAAAAAATGCTTATTTTGTGTATATGAGTGTTTGTCTACATGCATGTGAATGGACTGTGTGCATGCCTTGTGTCTGTAGAGATCAGAAGAAGGTATTGGATTTTCCGTAACTGGAATTATGGACAGTTATAAGCTACCTTGTAGGTGCTAAGAGCTGAACTCAGGTTCTCTGTAAAAGCAGCAAGTACTTTTAATCACTGAGCCATCTCTCTGTCCCATTCTTTTTAAAGTTTACTCTGGTGCCTTTTTAAAAATTTTGAGTATTCATTCAGGAGTACTGTCTTTACATGGTTTTTATTCCTCTCCCTCACCTCCTCCCCATCTCCCCATTTCCTCATAAATTCAAGAGTTCTTTAATTATCTTCCCTCCCCCCAACTCCCCCCCCACACTCTCACACACAACATCCTGCTGAGTCCATTTAAGTTGCTTATAGATGTATGTTTCAAATATTTTATGTTAGTAATTTTGATAAAGAATAAAGAGCTCACATTTTGTCCTTCGTGGAGCATTTTGAACATATATATATATATATATATATATATATACATATATATATATATATATATGTCTTTGCTATTATCAGAAATATTCTAAGCAATCTTGGCCACAGAATTTTAATTCAGATATATTTCATTTTTTTAAAAGGTTTTTATTTTCAATTATGTGTATATGTGACCATGTGTGACTGTGCATGTGAGTACAGTACCTGGGAGGCAACCAGAGGGCATCAGATCCTTGGAGCTGAAGTTATATATAGGCTGTTGTGAGCCACCTGACATGGATCCTGGGAACTGAGTTTATCCTCTGTAAGAACCAAAAAGGCTCTTAATGGTTAAGCCATCTCGTTAATTCCTTTCTTTGTTAAAAAAAAAGTTCTAACTTGAAGACAGTGACAATATGTTATGCATTCATTTTCTTTGGTCTTCAGTTAATCTTTTAAAGAATTCTCCGACATCAAAATGTCATTAAGCAACACCAAAAGATTCATACCTTATTGCTATCATGCAGCTGTTTATCAGAATACAGTTTCCAAGTGTGTTGTTGTTGTAAAATTATAAAAGCTTTCTTTTATTCCCCACTAGTGCCAAGCACCGTAGTGCCACATGGCATCTGTGGGATATTTTCATCTCCGTCAACAAAGCATCTCACCTGTTAGGCTCCATCCAATCTCACACTCCCAATGGCTACTCTCGGAGCCCAGCAACAGTCTTTCTACCCATTTAGTTCCCAAGGCAGGTTGCCACCGTGCCAGACATACACATCCCAATTCCGTGGTGGGCCTAGTGTCCTGTCACCACACACTCTCTTGAACTCAATTAAATCACCACATGAAGGAACACACAACACAATAACCTCTGATCCAATTGATAAGATATAATTGCCCGCCTAGAGAAGATATATTTTGTTTATCTAGATACACAAAATCCTGTACACATCCATCCCTTAAAAATATTCATAACAACCTGTAAATGTGCAGAGAGAAATCTTAACATCCACCTCCATGTTCTCTCGGCTGCTCCCTCTCTTGCTCCAGTCTCCTCCTCTCTAAAACTTTCCTCCCTCCTGCTCGTCCAATGACAGGCCTCGTTCTATCCTGTACTTGCCTTCACCTGCATAATGATATCCACCTACACAAGTGACTCGCTTTGTCTAAACAACTAGAAAAACATGTGAGTCTTCATTTTTTTAAGTTGTTTTTTTTCTATGTTTAGTAAAGAAATTGGTATTACTCTTGATGTTCTTAGTGTATTTCTTGTATATTTGTGAATTCCCCCCCCCCCCCCCCCCCGCCACTAAAATCTATAAGGTGTTTTTCCTTCAGTGATTATTGTTGCTTGTTTTGGGGAGAATCTCACTGTGTAGCTCTAGCTGGCCTGGAATTCACTATTGCTGACCAGACTGGCCTCAGACAGATATCCTTCTGTTCTGGGTCGAGTGCTGGGATTAAAAGTGCATGGCACCATGCTTGCCCTGGATTATTTTTTATGTGAATTTTTTTTTTAATACTGTGAATGTCTTACTCAGGTAATGCCTATGTGCTAGGTAAATGACATGATAAGTAATTTAATAGTCTGCCAGGTATATTTCTAGGAGAATAAGATATATTTGTAAGCATCTGTATCTTATGAAAAGAGAATTTTGGTATGTATTTAAATGTTAAGTTGTTTGCAATAGAAATAACATTAGATGTATATAATGATTTTTATATTCATGAAGTGTTTTTAAACTTTTGAGCCTATGTGTAGGTTTGTTCTTCCTAGTAATGTTTGAGGTGATTAAAGTTATTTGCTTATGATATTTACAAGTGTTTTTTTTAAGAAAATAAAGTTCTATTAAAATAATAAAATATGTAACCATTTTTGTAAAAATAAAACTAGGTCTATTTTACATGTAAATAAGTACTTGATTGCATGGCTTATTGCCTCGTAATGCATTTTACTTGCGTGACTGTCAAGAGAAAGTTCTAGTTAAAATAGCTAAGGTGTTAGTATTCTTTATTCCCCAAATATTGTCATTTAGCAACATTTAGCACTCTGATACATCCTTAAGTTCAGTATAGTAGCATATTTCTTGCACATTTTGAGAAGTCAAGGTTTTAAAGCTAGTGTGATGGTACATGTCCTTAGTCCTCGCAGGCACAAGTTGCCTTGTCCCCACACTCAGCCATGTGACTGTGGCAGTCTCTGCCCCTGCTTCTCACAGCTCTGTTCTCTGCTGCTGCTGCTTTCTCCACGTTTCCAGCGAAGCTTGTACCATTAGGCAAGGAAAGACCATTTGAGAGAATCTTTTATTGGGCATAATGTTGCAATATCAGGGAAGAAGGCACAGGAGAGTGTCTTCTAGCCCACTCACTGAGCCTTAATAGCCTGCTTACATAGCTGAAGGAAGGCTGTTTGGATCAGTGTCAGACATTTATTTTGGACCAATCAGCCTTGCCTCTTAGGACCAGTTGCAGTCATGGAGGTTTGTGTATTGTACCAGTAGTATGTATCCTTGTATTTAGTCACAGTCAAAGTAGTTCCTTTGGCTAGACGACTTGGGGAAAGTGATCCCTGTCTGGCCTAGGTGAAATTGGTTGTAGTGTCATCTGGAGTTCATTCAGGCTTGTGATGGCAAAAAAGTCTGGTTCTATCTCAAAACAGCCCTGGCTAAGGCTACCTTTGGAAGCAAGGGCTGTCAGCTGTAATCATGCTGTAGTCATTTCAAGGTGTCCAAGGTGTGACCTAGACATCTGAACTGGCATTAAGGGGTAATTCATTATAGTCAGGGCAGCAAAGGATTGTCCAACAGCTGAAAATTGTCTCATTTCTAGCTGTCTGCTTCTTGTAGGACATGAACAAACAATGTAATTTTTTTTGAAAGAATGCACTTTTTTTTTACATTTTATTTATGTATTTATTCATTTATTTTTGTGTGTGTATGTGTGCACATTTGTGAGAGTCAGAGAACAATTTGTGGGAGTTAGATCTTTCCACCATGCATACTCAGGCTTGGTGGCAAGTTTGGTTTTTTTTTTTCCCCCCCTCAGAACCATCTTCCGGGCCTAATAGTGGTTTTAAACAGATTTGTAATCAGTATTTACTATCTGCTTAATGTCCCAGGGGAAATGGGCCCCTCTCATCTGTCTCTTTATGGAAATGCCTATTTACCTTTATTTTCAACACAGATATTGTTAGACTTGATAGATACAAGTTGTGTTAGTTTGCTCAGTGAAGGTGGTGAGTATTTTGCCTGCATGTGTGTTTGCATGTGTGTGTGCCTAGTACCTGAGGAATCCAGAAGAGGGTGTAGGAGTCCCTGGAACTGGAGTTATGGAGAGTTGTGAGAGACAACACATGGGTGATGAAAGTTGAAACAAGGTCTCCTGCAAGAGCATCTAGATCTCTTTGGGCCCCATATTTTAAGCTACTTACCCCACTTCCTTCTTTCCTCTCTCTCTCTCTCTCTCTCTCTCTCTCTCTCTCTCTCTCTCTCTCTGTCCCTCTGCGCGTGTGTGTGTCTCTGTATGTGTCTGTGTGTGTGCACATGCGCACATGCAAGCACTTTGCATACTACTGAGTGTTTTTAAATTTTTATGTTTGTGGGTGTTTTGCTTGCATGTATGTCTGTTCATTACTTGTGTGTCTGGTGTCCATGGAGGTCAGAAGAGGGTGTTAGATATCCTGGTCTGGAGTTTGGATAGTTGTGGACCACCATGCAAGTTCTGGGAATTAAACCTGGGTCTGCTTAAAAAGCAGCCAGTGCTCTTAACTAACCACTGAGCCATCTTTCCACCTTCTCTTTGTTTTGTAATTGGTTATTTTGGCATTTGTCTTAAGTTAGATTAGGGTTTAGTTTTTTATTCTTAACATCTTTCATTTTGATGTTATCTTTGATATATTTGGTTATACTTTAACTTTTCTGTCCCTCAAGGGCTTAGAAAGTCTTCAGGATTATAAATTTCACATCTTAGTTTTCTGTTTTTGGTTTTGTGGTTAATAACCACTTACCCCATAGGAATTTACGTGGCATAAACAGTGAGTGGAGGTAGGGTGAACCTTTTTTGTTTAGTTGTCTAGTTTGCTTCAGTATACTATGTTGACTAGTCAGTCAACAGTAGAAAGCACTTAATTATCTGTTGGCAAAATTAGCAGAAGCTGCTGACACTACAGTATCTCCTGTGCCAGAACCTAAATGTAGCTCACTCCATGGTTACGACAGTCTTGTCTGTGTTTAGTCTCTATTGCTCTGTTTCATTCAGTTTTTGAAATAGATTTGCTGCCATAGCTTATAGATAGTGGGAGCTCACATAATATTGTGTTCATCATTTAGTTTCTTTCCTTTCAAGGGTAGTAAAGGTTTAGTTTTCTTTCCCCAGCACTGGTATTGAAGAAGACACTTAGACTTCACATATATATGCTTTGGTGTCCCATTGTCTATCCTCTGTCCCCTTCCTGCTGTCCTCTTTTTTGAATGTTTTCATTTAACCATCCCCATCCCCACTATGATTTTGATTTATGTTTTGAGACAGGGTTTCATAGTCTTGAAGGCTCACCTTGAACCCTTGAAGTCCTTATTCTCCTGTCTCTATCAAATGACGGGACTATGCCACTACACCTAGTTTTTGAGTATTTTTGTAGTTTATGTCCTAGGACTGTGCTTTATGATCTCCAGTGTGTGTTAATGAAACTTATTTTAGCAGAAGAACATATAATAAACAGTATATTTTACCCTTATGGCACCAGTCAAACAGATTGCCTTGGATTTTGCTGTAGGATTAGGATCATTGTTTATGGTCCCTTCATTTAGGATAAAGCTTCTAAAAAGGGGATGCAAGGAAGAGTGTTAAGGAGCCTAATTATATTATTGGTTAGGGTTCTCTAGAGGAACAGAACTTAAAAGAATGAATTAGTCTCTTTGCCTATGTAAAGGGAAAGAGTTATTAAAATGACTTACCAGCTCTGGTCCAGCTAGTCCAACAATGACTATCCACCAACAGAAGGTATTAGAATCTTAGTAGTTGTTCAGTCCATGAAGCTAGGGGCCTTATCTGGTCTTTAGTATATGCCAGAGTACTGAAGAAGTAGGCTCTCATGCCAGTGAAAGAATGGACTTGACAGTGAGAACAAAGAGAACAAGTTTCCTTCTTCCATGTGCATAAATATAGGCAGACAACAGAAGGTGTGGCCCAGATCAAAGATGAATCTTCTCATCCCAAAGATCCAGATTAGAAGCATGTCTCCCCACTTCAAATAATTTACTTACAAAAAAAATTTCTCATGGGTAGGCCTAGCCATTTTGGTTTTAGTTCATTTCAAGTGTAGTCAACTTGACGGCGAAGACTAGCCATTACAAGTCCACCCTTTATCAACCTGGCACACAATCATATCGTTTTATATTATGCTTAATTTCCAAATGAAAACAATAACCAGGTCATATTTATACCTAACATGATATAACTATCTTTCATACAAACACATTATAAATTTAGAATAGGTGGCAACGTTCCTTGAGGAACATTCTTTTAGAATCTCAAACTTAAAAAATAATGTCCACTGGTAGTTTCTTAATTGATGCTACATTTAATGATAAATTGAGGAAAGAAAACACAAACACAAATATCTTTGCGTTCTAAACAAAATATATCAGAAACACTTAGGTAAGTTATAATCCTTATCTGTGCAACTGGTTGTGTGGTATTTATTTATTTATTTATTCATTCATTCAATTTATTTATACATGCTTTTAATTGACTCTCAATTTCAAATCATGTACCCCAATCCCACCCATCTTCCTGTCCCTTGGTACCTGCCTTCTGTCTTTCTTTCCCCACCAACAGGAAAAGAAAATATAGAAGATGTAGTGTGTCACACAGTGTACCCTTTTATTCACCCATTTTTACCTGCAAATGTTCATTGCATTGAGTCATTGGTCTGGTTCAAGGTGTCTGGCTTCTGCTACATTATCAATACTGGATTCTCTCCAGGACTCTTCTTGGATATCCTGTTTTTGCCTTGTGTTGTGGAGATCCTGGAGCTTTGGATCTGCTGGACCAACCTATGGGCTTGTATTTTTTTTTTAAAACATACTTTAATAAGAGTTCTTAAACTCTTCAACCTCACTTATACCCACTGACGAAAGGTAGAGGAGGAAAATAGCTAACAGGACTAGGGGAATGTGGATCTGTTTAGAAGTAGTTCCTTGGGGCCATTCCAATCTTTGTCGTTTGCAGTCCAGTTTACTATCACAACAAACACAAATCAACCAGCGGCTCAGTGCAGAAGAAACTGTAAGACTCTGCCAATTGGTATGAGTCTGCCAAAGCTTCAAGAAGCAGCCAGAACACCACCAGAAGTTCTTTGGTGCACTTTTCTCAGTGAAGCACAACAAATGAAGATCATCCAAGAAAGCAAGGTGCACCAATATGATAGCGTCATCAGTAAAGACCAGTGACAAGGAAGCCCAACGAAGACCAGCAAGGAGAACCAATGCCAGAGCATCGTCCACTGTCTGTTGGGTTATATTTATACTCTTTCCAAACATCACATATCCTCCCAAGTGCCAACTCTACCAAACATCACATGCCCTTTTTCCAGAAAGCTTCCAGAAAAATACCACGTATGTTCTCAGCAAAATATCCTCTCACATGTCTGCTTCAGCAAAACATCCTCTCATAAAACTGCTTTCAGAAAACTATCACATGACACATTAGAGTCTCCAACAAAACCAGAAATTCCCACTTCACCAGCCCTTTCATTCTCTCTGGCAGTTCATAGATGTTTGGGTGGGTTAACTCAAAGCCCTGTGTCTGGGCCTGGGTGAAACTGGTCAGGCTACCACTTAGGTGTATTTATAATTACCTTCCTCTGTTACCCATTTGTATTTCCTCCATGTTCAGCAAGCACCTCAGTGGGTCTTAGCTCATTTCCTGGAAGAGTGACCTATCCCTTCATTCTGAAGGGGTCTCTGCCCTTTATAATCCTGCATGGAATAGGTTGTTGTAGTTTCCCATGGACTTTAATCACAGACATTAGTAACACCAAGAGATGCCCTAAAGGATCTCTGCTTTCCAGACATACTTGTTCTTACCTCTGTCGTGGAGAAGTAATCCAACTTCTTGTTAGTCTAAATCAGTAACCCTTCCTGACACTGTTACTCCTTTCTTAACCTGTGGTTTAAGGGCATCAGAAGCTCAAAGAGGCCTGGGGGGCATCTGACCTTCCAGATCAATGGAATGTTTGTTGTAGCTCTTGGCAAGAAATGTTCCCCTCCAAAATTTCTAGGCCAGCAGAATTTAAGGTCATGGGAACAAGAAGCAAAAATTTTCCTTTTGGTCACTAGGCATGATAGTGAGTGGAACTATTACCTTTTCTACTCCTTGGTTTCTGGACCCAAGGATCCTGACTCTGGGAGAAGCTATACCATATATTGGATGCTGATTCAAAGCATATAGCATCTTCTGGAGAAGACCTGCCCCTACCCTTCAAGGGTGCTGATGGCTAGTGTTGTAACTGTTTTCAAAAGGCCATTCCATCTTTCTGGTGAGCTAGCTGCTTCAGGATGGTTGGGGACATGGTAAGACCAGTGGATTCTATGATCTTGGGCCCGCCGTTGTACTTCTCAGGCTATGGTATGAGTTCCTTGGTCAGAACCAATACTGTATGGAATACCAAGATGGTGGGTGGATAAGGCATATTCTGTAAGTCCACAGTTTTGGAAGAGGCATTACATTGCAGAAAAGCCAACTCCATAAACAGTATAAATATCTATTCCAGTAGGGACAAAATGTTATGTTGTATTGGCTAGTTTTGTGTGTCAACTTGACACAAGCTGGAGTTATCACAGAAAAGGAGCCTTAGTTGTGGAAATGACTTCATGAGACCCAGCTGTAAGGCACTTTTCTCAACTAGTGGTCAAGGTGGGAGGACCCAGCCCATTGTGGGTGATGGTCTTGGGTTCTATAAGAAATCAAGCTGAGCAAGCCAGGGGAAGCAAGCCAATAAGTAACATTCTCCATGGCCTCTGCATCAGCTCCTGCTTCCTGCCCTGCTTGAGTTCCAGTCCTGACTTCCTTTGGTGAACAGCAATGTGGAAGTGTAAGCTGAATAAACCCTTTCCTCCCCAACCTGCTTCTTGGTCATGATGCTTGTGCAGGAATAGAAACCCTGACTAAGACATATGTCTATGGAAAATGTGGTTCAATATAGTCAGTTTGCTACCAGGTTGTTAGCTCGTCACCTCAGGGAACAGTGCCATATCTGGAGCTCAGTATTGGTTGCAGGTCCAGCATTAGCAGCAGCTATAGCCAGTTTACCCTTGGTGAATGGCAGTGCATGTTTCCAAGCTCATGTATAATCCCCATCTCTGCCTTCTTGTTCATGTGTCCATTGGGCAGTGACAGACATGGCTAGAAAAAGGCTTTATCCACTTGATTATTGGACTCCACCAGCTGAAGTCACCTTTTAATGAACATTTACATGGCACACCAAGTATCTTCACATTCTTCACCCATTTGGAGAAATCTGTCCACATACTTCTTCCCCAGATGTTTTTCTTACTGATCTTCTATTCATGCTTTTTCCAAGTCCCTGACTGTTCAGCCTATTTCAATGTCTACAAACCGTAAATCAGTGAAAAACCACACATCTGACCATTTCTCCTTCTGTTTAAAACACATGACCATGTGTATTGCCTGAAGTTCTGCCCTCTGTGAAGATTTCCCTTCTCTGGTGACTTTCAGGGTTGTCCCAGAAAGAAGTTGTCATGCTGCAACTGTCCTCTTCTGGGTGGTGTTTGCATATAGTATGCAGAACTTCAGTAAACCAGGCCCTAGTTTTCTCTTAGTTCATTAGTCGCAGGAAACATCCTGTGAGGCTGTCTATATACATGTGTGCTCGGGAGCAGGTGGCATTATAACAGGAGTAGAAACCTTAGGCATTTGGGTAACTTGCTTGTGCCTTCAGGACCTGCTCAGGCCTGATCATATATATATACCACTTCTATTGGATAATGGATTGCTACTGTGGATGTCCTATTTCATGGTATGGTTAGTAAGATAATACCCAGCTCATGATGGGCAGCTTGGGCCACATGGTAACTTGGCGGCCCATTGTCAAATGTTCAGTTTCTACTAAAGCCCAAGCAGGCCAACAGCTGTCTCCAAAGGGAGTATAGTTGTCTGCAGATGATGGTAGACCCTTGCTCCAAAATCCAAAGTGTCTTTATTCACCTATAGAGGCCTGCCAACAGTCTTAAACAGCATCCCTATCTGTCACAGACACCTCAAATTATCATCAACCCTGCTGAATCATATGGTTCAAATGGTAGTGTAGCCTGTACAGCAGCCTGGACCTGTTAAAGAGCCTTTTCCTGTTCTAGGTCCTACTCAAAGCTAGCAGTTTTCTGAGTCACTTGGTATACAGGCTGGACTAGCACACCCAAGTGTCTCCAGAATCCATAATGACCCACTAAACATTGTGCTTCTTTCTTGGTGGTGGAAGGGTCTAGATGCAATAACTTTTCCTTCATCTTAGAAAGAATATCTCTTTATGGATATTCTTTGTGGGCTCCTAAGAATTTCACTAAGGTCAAAGGTCTTTGAGTTTTGGCTGGATTTATTTCCCATCCTTTGATTCACATGTGTTGCCTACAAGTCAAATTGGTTGCTACTTCCTGCTCACTTGGTCCAGTCAGCATTAATGTTGGCAATATAGTGAACCAATGAGATACTTTGTAAAAGAGACAAATGATCAAGATCCCTTAGAAATAAGTTATAACTCAGGGCTGGAGAGGTGTTAGGTCCCTCAGGGAAAACTAAAGGAATACCATGGCCTTGCCAACTGAAAGCTGATTGCTTCTGGTGGGCCTTATGGACAGATAGGTACTGAGAACAAGTTATTTGCTAGATCAATAGCTGCATGCCATATAAGAGGAAATGTGTTAATCTGTTCAATTACGGACCTGGCACAGTAGTGCAATCAGAGTTACTACCTGATTAGTTTTAGATAGTCAACTGTCATTCTCCATGTCCATTTGTCTTCTGCACTGGCCAGATAGGAGAGTTAGAGGGAACTGTGGTGGGAACCACTAATATCTCTTTTCAAGTCTTTCATAGTGGTACTAATTTCTGCAGTTCTTCCAGGGATGTGATACTGTTTTTGACTAATTGTTCTCTCTGACAGAGGCAACTCTAAAAGACTTCCATTTACCCTTTCTAACCACAGTAGCCTTCACTACACAGATCATGGAACCAGTGTGGGCATTCTGCCAGCTTCTAAGACTATCTATTTCAATTATACATCTGGGACTGGGGAAATTTGGGGATGTATTGTACCTTCTGTGAGTTGGACTTCAGCCAAAACTCCATTCCTCACCTGACCTCCATAAAGCCCTACTGTAATTGGAAGGCTGCAGTGCGTCTTGGGGTCTCTTGGAATCAGTGTCAGTTCATAACCAGCATCTAATAGGCCCTGGGAAGTGTGATTGTCTCCTTTCTTCCAGTGTACAGTTAACGTTGTGAAAGGCTGTAGGTCCCTCTGGGAAGGACTGGAGAACGGTTGATAGTAAAACTCTTAGGTATTTTATTAAGGTCTTCAGGGGAACCTGGCAGTCCCTTCGTTCAAGGGGTTCTGGTTTTGCAAACTGGCTTAAGTCTAGAAATTGGCTTGTGGGCTGATTTCCTTTTGATCCAATGTAGCCTTTAAGTTTGAGAATTTTTCTGATTACATAGATCAAATAAAAATGCAATAGGTGTCCTAAAATGTTTCATGCCTGGACATACAGTGATTGATTAGTAACCAGCAGCAAAGGTCTATATGAGTTTTCCTGTGTTACACGTTACAGGTTAGGCCATTATGGACATTGTTTTGTCTCTGCTGCCCAATACCATAACTACAATCACATTATCCTTGGTGATTCAGTGCTACCTGGTCCCGTGCTACCTCAGGGCCCAATCAAACCCACTGAATAGAATTCATTCAACTGAACAGCAGTGCTTCAGACTCTTGTCTGACACAAGGAAAGGGGTGACAACAAAGCTCTTCAAATGTGCTGATGCCCCTCTTGCCATTTTTGGTCTTCCAGGACTAGTGAAGGTAATGGGGCTTCCCAGAAGGATTAGGTCTTATATAGCATACTCTTGAGAATCGAAGGGTTCAAAGTTCTCAGCTTCAATAGGGTTGTCCCATATATCTCCATACCAAGTATAGGATTCTCTTCTTTACCAGTTAATGCCTTTAATTTTAACACCCTCTGAGGCTGGGACTTGAATTTTATTTGTAATTTAGTCAGTCTTATAATGGAGGCTTTGGTTTGATTTTTCTGTAACTTGAGCTCTATGGCTGCTGGAGAGATCTCTTCCAGAGCACACTTAGAAACCTTTAACAGTGGATCTCAACCTTCCTAACACTGCAGCTCTTTAATATACTTCCTCATGTGGTAAACCCCAACTATAAAATTATTTCATTGCTACTTTGTAACTGTAATTGTGCTGCTGTTATGAATTGTAATGTAAATATCTGATACACAGGATATCTGATATGTGACCCCCAAAGGAGTTACGGCACACAGGTTGAAAACACTGCTTCAGACTGTGTATCTGTACCTGAGGTTGGTCAGTTTTATTGCTGAGTTCATTGTTGTTCTTCACTATATTCTGAGATGCTAGAAGTTGATTAATTTTATCATGAAGCTCATTCTTTTCCATTGTCAATTTATCTATCAACTGACCAACATCATCCTTTTCCTTATTTTTCCACAAGATGTCCAAAATTTTATATACAGAGTCACCAAATCATTGCTTCTCAGAATTGGTGAATCAGGATAATCAAATGTATTTGTCTCCTTAGTTTGTAAAATAGTTCACATCATGGGCTTTCATCATTCAGAACTCTCTGAGCTTCCAGGAAAGCCTTCAGTAATTAGGTGTTGACAAAGCGAGGTGCATATTTCTGGTAGATACTTAAAAGATTCATCCTTATATTTTGTTGCTCTAGAACTACTTCTGGTGCCAAACTCTGTCAGAGTTCTCTAGAACTTGATGGATGGATGGGTGGGTGGGTGGATATCTAGCTATATTATCAGTCTATCAGATTTATTAGAATGTTTTACCAGCTGTAGTCCAGCTATTCCAACAACAACTGTCTACAAATGGAAGATACAAGAATCTAGTAGTTGTTAAGTCATTAAAGCCTAATGTTTCAGCTGGTCATTAGTGTACAACTGAATCACAAAGAAGTATGCTCTAAAGCCAGTGAAGGACTCAAGATCCAGGGCAAGCAGGCAAAGAGAGCAATTTTCCTTCTTCCATGTCCTTTATATAGGCTTCCAGCAGAAGGAGTCTAGATTAAAGGTAGGTCTTCCCACTCAAAAGATCTGGATAAAGTTGTATCTGTCTTCATACCCTGAAGATCAGGATTAGAAGAAGTGGGTCTTCCTACTTGAAATGATTTAATAAAGAAAAAAACTCTCACCAGTATACCCAGACATTTGGGTTTTAGTTAATTCAGCATGTAGTCAAGTTGACACCCAAGTCTAGCCACCACCCTACTCCTCTTGAAAAGCTGCATCTAATCTAATTACTCAGGAAGCCAAGGCAGGGGGATTGTTGCAAGGTTGAAGCCAGTCTGGTCTCAATAGAGAATTCCATGCCAGCCAGGGCTACACAGAGACCCTATCTCAAAGCAAAACAGCAGAAACACTCTCCTCCCCCAACACAAACACACACACACACACACACACACACACACACACACACACACACACACACACCACCCTGAAATGCTGTGTACATTTTTTCTAGGAAGAAGATAGGAGTGACATTAGATGAAAGTAAAATCTAAGATAATAGCCTTTTGTTACAAGGGAGTCTCCAGTATGTAAGGGCTTTTTGACATAAATTTGTAATGTCAAAAATGGAAGCAGTTTACAATCTGGAATAGACTGCTTTTTATTTCTTAGGTTTCATTAAATACTTGCATAAAGATGTTAGGCCCACTCTTGTTTTTATTTCTGACCCTCTTGTTTGAGAGACACTTTTTCTCAAGAATGTCCTCTTCAGTCTTCCTCCTTTGCCCTTTAAACTGATTGTGAAACTCATGTTTGCTGTTGAGCTTCCTCAATATGTGCTGCTTAACTCATTCCTTTTTTTCCTTTCCTGCTTTACCTAACAGCAGTCTTGAATCTAAGTGTATATACCGCCCTCACCATAAGGCCTAGCTAAGTAAGATTTTGCTCCCTTTCATTCCTTAAGTCCTGAAGAAACTTAAGGTAGTTTTGAAAATAACCTTCAGCTTCTCTTTGGGGTTGATGATAGATGATGTCTCCTCCTTACTCTCTCCTGGGCTGAGGGCTTTCCTGAGTTGATAGTAGCTGATGCCTTTCACTCATACTCTCTTCAGGAGCCATGGCTTTTCTGTTTCTTCTTCATTGTTCTCACATGGAGAAATAGGAGTATGTTTGAAAATGTTGACAGTTCATTGTGTCTCAATATGAGCTAACTAAATGAGCCAGTGAGTGTCCAAGAATGTATGATTACAACACTGGTAGCTAGTGTGATATAACTCCATGCACTATTTTGACGCTGGGCTTAACTGCCCTCGTGCTAAGCATTGTTCAGAGGTGGAACGGTTGTTACTTTTGTCCTTTGGGACGTCCTGCCTAAAATGGGGAATATTTACCTCATAGGTTAGTGATGAATTTTAAAGTCAACTGTGTTAACGTCTCTAACATGGTGCTTGGCACATAGTAGGGTGTGTTAATTTTTCTCCCTTCCCTGCAGGCCATTCACCTGCTCTCCCTCTACGATTTTCCATAACACAGTTTTTACTTGGAACCAGTCTTCTGCCAAGAGTCTCAGTTTGGTTGTGTGCTCCTACAACTACTATTTTTGGCTTGGCTTCCTCTCCAGCCACACAGTCGCCTATTGTACCAGCTAGTTGATGTAAGTCTCCAACCTCAGAGGAACCTTGTTACTTACCAGTAAACTGTGTTTCTCTGACAATGTGCCATCCTTGGTAACTTGTTTTTCTTTACCATTGTTAATGAATTCTCGTAATAATGTCTTGTGTGATCCTGAAATTGGAGCTAGAATTAGAAATTTAAGTTGCTAAAGTAGGCCTCTAACTGAACAGCGAAAGATTCTCAGGAGACTCGGTGAGGCCAACAGCTTCTGCACTGTTCTGAGTGATGTGAGTAAAGTGTTGAGGAGGAATCGGGTCAAAGAGTAAGGTCGCTAAGTAACTGGAAGCTTTGTCGTCTAATTTTCTGTAAGTCAACATAGCACTTCCTAACTTGTTTTACCTGCAAAGGCTGCAGCATTTCAGTGTTGTTTCCTAAGTGAGAAGAGATGGTTGTAGCATGGCTAGAGGCTGTGTGGGGTAGGATCCAGAGCTCAGGTTCATTCACCACAAAGGCGTTCTCAGAGCTTGGAAGGAACTGAACTTTCCACCACAGAGAATCAGCAAGTATAGTCTGTTGACACCATAAACTTATATTTTGATATACTGCTGAATATTGTTTTGAAGTAGAAAGGTAAAACCATACCTTTCACCTCAGATGCTCTTAACCCTTAGAGCTTGTGTTTCTTTCATCCCTTGGTGACCTGTGGATGACAGAATTTTGAAGTGATGGGTACCAGAAATGTGGCAGAGGCATTGGACTGGAGGTGTCATTTGTGCTATAGCCTGTGCCTTCCTGTCTTCTGTGCGTCTGTAAGTTTCCAGCTTTCATTCAGTAGAGCCAGAAAGTTTTCTGCACATCAATTATTCCATTATCTAGTGGTTGAAAAGAATATTTTCTGTCTGAATTTCACATGACCTTGGATTCATATGCTAACACACAGGTAAGTCAGGGCTGGAGAGCCAGTCTATCTCTGAGCTTTAAAGACAGCTTCTATGTAGAATTAATTTTTCCCCACCAAATATAAAACAAAAGTTAATAATTTTCTTACTACATGAAAATTGTTTTATATTTAAGATTATTGGATAGTAGGTAATGCTTTATTGAGTAATTAAAATCATTTTCATACCTAAATTTACCTAGTTAGGTTTGAGTTGCTACGGATTGAGTAAAGGAAAGGTGATATCCCTGTGACCTCACTGGGTGTGGTCACATTCCACATAGAGACTATAAGGCTGCTAGAGTGAATTTTCCTGTGAGCTTCTGAGAACAAGAACTAAAGCACAATAAGTTAAATTCTTGGATATTATAGTTAGACTTAGCTTTTAATCCTGCCTTCTAAGTTTACTTTCTTACTAGGAAGATTTAACTTCGGACCTCTAGTCCCATTTGTGGATTGTGATATTAAAATTATATTATAAGGACATAACAAGAACTATTTATGATCATGAATATAAGCAATTACTTAGCATGGTGGCTGGAACATAGTATATGCTCATAAATGTGAGTTCCTGTTGTTATTGGATTAGCAAATGGAGGGATGAGGATCTGTGTGTGAATCCAATTAGTAGGAAAGAGAACATTGATAAGCCATTCACGCCTTATTTACTTGACTTTGAGCTTTTGGCATTGTTATTTTTACTTTGCCTTTTTGAAAAGCACATTAGTAGACATCACTATCTTTATTCTTTAGAACTGCTTTGTCTGTCACTTTCACTTCTGTTAGGAAGGAGTCATCTTTGTGTGGCAGTGGGCACTGATAGAGTAACCGAGCACCTATGTAGAACTGAGGGCTCTACCCGTGATGTACACATGAGTACACATGTAGGCTTATGTGGCCTATATGCAAGTAATCTCACCTCGACCAGTCCTAGTCTTGCTTGGAAACACCTTACATAAATCTCAGACACTGACTCTGTATGTTGTGTGTATATGTGTGACTGCTATGGGTTCAATGTATTCTGTTCTATTTTTATTAGTTATAGATCATCAATACATACCTGAGGAATTTTTGAGACAGCCACGGAGGGTTGACATTTGAGAATAGAACTCTTAAGAAAAGCTGGATTCCTCATCAGGATAGAAAGCAAAGTGGTTATTAGGGCACAGATTTTTACCATATTAGAATCAAAGTTGCAAAAATTTTAACAATTTTGAACATATTTGTTCAAATCACTGTAATAAGAATGTATTACGTCACAGTGTAATTAGCAGTTTGTCCCTCTGTGATACAGGAGAAATAGTGCGCTATGAAATCTGATAGAGTGCCTCAGTTGTGAGTCAGGATTCCTGTGAGATTACAGTTAGGTAGTCTGCCTTGCCTTGGGCCAACAGTTTCAGGAAGTAGAGACTGCAGGAGTGACCAAGACTACAACAGTTTCCTCACTCAAGCCCCACACCCCACACCTATAAAGGTCACTGCCTCCTGGCAGACCCCTCAGTTTCTTCTCTGGAGAGAAGCTGTCTCTCGCTACGTGCATTAATAAACACAGCTGTCTGTTGTTGGAGGTTGAATACTGTCTCTTTCTGAGACCCCAGAAATCTAACATTAAGTCATTATTATCCTAAGTGATATGAAATGACATTTTAAGGGACCAGAAGGTGTGTTCTAGAGATGACTATGGCAGTGGGTCAGAGCAGTGAGCAGGATCAGACTTGCTGCTTACACTCCAACTCTGTATATGATCTTGGGCAGACTGTTTGTCCTTTCTCTACTGTAGTTTTCTCACTGCAAAGTGGGACTAAGTGTCTTCAAATAGAGTGTTGGAATAACTATGATAAAAAGGTTTACTGTGCTTAATGTAGTGCCTTACATGTGAACAGTTAGATGTTATAGAGTTGGTTAGAATGTTCTTTTTGCAATGAAACTCACCTGTTACTCTTAATTTATTATTTGATAATATTATATAAAATATGACATTTTTAAAAAGTAAGAGAAAAGATAAGATTAGATATACCATAGTGATGTCTGCCTGTTATCTTAGCATTCCCGGCACCATTTAGGCTGAGGCAGGAGGATTGTAAATTTGAGGACATCCTGGTCTACAGAATGTAATTCATAATCTTAGGACACATTTGGTACATATGTATATTCTAACCCATGTGTTTGGGTGGTCAGACAAAGTGTGCTGCAGATTAAATTTCTGAGGCTAATGTGAATATAGTTTTTTATTCTGTTAATGGTAAGTATGAGAAAGGCTGGGGTTTAAAAGCTTGCAAAGATGGAGAATGTCTAAGGAGGCATCTTAGAGAAAAGAGGATTCTTTTTAGTGTATGAACCTTTCCATCATAAAAATTATATTCAGAGTTAAGAATGCAGCATCTGCTTACAGTATGATGACCATAGCTTAAGCTTGATCTTTTTATTTTTAAGAGGAAGTTTTTATTTATGTTCTGTTTTAGTGTTCAGTGACCAGTGACTTGGATTTTCCAGCACAAGTCATCCCGTTAAAGACCCTAAATGCTGTCGCATCGGTGCCCATAATGTATTCTTGGTCTCCCTTACAACAGAATTTTATGGTATGTAGCTTTTGCCTGTTTGATAATGTATTTAAATAAAAATCATGGTAAATTTTTTGTTATGATAAGGAAAATGAATTTTAAAAAGCCACTTGATAGTTAAAAGCCATTCAATGTTCTCTCTCTGCATTCTCCACAAGAAAAGTTGAAGTAAACATATTTAAAGATGAAGTTTATAGTTCTTATTCTGTAAAAGTGCCCTCTGACCAGCCCGACTTTCCATTTTGTTAACTGAAAGATTCTCATCAAACAGTTTCCAGGAAAATGTTAAGATAGTGGCACATATGTCTGGTCAGCATATCGAGTTCCAGGACAGCCAGAGCTACACAATAGAGACCCTGTCTCAACACACACACACACACACACACACACACACACACACACACACACGATAATATAGAAACTATTCTCAGGATTTATAAAGCGTAAGTTAGGTCGTTGTCTCTACAGAGAGCACTAGTCCAAGCTTTGGCAATGAAATACTCATATTTAGTTCTTTATGAAAACAGAATGAAGTATAGCAAAAGAAATTGAAGAGTATATTCTTGATTTGTACTGTTGAATAAAAATACACAGTTTGGGTTAGGGAAATGGCTCCATGCATGCATGCGTGCATGAAAAAGTTTGGCATAGCGGTATATAAGTTATTTACAACACTGGGGAGTGGAGAGAGACTCCTTGGCCTAGCCTAGCCTAATCAGTAGTCTCTAGGCCGAAATAGCTCCAGGTAGATGCCTCTGGGCCTCTACATAGTCACAGTCACATGTACTCACATGAACACACACTCTCTCTCTCTCTCTCTCTCTCTCTCTCTCTCTCTCTCTCTCTCTCTCACACACACACACACACACACACACACACACACACACAAACACACAGGTAAAAAAACCAAAATCATTGTAGTTTTACTCATTTGATATATTTAATAAAATGTTGAATTTCTTGATGAAGTTAAAGAATTGCTGTACAGAAATGCTTGTTAGAAGTAGTATTTTTTAAATAGTAAATATTTATATTAGTGACTTCTTATACTTCTAACTGTGGCAATTAAATGTGAGTTTCAGATGTTCTTATAAAGTTGAAAATTGTGTGCATTTAAGGCTTTACAAAAAAATAACTGTAGTTGAGAAACATTATGATACCTTCAAATGAGGATTCATATTTTCAGATTTGTATTGTGGACCTTTCTAAGCCTACCCCAGGTCCAAAATAATGACACAAAGACCTGGTTATACTCATCTAAGTTCTGCCACATGGCTGCTTGTCTCTCCTCAGTTTCATATGTCCAACATCCTCAGAGTCTAGGTGGTGAATCTTCCCGTGCCTGACTCCTTCTCAGAATTCCTCTCTCTGCTGGTGTCCAACCTTCTATTCTACCTATAGGCCATAGGTATTATTATTTTTATTATACCCAACCAGAAGGTGCCTTAGGCAGGCAAGGAAGGACAGAGACAGATCTTCACACAGGGCATATAAACATTATCCCCACACAGATTAGAATTGTGAAAGATTCTTAAGGTGCTGTTGTTTGTTTTGTTTTGTTTTTTAAGCTGCCAATGGGAAGTTTAGATCATTTCTAGACTTTCCTGGTCAGTGACCAAAACAAATTAGATGACTGTTATGGCTAGCATATACTTTGGGAGCAAAGATTGAGAAGACATAATAGCCAAATACTTAATTTTGATTTACATTCAAAGAACTAGACTCACTTAGTTTCGATGGAAACTGCACCCAAAGTGAAATGAAAGTTGAGATGAGCGTGCCGATATTCCAAATCTGAACAGTATATACGTTAAGCTCCATATTTTCCTTTTATAACTCGTACTTTGCTTTTTATCTTTATTTAAACTTTTGATAACAAACTCAAAATTTGTTGTCTAGTGATGATTTAAAAACACTTAATTTTCCTGTTTCTTAGTTGCCTGATGGTCACCTTTATGTTTTCATGGCCTTTTCCAGTGTGTGCTTTCCTTTTAATTGTTCTCATAGTGTGAACCTAGACTTCTAATACTTGAAATGTTCTCTTTGTTCTCCAGTGATCCTCTCCAGTGTGTCCTATTTTTCGGAGTTAACCTTCTAAAATTCAACATTTAACCAACACCTTGTTCAAGGGCTTTTTCGAACAAGCCTCCCCTTAGTTATTTTTAACACATGCTTCAGGACCATCCAGTCTTGTATAGTTGCTGTCATGTATAGTCGTATAGTTTTCTTATGTATATGATTGTTGTTTTGTCCTTTGTGTTCTCAGATACTCTAGTTTCTCTCCCAGCTATTTGTTACACTTCGATGTATGACATATTCATCAGATTATTGAAGTATGTTCTGTTGCTGTAGAATATTTTGATTTTACAAGTAAATCCCTTTGGCATAGAATGACAAGACTGTTGATAGTCTTTCATATCAGTGTTAGGTTCCATTTTCCTTGTTGTTGTGATAAATCAGTAAGACTGAGGCAACTTAGAGAAGGAAGAGTGTATTTGGGCTTATGGTTCCAAGAGGATAAGAAGACACCATGGCAGCCAGAGGTGTAGTGGCTGGAACATGAAGATAAGAATCCTAGCTTTAACTGAATCACGAAACAGATGTGAAGAATTGGGGGATGCCAACTGGAAGTGGAGTGAGCTGTGGTTATCCAGTGACATATTTCTTCAAGCAAGTTTGTACCTACTAAATCTTCTAAACAGTGCTACCAACTGGGAGCCAAGTGTTCAAATACATGAGCCTGTGAAGGAGTTTCTCGCTCAGATCACCTAGATTTTTTATTGTATTGAATATCTTAATTCCTAGGTCACCAAATCAAGTTTTTAAAAACTCTTTGTTGATGAGTATTTATAGTTTGTTTGGATAAGTCACATATGATTAGTTCTACTACAGGTACAGTTGTATCATATAACCCACAGCAGTTTCCTTTCTTGAAGGTTCCTAAAAGAAGGGTTGCATATTAGATTAGATGTAGTTGCAGTAGTTAACAGTTTGCTCTACAGATCTGGGGAAAGACAGGTACTCATGGAAAATACTGGTTTTAGTTATCTCATTAACTTTTGTGTGATACTCAGTCTTCAGTGTGTATCCCATTTAATTCTCACATCGAGAATTAAGTTATGTGTGTGTACTGTGTGCTATATTACATTCTACATACACAGGGGTGTGTGTGTGTGTGTGTGTGTGTGTGTCATGACAGATGTGTGGAGGTCAGAGGACAACTTGTGGGGAGTTAGTTCTCTGTCTACACATGGGTTTCAGGGATTGAATTTTGGTTGTCAACCTTGGCAGCAAATGTTTTTATCTGCTGAGCCATCTCTCTGATCCTTGTAAATTTTTAAAAAATATTTAAATTCTAATTTAAGAATTAGAATACATCTGGTTTTAACTTTTTTC
This sequence comes from Rattus norvegicus, assembly GCF_021556685.1. Lineage (NCBI taxonomy): Eukaryota > Metazoa > Chordata > Mammalia > Rodentia > Muridae > Rattus > Rattus norvegicus. The sequence continues at coordinate 77,439,249 of NC_141537.1, read as the reverse complement.
TTTCTTTTTTCTATTTTTACTTTTAGGTGGAAGATGAAACTGTTTTACATAACATTCCTTATATGGGGGATGAAGTTCTGGATCAGGATGGCACTTTCATTGAAGAATTAATAAAAAATTATGATGGAAAAGTGCATGGAGACAGAGGTGAGCTATATGTATATTCTCTTTAGTGGAGAGGGCTTCTTTAGGGTTTTCTTATTGCCATGACTGTGGCAGCACTTAAAAAGGAAGCATTTCATCAGGGATGGCTAACTGTTGAGAGGTTTAGTCCATTATCATCATGGAAGGAAGCATGGTGGTGCTAGGCAAGTATGGTGCTAAAGAAGGAGCCTAGAGTTCTACATCTGGATGGCAGGCAGCAGGAAGGGAGAGTTACTTAATGCAATACTAATTTTCTAGGGTGCCTCCTTTTACCCTTTAATAGCTATTGAAGGTTTCTGCCCCATTTTTGTTCATTATAGTTCCCAAGTAATTGACACAGAAACAGTCTAAATTTATTGATAGGCTGTAAACCTAGACTAGGCAGATTCTGAGCTCTTTTAATTTATATCCAAATGATAGGCCCTGTGTACTTTCTGTTCACATCTTACCCAACTTGCTCTGTTCCGTGTGTGTCCTCAGGACCAGCTTCTCTTGGCCACATGTTCATTGTCCACCTAGCCTCTTGGAGACTTCTTCACCTTTCCCTTCTTCCTCATGCTCTCCTGAAATCCTCCTTGATTATAAGTCTTGCCTTCTTCTCTTCTCTGCCTAGTCATAAACCTCAGCCATTTATTGATCAATCAGAGATTATTGGGGGAACATTCTTTGCAGTACTTACGTTGATACGGTATCCCAAGATCAGGTTGCAGTCTGGACCAGGGCATAGAACTCAGGTTCTGAATTCAGAGCTCACAAGACTAACCCCAACAGACACTGGGCCTGGCTTTAGCACCTAAGACCTCAAAGCCTGCCCCCAGTGACACACTTCCTCTAGCAAGGCTGCACCTATTCCAACAGTGCCATACTTCCTACTAGTGCCACTGCCTGTGGGCCTATGGATACCATTTTCATTCAGACTACCATAGAAGGGTTTGTTAAAGACTTGAAGTTTCTTAAGCATAGAGTTCATAAAAAACAAAACAAAACAAAACAAAAATATTTTTAATAATAAAATTAACTTTTGCACTTTACTATAAAGAGCTAGTCTGAGCTCACAGGCATAAATTTTGAGTGCTTCTTTAGTTTTTCCAATTGAGGATATTATTTGCCACTTGGTAATCATCAGTAACTGGTTATAAACTCTAGCAGCAACAACACGTAGATTTTATGGGAATAGAGTGTGTGTTTTGGTAAGCTTTCAATAGTAAAACTAAGTTTAAAGTTCTGTTTATGGGACATGTGCTTCAGAAAGCCTCCCTGTTCAACAATGCCCTTCCTCAGGGCAGCCAGAGCCTGTGAAATTAAGTTATCAGAATCTTGGATTCAGGTTTCTGTGTACAGGAGGCTCTTTTGATATCTGAGCAAAGGGAGCTGTGGTCATATTATAGTGGAAAACAGGTTTGAAGTGGTCAGTCAGTGACACAGATTGGGAGGAGGTTAAAGCCACAGGTCCTCAATGATTAAGGGAGTAATGTGCCCTGGACCAGCTGGAGAGGGGTGATTTCTGAGAAAGCAACGGATACTGAAGGAAAATGCTGTTTTCTTTGCTGGCTGTGAAATTGATTTTGACTGTCCTTACCTGCCCCTCCGGTTACAGTGCTGATAGGCCTTCGCTATTCTTCCAGATTAGAAAATGCATACAAAAAAAAAAAAAAAAAGAAAGAAAGAAAGAGAAAGAAAGAGAGAAAGAAAAGAAAAAGAAAATGCATACAAAGACTTTTGTCATTATCCTTTTCCCTGTTTCTGACATTTGGATTTTAGAATGTGGATTTATAAATGATGAAATTTTTGTGGAGTTGGTAAATGCTCTTGGTCAATATAATGATGATGACGATGATGATGATGGAGACGATCCTGATGAAAGAGAAGAAAAACAGAAAGATCTAGACGATAGTCGAGATGGTATGTTTAATACTAGTTTTTTGTTTGAGCCTTATATAATTCTTCTTTTAAAATAAAAGTACCAGGCTGGTAAGATCAGGTCGGTAAAGGTGCTTGGTGAATCGAGATTCCTGGAACCCACTCTGTGGAAGAGAAGAACTGACTCTCCTAAGTTGCCCCTGATCTTCACACCAGTACACTGTGGCAGACATACAACCATATGATATATGTAAATAAATGTAAAAACCACCCATTTTGGGGTAGAATGTAACTCTCCCCTTTTTGTTAAGTGTTCTATCTTAGCAGTATGATCAAATGTATTCTCTGCAGCATTTCATTCTCTATAGAGCTTCTTCGTTTCCTGTGCCTAGCAAAAGGACATGTGTTTTTGGACTTTGCTGATCAGTTATCATAATTATCTTTATAATAATAATAATGATTTATGGCATATTAACAGCTTTATTATATATTAGAAATGGCTTTAGAGAAGCTGAAGACTATGGGACTTAGTTAAGATTGCAATATTGGGAAAAAGTTGAATCTGAGCCCCAAATTGATAACATAAGTCTGACTCGAGAATTGTGCTATTGCCTCTACACTTGTTAAGTGTTCCTAGAAAACAGTCTACCCCAAAGTAGAGCCCATAATTCTGTCTTCTACTTAGCAAGCTTACTATCAAGCAGAATTAGGAGAAAATTGCAATTTCAAAAGACATGTATTCTTTATAACAGAAACACACCGGAGTCAGTAAGTGATTGCTAAGTTCTTCCATGTGATGGACAGTTCTGAAGGTGGATTAATGATCAGCTCTGACAGAAAACTATTAGTGTCAAATAATCAAAATTTGGGGGAATCTGTCTTCTTGTACTCTTAGCATCTTGACAAGCTTTTCCATAAGAAATAACTGATAGAGGGTTTGGTGATGCCTGTAATCTCAGCACCTGTAATCTGAGCGAAGGCAGGAGAGTCTGAAGTTCAAGGTTATCCCTGGCTTTGTAATGAGTTTTATGCTATCTTGGGCTAAACTAGGCAAACCTGTCTTACAAAATAGGACAAAACCCCCAAGCCAGTGATAGTGAGTCATCCTTGTCATTCTCGAACTTGGGAGTCAGAGACAATAGAATAGAAAAGTTGGCTATCGAGGTGAATCAGTGGGTAAGAGTGCTTGCTGAGCAAGTCTTTTTCTTTCTTTAAGAATTATTTATTTATTTTATGTATGTGAGTACACTGTAGCAGTCTTCAAACACATCAAAAGAGGGCATCAGTTCCCATTACAGATGGTTGTGAGCCACCATGTGGTTGCTGGGAGTTGAACTCGGGACCTCTAGAAAAGCAGTCAGTGCTTTTAATCTCTGAGCCATCTCTCCAGCCCCCAAGCAAGTCTTGATGACCTGATTTGAATTTCTTAATTTCACCATAGGAGAGCACTGACCCACAAAAGTTCTTCCCTGACCCTCACATGTGCACAATGGTGTGCACACCCATGTGTCTTCATTCAGGGAGGTGCACATAAGCATACATACATGCACACCTTAAAAAATAATAAAGTAATTATTAAAGCTTCGAAGTCAACCTGGTCTACTTAGTTGCAGGCCAACTAAGGAAGGCTACACAGTAAGAGATCTTGTCTTACTCCCTCCTCTCCAACCTCCACAAAAGTGAACCAAAGTTGACAAGTTGTTAGAACATCAGCTTTGTTGAGACACAGTGATAGAGAGAAAATGAAGCTGAAACTTGTTTCTTCCATCTCCCCCTATCACAATTCACTGTTTAGATAAAGAAACTTGCCCACCTCGGAAATTTCCTGCTGATAAAATATTTGAAGCCATTTCCTCAATGTTTCCAGATAAGGGCACAGCAGAAGAACTGAAAGAAAAGTGAGTAGGAATTTTTCTTTTTTTTTAATTTGGGGCAGTTGTGCATGTTATCATCTCTTGATTTATTATTTCAAGCATTCTCTCTCTCTGTCTCTCACACACATACACACACACACACACATACTTTACTGTGTATTAGAAAATTTTTAGTTCATATTGAGTACATATATGAGTATTCATGCATATTCTATGCCTATGTACAGTTTATACTAATATATTGAGGAAACCTTTTCTGGACGCTGGTAGAGATTTATAGTTAATCCAAACTAATGTAATAACCTCTTCTGCTACATACCTCAGTTGTATTAATGAGCTTGATTCTTATTTCCCATGCATAATACACGATTGGTTCTTAATGCAAGTAAAGATTACTGTAGGTTAGATTTTTTTTGTGGTTGACTTTTAGATAATATAAACTTAAAAAAAAAAATCAAACCCATGAAAACCTTTTAGAAACTCACTGTGCAAAAAAGTGATGTTTGTTTGTTTGTCTGGTGTCAGGTATAAAGAACTCACGGAGCAGCAGCTCCCCGGTGCTCTACCTCCTGAATGTACCCCAAACATCGATGGACCAAATGCCAAATCTGTTCAGAGGGAGCAAAGTTTACATTCATTTCATACGCTCTTTTGTCGACGATGTTTTAAGTATGACTGCTTCCTACATCGTAAGTGCAATTATTGTACGTTTTCATTTTCTATCTTTGTTGTTGAAATATGTAGTAAAGCAACTTGATGTCAGTTGTCACAACCAAAATATACCGACCAGTCTTATAGTGAAGGCTGAGAAATATGTCACACCCCGTACTGTGACTGTTTTCTTCTTTGAGGATTCCTCTGACATCTTTTGTACTCATTTCATTCCATTCACTGCTTCCCAGTAACTTGAAGTGAAGGTCTTCACACTTGACAAGGCTGTTTTATAATGAATGATTGTAGTGAGGCAGTTCTCAGCTCAGAGCAATATTACTGCCATTTATGAACAAATTTTGTTAAATTAACGAATTGGTAAAAAGGCATTTATACAATTTATTGCCTAGTGTTAAAAATATTTTGTTTCTTTTTGATCCTCTGAATAATTGTTTCATAAGTACATCATATTTCAATACAAGCAAAACAAAATATTCTTAATATCAGTTTAGAAACTAATTTTTCCTTTGACATTCCTAGGAAATGAGTTTTCTTAGTAAAATTTCCAGGTGACTGGAATTTGTTTTGTGATTTTTGAAATAGGGTCTCACACTCAGTATGTAGCTGAGGCTAGTCTTGTTCTGTTGATTTTCATAATCCTTTTGATTCTCTTGCTTCAGCCTCCTGAGTGCTAGAATTACAGGAGCATACCGTCATATCCCACTAAAATTGGAATTCTCTCCCAGGGTGATCTGTGGGTTTGTTTTTTTTCTGTAGTATTAGAGATTGTACCCAGTGCCTTTTCCCTGCTGGGCAAACACTAGATTATAGTTACAGCCCCATCCCTGCACACTCTCCCATTAAGACATGTCCCACATACTCCCAGTAAGCCACATCCCCATTCCTAAAATTTGCAGTGAATAAAAAGCATCAATTATTCCCCTTACCCCCACACTCCCCCCAGGGTTTCTTTCTATAATAACCCTGGCTGTCCTGAGACAAGCTCTGTAGACCAACTGGCCTCAAACTCACAGAAATCCTCCTGCCTCTGCCTCCAGAGTGCTGGGATTAAATGCATGTGCCACAAACACCCAGCAGCATGTGATACAGATTTCCCATTTAGGCCTAAACATTCTTCAGTTGACCAGTTGTGGGTCTTTATGTTAACCATCATGTACTGCAAATGGAAGCTTCTTTTGTAACAGTTAAGAAATGCATTAACTCGGGGCTGGGGATTTAGCTCAGTGGTAGAGCGCTTACCTAGGAAGCGCAAGGCCCTGGGTTCGGTCCCCAGCTCCGAAAAAAAGAACCAAAAAAAAAAAAAAAAAAAAAAAAGAAATGCATTAACTCATGTGTATAATGGTGTTGTTAGCAGTTGGTTTAATACTATCTCCATTTGGCAGACAAATAGTATTAGGCTCTCTCCTTCCCTAGGGTCCATGACTTGTCTAGCCACAAATTCTTGGCCCAACAGAGATAGGAATAGGTATCATCTTGTGGAGTGGGACTTAAATCCAATCAGAAAAGTAGTTGCCTACTCTCATGTTGTTCATGACACTACTGCAGCATGCAGGTCTTACCAGGCCAGTTTTTATTGCATCTTGCAGCATTCACAGCTAGGAAGACTAGTGATTATTTTTCTCCTTCATCAGTGTGCATAGCACCTTCCAACACTATGAATGCTAGCTGGTAGGGATGAAATATCCACTTCAGTGCCAGCTTGATACCTTCATGTTCTATGACTCAAGTATGTGATGTTTTTAGCAATACGGTCTTAAGCAATGGCCTATAATATTTGGGGGCCTATGGGACCTCACTGGTCAACAACTCCAAAAGAGGTAACCTGTTCCTAGCACTTGGCTTTTGATATGTTAGCCTGTGGGTTTACTAGAGTTATTATTGCCACACTGTAGAGTAACTCTATATAAACTCTAGATGACCTTTGGTGGGGGACTGGGGTGGGGGCTTGTACGGTAATAGATAGGTTTTCATATGACTTCTGAAATTTTCTATTTGTTATTCAACATTCCATGCTTTATTTGTTGAGACAAGATCTTACAGTGAATCTGAAGCTCAGCTTTTTGTGTAGGTCGATGGGGCAGCAAGCCTCTGGGAACCTCCCATCTCTGCTTCCCTAGTGCTGGTTCATGGATACATCCTGCCACACTCTGCTTTAGAGAGCTGTGAGGATCAGAGTTCAGGTCCTCCTGCCTATGTGAGCACTTTTCCTACTGAAGTAATTCCCCAGCACTGAGATTAGTTCTCTTGAAATGAATTTTTAAAGTTTGTTCAATAAAAGGTCCCTAAGTATAGTTAGATTTTTAAAAAAAAATTAAACGTATCACTTGTCTTTCCTCACTTTTAAGACTATAAGGTCCCCCTCCCATACACACTTTTTAAGCTTTAATTTTTGTTTATTTATTTTGGAGATTGAAGGATATGCTTGCTGTGGGGCTCTTGTGGGAGTCAGGACAAGTTATTGAACTCAGGTTGACAAGCTTGGTGGCCTTACTGGTCCACTGAGCCATCCACTCACCTACTTCTCTGTTCTAAAAAGCACATATACTTGTGTATCTTTTTGTTTAGAACTTACTCTGATATGAATATGTATCTAACTTTTATTTCATTTTCAAAATTATCTAAATGTATCGTTTATGGAAAAGTTCAAATCATTGCCTGCTTTGAGTTATAGTACGTCTTTCATTGCTTATGTGTATTTATTTATTCACTGACCCAGCGCCCCAGCCCCTGGGTCTGTTTCTTAGTTTTAGGTATCTTTTCTCTGTCCATGAGCTTTTATTCACAACATTGGTTGAATGATTGACTTTGTATGTGAGCATACCTGTTGGCACATGTGTGCCATGGTATGAATGTAGAAGTCAACTTGTTGAAGTTGGATCTCTTTGTTCACCATATAGATTTTAGGGATTGAGTTTTAGGTCATCAGACTTGATGATAAGTACCCTTACCTGATGAGCCATCTTTCTGGTCCCTTTAAGAGTATTTTAAGAATAATTTTCTTTGACAAAATTCAAAATATACCAGAATATGTGGAGTTACTATCTATATATAATCTTAGCATTATTTCTGCTGAGACAAGCCTAGGCTTACATAATAAAACTTTGTATGCAAAAACTGCTGGGTATGTTGGCTCACACATTGAATCCGAGCACTGGGGAGCAGAGGCAGTTGAAGGCCAGCTGGTGTATAGAGTGAGTTTCAGGACAGCCAGGCTACCCAGAGAATTCCTGTCTCAACAAGCAAACAAGTAAAACAATAACAACAAACCCTAAACCAAAACAACAAAAAACCCCGCCATCATTAAAGAAAGGGTGAGGGGACACTTTTGCCGAGGCAGGCCTGGATTGGATCTCTAGTGCTGGAAGGGAGAAGAAAAAGAGTTGGAGCCTTTATGAAAACGGCGTTTGTAAAGAAGAGCACCACATCATTTTGTGAATATCACTTATTTTTAGCCAAATTCAGGTCATTTTTCCTATCGTGTAACTTTGAATAGTTAGTTTTCAGCTTTGGCCTTTTCCATTATATGAGGAACCAACTGGTCAACATACCCTAGAATTGAGTTCTAGGTGTTGGAGCTTCTTTTCTCCAGAGATTTTATAAGTAGAACCATTTTCTAGTTCATGCTTAATAAATTGACCCTTCATCTAGAAATCAATTATGTTAGAGCTGGGTGTAGTGATCCATATACATAATTGTAGTACTCAGGAGACAAGGCTATAGGATTGCTATGAGTTCAAAGCCAGCCTGGGAAAGATCCCACCCCTGCCCTCAAAGTAAGAAAAAAAAAACTATACAGACAAATTGTATATGCCAGAATATTTTTTGTAAAATTAGGATTCTACATTATTTTTTTTACTTGTTGGAGATACTAAAGATTCAAGTAAATGTTTATAGCCATACTTTATGCCCATCAATCATTCTTATAAAGGGAAAAATCAGAACTATGAATCATTCCAGAGTTTATGATGTTTTCACCTTTCTTGGAGGTTGGAGGAAGAGTGAAGGATAACCTGTGATAGATGGAGGGAAGTTGTATAAAGTAAGCTGCGTAACGATACTGGATTTTCCAGTGGACCTGGGGAAGTGAAGAAGTAATCCTTTTATACCCATATTCAGATACTTTGTGCTTATTTTACAGCCTTTCATGCAACACCCAACACATATAAGAGGAAGAACACAGAAACAGCTCTGGACAACAAGCCTTGTGGACCACAGTGTTATCAGCATCTGGTGAGACTCAGTGCTTTGTTCCTCTGGAGGGCTCTTCAGAACTTTGGTGGAGGTGGTAAAGCCAGCACTAAGGCTGTCTGGACCCAGACTTACATTGGCCATATGACAGGCAGTGTTCTTACCCTCCTTTCTTTCATAGCTCTGTCCTGCACAGTATAGTCTATTAATCTGGTATTACTCTCTGTTTATCTGTGTTATTTCTTCAGCAACATTTCACGGTTCTTAGGATCAAAGACTCTCCACAAAGTTTATGAGAGTATGAGGTATAGATAGCCCACTTAGCCACCAGAAACTCAGTAATCTTGTGCAGATGTTCCTGAGTCTTTCTCATGGACATATCCCTTCTGTGAATGTTTAGGCCACTTACAGTTTAAGATGTACCATAGATCCCAAACAGGTTTTCTTTTTTTTTAAGTGATGGAGATTAGGCGTAAGGGATTAGGAAAATATGAGGCAGGAAAGTTGTTTTTTTACGGGTACTATCTTATTTTTTACCATTTCCCCTCTTTGAACCAAGCCACTCCTACCTAGGAACTAAGTGGGTATATATTGCCTGTTGGATTTTGGACAGAAGATTCAATGAATGGCACCTACAGAAGGTATCCTATTTTTAAGCAATTTGGTTTTTGTAGAGTGAAGTATAAAACTGTTGGCTCCTTTCAAACTTTGCTCTTCTATTTCCACTAAAAAAATAAAAATAAAGGAATTCCTGAGCACTGTTTTATATTCTTTATAAGGCAGAACTTCATTGGCTCATCTAAAATGTTTCTGTGGTCTCTTACAAACCATGCTCTAACCATTGTTTTATACTTTCTGAGATTGGATTGTGGTACTTCAGAATGCAAATGTAACCCTAATCTTGTACCTAAAAGTTCTTTCATATCTTCCTGTGGCTTTGCATCCTTCACAGGAAAAAATATTGAATGTTTTAATAGTAAGACCAGAAGTGACTAAGTTATGCATGTATATGTTTTGTGTCCTTGTATTCTTTAAATAGTACCTTTAAAGAGGTATGTATTCTTTTAAGGCTTGAGTAGGAAGTCTGATTTAACACACTTCAGTATGTCTTTTGATAGAAATTCTCTTTTAAATGTACTGTATGTATATGTAGAGAAAAATACCTTTATTTTTCAAAATTTATTTTCATTTACTGTTTTATTTTCACATGTTTTACAAATTCACCATGTAGAACTGTCTTGCCTAATTTTGCATCATTTGAACAAAAATATTGAACCTGTTTATATTTCTGAAATCTTGAAACTATCAAAAGCAGATGAAAAGTAGTTGGGCGTGTTGATATCCAAATGACTGTGATAATGGACACTGTGTAAAGTCTCGATCAACGTGTGTTATGCAATGTCGTCTTACTCTGTTCCACCAGAATAAGATTTAGAACTTTACTCTGATGCCTCCATTTTTCATTTTGCAGGAGGGAGCTAAGGAGTTTGCTGCTGCCCTTACTGCTGAGCGGATAAAGACACCACCTAAACGTCCAGGGGGCCGCAGAAGAGGAAGACTTCCGAATAACAGTAGCAGACCCAGCACCCCCACCATCAGTGTGCTGGAGTCAAAGGATACAGACAGTGACAGAGAAGCAGGGACTGAAACCGGGGGAGAGAACAACGATAAAGAAGAAGAAGAGAAAAAAGATGAGACTTCCAGTTCCTCTGGTAAGACACATCTGACAACTGGGTTGTCACTGGGTTACCATTGTTTAACTTTCTGAGAATTAAGATTATCTAATGCGTATAGGTACAGAAAGCTGGAGTTACAGGCAGGTGTGAGCTACCTGACATGGGTGCTGGCAACCAAGCTCAGATCCTCTGCATGAGCAGTGTGCTCCGAGTCTTCTCTCAGGGCCCTTACCTCTCTCCCCTTTTGTGGCTAATACGGAGAGTTCTCTCAGTAAGGCATAGCCGGATTGTTTGTGCTGTCTCCCAAGTGCACCACCTGTCGTTCTTGTCTGTGGGGGTTGCTGGAAGGTCTGATGCAATTGTTCTTGCTGTTGGTACCATTTTCTCCTGTTCTATATTTCTTTGATGGAGCTTGATTGAACAGATAGTTCTGTAGTTTCAGTTAGAAAGAAAACAAGTACTATTGCTGCTGAGTTTCTATTTTATTGGTTGAATTTTAGTTCTTTCAACTCTAAACAATACCATAAATGATAATGGACTCTGTGTGTATTTAATAAGTCTTGTGTTAAAGGGAGCAGAACTTCTGGGTTCTTCGGCAAGTGTGATAGGATCTGTGTGATGTTGTTTCTAGCCTTACTAATTCTAAAATACAATTAAGTGCCTTCTGCTTTTCTTTAGCATACCCTGCATTTTACTTGTTCATATTGTTCAGTTATCTTTGTGTCTGTATACACATATATGCCATGGTGTATACATGTGAGTGTCAGAATAATATCCTGTGTAGGGGCCCTTACTGTTTGTCGTGTTTGAGACAAGATCTTTTGGTGGTTTTTCCATTGCATATACTAGGCTAGTTGGCCCGTGAACTTCTGGAGAGTCTCCTGTCTCTGTCTCTCATTTCCTTGTAGGCGCACTGGGAAAACTGCTTGTGCTATGTCTGGTTTTCATGTGGTTAAGAAAACTTGAACTCTGATCCTCATGCTTGCACCACTGAACCATTCCCAGTCCCTTGGACATTTCTTGACTAATGTTAAAATTTGGTTTTCTAGAAGCAAATTCTCGGTGTCAAACACCAATAAAGATGAAGCCAAATATTGAACCTCCTGAGAATGTGGAGTGGAGTGGTGCTGAAGCCTCCATGTTTAGAGTCCTCATTGGTACTTACTACGATAACTTTTGTGCCATTGCTAGGCTAATTGGGACCAAAACATGTAGACAGGTAAGCATATGTACTCAGAGATCTAAACACAGGATAGCATGTGCTCATTGTCCAGACATAGAGTCTTGATTTCATTCTGTTCATCTTCTGAAAAGAATCCATTTCCCTCCCTCCCTTAAGAAAATTAAATCCGTATTCTTCTTTAGCTATGTTTTAGAATTTCCCTAGTTTAGAATTTAATTTGGATGTGATACATGTAAATAGAATTGAAATTTGGCCAGACATTCCCAATGAAATGGAACAATAGTGATTTCTACTGTGCATCTTACCACTACTCCATACACTGGTAGTGTCATGGGAGAGACAAATGTTTCTCCAGTATGCAAAAGCATGGAATGATTCCCTTAAACCACAGTGTCCATATTGCTCTGCCTCTCATGTAGGTGTATGAGTTTAGAGTCAAAGAGTCCAGTATCATAGCACCTGTTCCCACTGAGGATGTGGACACTCCTCCAAGAAAGAAGAAAAGAAAACATCGGTAAGTCTGCTGGGAGCCCTCAGAGAAACAGCGAGGCAGGATCTGCAGGCAGGGCTTTCGTTCTCACTCAAGTACTTATATAAAAGGTTCCAAACAGCTGTCCTAGACATAGAGAAATGTCATTTCTCCCGGGTGGTGGTGGTGGTTAGTTTATAGATAGCCACTTCAGTATAGTTGGCATATCAAGTCATAAAAATTTTGGTTTACCACATTTGGCTGAGAAAAACATTGCAATAAAGCTACAATAAATAGTTCCTTTAGCCATTTGGTATGTTCTAAGATGTGCTTCTGCTGTGCTCCCTGCGCCAGTATGTAGAAGTGTCTTTTAGTCTAGGAGCCTGGATTTTCTTAGTGTGCGCCATTGCATTCTGATATTTAAAGTCTGAATATTACCTCTCACCAAGGCTTATAGTGAGTAACTGCACAGAATGCTTTTGTAAGTGGAAAGCCAGGGAAACCATGACTGGGCCCTCATGCCTCAACCCACTATTTCTTAAAAGGAGAAGTGTAGTTGAGTGGGTAAGGATGCAGTTAGATTATGCTCCAAAAATTTTGTTTAGGTTCACTGAATGTGTTACAATACTTCTTAAATAGTAGAAAACTTAGGCTTTACTAGATGCTTCTGAGTTTGTGGTTGGACAGTTTCTTACCATGCAGTTCAACGGGGTAGTTAGTGATGCTGAAAATTATAGAAAGTATCAGTATCTATAATTCAGACAGGACTAGATCGGTAGGTATGCATGGCAAAGGCCTTTGTAGTCTTTTTTTTTTTTTTTTTTTTTTGGTTCTTTTTTTTCGGAGCTGGGGACCGAACCCAGGGCCTTGCGCTTCCTAGGTAAGCGCTCTACCACTGAGCTAAATCCCCAGCCCGCCTTTGTAGTCTTAACCAGGCAGTGTGGACAAGAACTTTATTGCCAGGCTTCTGGGCATGACAAAGTGACCTGAGTGAGCAGGTTCCTGAGTCACTCTGAACTGACAAGCTAGGGAGTCTAAAACCAGCACTGCTGCGTTAATCGCACAGCCAGGCCCACTAAGACAGGACGCAGATTTGTAGCTAGTCGTACCTCACACAGAACCTTTTTTATTTTTTGCAGGTTGTGGGCTGCACACTGCAGAAAGATCCAACTGAAAAAGGGTCAGCATCCTCCCATCTAACCTCGTTATCAGCCCCAAATGTCTTTTGTCTTCATTTGTTTTAGAATAGAAACTGGATGAAGTTTTGGTCATGCTGATTTAACTGACTTTTACTTAGCAAATTAGTTTAAATGAACTGTGTTTGTTGATCTGCAGTTACTGCTGCTTAGAGAGTAAAGTGAACTGGATGGAGTGAGTCAGTGAGAAGCAGTTCTTTGGAAGTGGGGCTGAAATGTGGCACCAAGTTTTTAAGTACTTGGGGGTGGGAGGTATTTTTTTTCTCTCCACAGGAGTGATGTGTACTTCAGTAAAGGCAGCCAGTCAAGGATGTTCCAGAGGTAGTGGGGAAGAATGTCTTGTTAATTGTGATGATCATTTCCCATCTCCCTGGATTCATTGGCTGCGTGCTGTTATCTTTACTCAGACGGCTCCTCTAACCATGTTTACAACTATCAACCCTGTGACCATCCACGGCAGCCTTGTGACAGTTCGTGCCCTTGTGTGATAGCACAAAATTTTTGTGAAAAGTTTTGTCAATGTAGTTCAGAGTGTAAGTATTTGTTGCTTTGGTGCAATTGCATGAGAACTGAATAGGCTTTGGTCAGCAGCTGAAACTGGTGATTTAAATCAAGACATAAGGACTGGGAGTGCTCTCTCACTGCTTGCCTTAGGAGAGCTGCTTATTCTACAAGTGTTTATACTGAGCCCTGTACTGTGCTAATGTCTAGTCAGCCTCTTGGGCAATGTGACTGTGTGCTCATGCACAAGTTAGGCAGAGTTGTAGAAATGGATTGGATTTTTCTGTTTTTCTCTTTGGTCATTTGAATTATAGTAAAGAGGCATAGACTGTAAGGAGAATCTAGAAGTAACTGCCCATTCCTTTTGTGGGTATCAGAAGTAGTGAGAGTTAAGAGGGTTTTGGTCTTCAGAATGAAGAGAAGTATGTAAGGGCACAGGAGGTTTTCACAATCACTCAAGAAAGCTTTGGTCTGGATACCAAAGAATGGGTTAGAGATATGCTTTATTACAGTGGTTCTCAACCTTCCTAATGCTGTGACCCTTTAGTACAGTTGATGTTGTGGTGACCCCAGCCATAAAATTATTTTTGTTGCTATTTCATAATTTTGCTACTGTTATGAATCATAATGTATATTTGTTTTGGAGAGAGGTTTGCCAAAGGGGTCAAACCGACAGGTTGAGAACCGCAGGTTTACTGGAATGGTCTAGGGTTATGGATACTGTTCAGTCTAAGACCTCCCTTTACCTGTTTAATTAACTGTAGGACCTTACATTCATATGCTATTTAACAGATAGGAAATGGACAACAAGAACCAGCAGTAGTGTGTCTCAGTCCTATCAGCTTCATGTTTGTGGTTGCCTATTTCCTCATCCTTACCATGGAACAGTAAGGGAAAGACTGTAAGGGTTTAAATGAGTGACTCATGTGCTCAGCAAGACATTGACTGCCTTCCTGGAAAGGATTGTGGATGGTGATGACTGTTGGATATGGTGGTGATGATGATAAAATTTATCCCTAAAGGTCAAAACCGCTTTCCTGGATGCCGGTGCAAAGCACAATGCAACACCAAGCAGTGTCCGTGCTACCTGGCTGTCCGAGAGTGTGATCCTGACCTCTGTCTCACTTGTGGAGCTGCTGACCACTGGGACAGTAAAAATGTGTCCTGCAAGAACTGTAGCATTCAGCGGGGCTCTAAAAAGGTAAATACAAAGAGTTAATGTGGACACTTTGTTATTAGTTTTGGTGTCTTGTGTAAATTCTGCTTTTTCAAACTTACTGAAAATGAACTTGAATCCTCCTGCCTCTACCTCCTGAGTGCTGGATTACAGGTATATGCTACCATGCCTGATTTTATGTGGTGCTGTGGATTAAACACAGGGCTTTGTGCATGTTAGGTAAGCACACCACCAGCAACTAGACTTCATCTCCATCCTCCAGAAGATGGCTGTTTACTGATAGTCTCAGAGATTCTATCTGGGAACAAAAAATAAAAGTGGGCCTTAAAGGTGCGGCTGATGAAGGCACAGTGGTCAGGTGTTGTGTGGATATCACAGGAGTGTGTCTCAGCTTTAAGATCTGATAATTACTATTCTTAAAGACTTATTTTTGACTGGACTCAGACTTATAAGTAAAAGTTCTTAGTGAAGATAGTCTACCTCTTTTGGCATTCTGCTCCTGGCATTTTTCTTTGGCTTCCTTTATTCTCTGGCCATGTTCATGTTCTGCAGACTTCTCTTTGTTTTTCTTAGTGTGCTATTTCGTCAAAGCTGTATATTGATGTTGGTTCTGCACGGCATGTGGAGTAACAACATTCCCACCACTGATTCAGACCATATAATCCTTCCACTGTACACACAGAGCATCAATAGCTACTTCTGCAGTTATGAACTTCTCCTGGAATTATAGTGTGTGTTCATCTTCTCCTCCAGCGAGTTTCTGACAGCTGGTGGCGGAGAGCAGAGAGTCAGCTTCATCGTGACACTGACCACCACCCAGGAGGCACTACATAAAGAGCTAATGCAATCCTCAATTTTCTATAAAATAAATGCCTTATTGGGTGGTAAGATAAACCCGGGGTTCTGAGAAGTAGCCATTAATGTTATCAGACTTGAAATAGGAATTATTTTCTATTTTTTAAATAGCTGACTCAATGTTTTGTTTTGTTCCACAAAGTAGTTTTATCTCCTCGATAGAAATAAATGTTGATTCATATTAGAATGTGCATTCTGATACTCTGATACAAATGTACATTCTTGGGATGGTTTTTTAAGGGTACTTTCTGTGCACAGTAAAAGATGAAATTTCCTCCAGCAAAGTTCTGTAGACTTTGTTCTTATTCTTTAGCACTTGCAAACAGGCCAGGTATATGGTGCATGCCTGCGGTGCCAGCACTCTAGAGACTGAGTAAAATAGGAGCATATATGTGAACTGTATCACAAGACTCTCAAGGTGCTACCAACCTCAGAGCCTTAAAATGAACCACCTAGCAATTAGGGATTTGAAGCCCAAGCATTACATAAAGTGATTTTAAATGTAGCAGCCAGGGAGTAATCACTAAGCAAAAGAAACTTGAAGATTCAGTATCTTTAACTAATCCCTTCAGTATTATTAGCTGTCTAGCACGTAAGCACTGTTTGGCTGCTTACTGTATATTACAGGTAAGAAAACCAAGATTCACATGACTCACTATCTAATGAGATGACTCCATGAGTAAAACCCAGTACTCAACATGGTATGAGTAGAGACTAACTCCTTAAGGTGCCCTTCATACCTGTACCTTACATAGCGCGCCATGAATCTAAAGACAATTGCAAGTAATGGAGCAAGAATCACAATCTGGGGTCTCGCTGTCCCTTCCCTCCCCACACTACCACTTCTGCCCTGTGTGGTGTAGTCACATCTCATGAACCATCACATGGTTGATAGCACCCTATTATTTTTATTTTTAAAGGTAGTATGTTTATGAGTGTTTTGCCTGCATGTATGTGTGTGCACTAAATACATGTCTGGTACCCACATAGTTTAGAGGAGGGTTATTAAGTCCTCTGGAACTAGAGTTACTGATGGTTGTGAGGCACTGTATGGGAACCAAATCCAGGTCCTTTGCAGGAATGGCTAGTGCCCCTAATCACTGAGCCATCTCTCTAGCCTTATCACCCTACTCTTCAGGGGACCCTCTTTGAAATCCTGCCGTAGGTAGAACTTTCAGCTTCTCTTGGCTTTTTTTTTCCCCCCTTGGGTCTTTGAACCAACACTGTTCATGGAAAATCTGACCTAGATTAGCTGAGCACAGTGAATATTCTCGAATCATTTTACTTTAGGTGGCTGCATATTCATTTAGGTCATTAGACCCTAATGTTTCAGTTTCCTTTGGCACATCTGCTGAGACATCTTTTGTCTGTGTCCTGATGCCATATTGGCCACTGTAGGATCTATATTCTCTTCCTTCGGCTTGTTCACAGAGGGCAGGAATGCTCATGCTGACGTGTCTTCTCTGACATTTGTTAGCTCTCAGAAGTAGAACACTGTGCATATAGTTCTTACCACCTGGTTTCACTTGCTTGTTCCCAATATTTAGCTAATTTTGTTTCTGATCAGAAAGGTGATAGGGAAGTTCACCTGACAAGAAGGAGTGGCTTAGAAAAGCCTGGGTGATCTAGGAACCCCTTTAAAGGTCACAAGAAGGTTCTGAGTGAAGCAGGATAAAGAGCCCTGATGAAAAGTTATATGTTGCCAAGTAATGGTGGCACATACCTTTAATCCTAGGACTCAGGAGACAGCCAATCTCTGTGAGTTCCAGGCCAGCCTGGTCTACACAGTGAGTTCAGGATAGGCAGAATACACAGAGAGACTCGGTCACAAAAGACAAACAAAGCAAAAATATAAATAAAAAAAGTTATATTTGGTTCTTATCATCTTGGCCTTCTGTGGGATTGATGAATCATCATATTCCTCATACTAAGGTTAGTTTTGGTGTGTTATCATGAGGAATTTTTAGAGGAAAGCTGTGGAGGAAATGTCCGGGTATTCAGAGGAATAAATGCCATTGAAGAACCAAATGTGCTAAGGGCTTGGGCAAACGAGCGAATGTACTTTGGGAAACAGAAAGGCCGAGAGGAGAGTGGTTGGTGTGTATACCTTCAGTTGGTTTCATTAATTGGGTATGGTGGGAGACCCATGTTCAAAGGTATAGTGACATGTCTTAAAACCAAAAGCTTGCTGTGCAAACATGACATTCATATAACCAGCACCCCCATTAAAAACCAGGTGTGGCCATGTTAATAACCTCAGTGCTGGAGGTCTGGCTGTGGGGTAGACTAGTGGGCCTGGGTCTTCACTGCCAGCCAGTCTAACTGAAATGAAGCAAGGAATCTCTTTGGAGATTCCATGTCACCAAAGAAGTGGCAAGCAATAGATGCACCTGAAGGTGCTCACTGACATGCACATGTGCACACATGTGGGAACATACCATGTGCCCACACATGTATAAACTATATATACATATACAAAAATGAAATTCTGTGTTTCTTAGTTTTGCTACAGTAACTGAGAAAAACAACATAAAGAAGAGAAGATTTTGGCTGTTGGTTTCAGCACATGGTCACTTCCCTTGCTCCTGGCCCAGGCATAGTGAGGCAGAGCATTATGGTAGGGGAACATGTAGTGGGCAACAGTAGCTCAATCCACAGCACACAGAAGGCAGAGGGAACCCAGGAAGGCTCAGGAGCAAGAGACGTATTTGAAAGACATATCACCAGGGACCACTTCCTCTGACCCCCCCACTCATTGAATCTGCATCACCTCCCAGTAATGCCAACAAATTGAGTCTGTCACGAGACTGCTCTTCAGTTGTTCAGAGCCTCACAATTCAGTTGCCTCTTGGGGATCAGTCCACAAGCTGGGGCACATGAGCCTTTAGAGGACGATGGTTGAAAGTTCCAGGACTGGACTGAACAGAAGTGAGAGAAAAGCAGATCCTCCTACTTCCCTTGATGCAGTACCCCCGGCCCAGATGGGGAGGCTTGTTTGTCTTTCCTGTAAGAGGATTTTTTTTCTGAATTTTACTTAGAAACATTACTTTAGTAGTTTTCCAGACACATTCAGCAACTTTTATACCTATCAAATCTACTTGGGAGTCGAGTAATTCCCCTCGGATGGTCTGAGGTTTATCTCTGCTAACTTGTTTGCAACCTGCAGACACTAGTCTCAGTGTGCCCCTGCAGTCAGTCCTAATGTGATTGTGCTTACTCTCTAGCACTTACTGCTGGCACCGTCTGATGTGGCAGGCTGGGGCATCTTTATCAAAGATCCAGTACAGAAAAATGAATTCATCTCAGAATACTGTGGAGAGGTAAGGCACTCGGGTATTCCAGTGGATTTTTATAGTAGCAGCTTCCTTGTTTTGGATAGATTTCATTGAACAAGACCAAGTTTAGAATGGAATAATACTAAATTTCCTTTAGCTTGGACTTATTTGTGTTTGAAGATTTGGTTTATATAGTGACTAGCTGGGTTGCTTTATTTCTGGTGATGTTTGGCTTTTATTACCTGAAGAAGAAGATGTTCAGGAACAAGAGTTTTGCTGTATATATTTGGTTCTACTTTCTTGGCAGGCAAGCTGATGGGGACCCTAAAACAACAGCTTTATTAGCTTGGCTTTTTAGTTGTGGGGCTAGGAAAAAGCCAGATCACAGCCTTAGAAAGTCACAGTTTGCATCTTTTACTCAGCAGAAAGACAATATCGTTGTCATTTTCTCTAGGCATATTGCTTAGGACATAGAAATCTCTCTGATTTGGAGTTCTTAAAAGTGTTATTTGGACTGGTGTATAGTTCAGCGGATAAAGGCACCTGCTGCCAAGTTGATGACCTGGGTTTAATCCAGGACCCACATGGTGGAAGGAGAGTAGTGACTCCCTCTCAAGGTGTCCTTTGACCTGCACACATACTAGGGCATGGCTGGACAAGCACTTCCCCCATGAACTCTTTACTGTGTACATGCTAAATAGAGAAGAAAATTTAGCTACTCCTTGATATCTTCAAAAGGAACCAAAATTCTCTTACTTGGCTCTTTTGTGTTCTAACAGTCTTAACCATGTACTCCAGTACAATCTCCTCCTGTGTCTTCTTTGTAGATTATTTCTCAGGATGAAGCAGACAGAAGAGGGAAAGTGTATGACAAATACATGTGCAGCTTTCTGTTCAACTTGAACAATGGTATGTTCTGAGCTGGAAGGCAAGGTTTTCAAATTAGAGGTCAGCAAGATTCCAGGACCGAGGACATCTAACTGCAGGAACAGCTCTTGGCATTTCTTAGCAGGCCTAGTTTCAGGACTGTGTTGCTCACTGGTAAGGAGAGGGGAAGTTCCCAATGAGCAGAAAGACTGTGTGCAGGAAACAGTCATCTAGAGTCCCAGCCACTTGCAGATGGGCCTGCCTCATGCTCTGGCTGTGGGAGAACATGGTCTCCCACTGCTGTGGCTTGCCTCATGCCCCATGGAACTTGTGGGCTGAATAGTTGTAGTTTACCTCTTCAGTGTCTGACCTGAGAGGATGAACAGCATTTTGAAAGCCCCGTGTGGCTTGAGGATGTTGCCCATATATTGTGAGCAGGGCTGCAGCAGCTGCTGAGGCCTGTGTCTGTGAAGGAACCTGTGAAAATCAGTGTGCGCGTCACATACCCAGACAGACTTTCACTCGGACCAGACAGAACATTTTCTTTTTAATGAAAATGCTCCATAGAAATATTGTAATCTTAAAATGTTAATATGCCCACTTCTTGATACTCAGAGGAATTTGGCTGGATCATATCGTTTAAGCCATGTTTTGCCCAGCAGTATAGAATTGCGAAGTCATGGCGTTTGAGAGCTACATTTAACAAGCAGGATTCACTTTAATCTAGAAGAGCATTTTCTTCCAAATGACATTTCTTATATTAGATGAAGTTGAATGTTTTATTTGCTTTTTAAGTCAAATCCTGAAAACCATAACAACCTTGGTCTATGACTGAAAATAAGTCACTGGATTGTCTGTTTCTTCTCTTTAGATTTTGTGGTGGATGCAACCCGCAAGGGCAACAAAATTCGTTTTGCTAATCATTCAGTAAATCCAAACTGCTATGCAAAAGGTAAGCTTTTAAGTTAGAATTGACAGATCGATGCAACAGTTCCCTTTGCAGCCAAGTGGCAGCAAACTTCAGTACCTCTTAAGTACTTGCTATTTGAAACAGTTAACTTCCTGTGGCCTGTCTTCCTGCTCACTGTCCCCAATGTTTCTCTTTACAGTTATGATGGTTAATGGTGACCACAGGATAGGCATCTTTGCTAAGAGAGCTATCCAGACTGGTGAAGAGTTGTTCTTTGATTACAGGTTGGTAAAATATACTTTTAGTGCTATCTAAGTGTCCCTTCTCACGCTACGGGCTAGGTTCAAAGGCTGTTTTTACTTACGTTCTCTGGCAGATCTGCCATCATTAGAAGCAGCGCTCTTTTAACTGGCCAGTCACTATTTACTGTGGGTACCAATAGAGAGTTGCATGTTTCCTCAGGGTCGTTCTCATGTATTAATTGTACAATGTTTATTTGAAAAAAATTAACAAAACCTATGCAGAAAGCTACATCTAACACCCTGCTATTGATAGAACTGACTTCTAGGGCTTAATCTATGCCTCATGACACACCTTATACAGCTATATTCTACAGCGCCTTCTCATTGGTACAGCATGTGTATCTTTATTGGTAGCACATTTACATCTTCATTGTTTTAATTGTGAACATCACCTGGTGGTCACTGTATTCTTTCTGAGGAAACTTCATAACATTCATAACATATCATAACATTGACAGTGTTTAACTCCATTGGCAGGATCAGGCTGGCACTGTGGACTTATTTCTTAGAGCCACCTGGCTCCATGGACCATCATTTAAATATGACCTAATAAAGACTACGAGTTAAAGAATTCTTGGGGTTGAATATCCATTCCACTTAGAAATTTAAGTTGTTGAAATGGGAGGCCTATGTTTTAACTGCATAGCTGGAGAGAACCAACTGAAACTTGTGGAACTGGAATAGGGTCCTCCTGGCTTTTATCTCATGTTTGTTTCAAATGGCCCAGGGTATGAAGCAAAGCTGTCCAGCTTCCCTCGTAGTGGGACCCTCAAGAGCCTGTCTTGACATCCACTTTCTGAATCAGCGCTGTCAGTGGGAAAGTTGCTCTTGGCATCAGCCATTCTTTACAAACCATGGTTTTGGATTAGACCCAGACATCAGTGTGGAATTGCCTTTCAGAGCAGAGTGCTGCAGGGGCACAGGGAGGGTTGAGCAGGGGTGGGGAGTGCTTCTGGCACAGGCAACTCACAACTAGCAGGTGACCAGTGACAGATGCATGCCTCCCCTTCATGTATACAGCTGTGTAAAGCGGGTCGGGGATCTGGATGTTAGAGACATAATCTACTCTTATCAGCAGGCTTGGTTTTCCTGATGTTGGACAGGTAGTCATTTTTTGTTCATGTTGTTTCAGATACAGCCAGGCTGATGCCCTGAAGTATGTGGGCATCGAACGAGAAATGGAAATCCCTTGAAATCTACTACCTCTTCCCCTCCTCTCAAACAGCTGCCTTAGCTTCAGGAACCTTGAGTACTGTGGGCAATTTAGAAAAAGGAAATGCAGTTTGAAATTTTGAATTTGCAAAGTACTGTAACAGTAATTTATAGTAATGAGTTTTAAAATCAACTTTTTATTGCCTTCTCACCAGCTGCAAAGTGTTTTGTACCAGTGAATTTTTGCAATAATGCAGTATGGTACATTTTTCAAATTTGAATAAAGAATACTTGAACTTGTTGTTGAGTCACTTGTTACAGAACATCACCAACTGATTCTAGAAAGACTATATCCAGTGGGAAAACACAACTCCTCTTTGTTTTTCCAGCTGTCTGTGAATATTTAATAACTAATAAACATACTGGCATAGTGTTTACCTAGATCCAGTGTTAGGACTGCCTGTTAGTCTTTAGAGGACATGAGTGAACAACACTGGCACAGGTTCTGTGCATTCAGCAAGGAAAGTCAGTTGTAGGAAACAGTGGGACACATTCTAGCCAGCCTGTTCCCTGGGGAAAGCTGTTGACCCTTCCATTCTGCTGTCCATATATACAAATAACAGGTTGCACTAGGTTATTTCTAAGAACCTACATAGCTTAGACTCTATATAGTTTAGACAGGGTTACAAATGCTCAGACAAGTACTTGGAGAGCCAAGGCAAAAAGGTTGTAGGTTGTGTGGGAGACCCAAACCCATATCTGGTGAGGCCTTTCAGAAAAACAGAAAACATTTTCTCCTTCCACACTGGGTCTTTGGGCTCAAAACAGGTCATCAGGCCTGACAGTAAGTGCCTTCACCCCCAAAATCCTCTCACTGGCTCCATTTGATAAACTTTCATTCTAGTTAGATCCAGTCAGATTGAAGCCCATGTATAGTGGAGGAGAGCGCAAAGCCTGGCACAGGTAAACTGGTCCATACTGCCTCTTCCAGACTGATGTGGGAAAAGCTTGTATTAAAAAGTCATTATATACCTAGAAACAGTATATTTTTCAATATTGGAAATCACCTTACCTCTCTTATATACTTACTAGAAGTTCTTTGATTTCTGCCTTGGTGGGCAGTGTTTGGCCACTGCTATGGATACCAACAAATTGCATGGTTAAAGTTTGTTTACAGGTCACCAGAATAAGTCTCGTGAACATTTGAAAGAACTTAAGTATTCTGCTTTTGCATTTCACCCTTTGTTATAAATGATTCAAGTGAGGGCCATAAGTAGATCTATGTGGGTAGGTATTAGAAATAATTCCATGCTCACCTGGTTGGACAAAGATCTTGCTAGTCTGCCACCACATAGCTGCCTGAACTGAAAAGATATTTGTTTTTTTAATCCTCAAATCTAGGTCTCTAAAAGGAAAACTAGGCAGAGATTGTTCAGTAAGGAATAAACACTGTAAAATGCGTAATGTTTTAAATTTCAAGAGCCTGCTATTTCAGTAGCCACTCTTCTCATTCCTTCTTGGAAGCAGGTCTTCAAGTTCCTACAAAGGCAGTGGCTTGCTATGCTGGTGACTCCTTGTCTGGTGGTCTCGGGTTAAGAGTAAGCCATTTCCAGACACAGACATTGCCTTTTTATTCTCAACTTAAATCGTTTTTCATTTTTACACATATGTACTCTTTGCAAACTGATCACCCTTACCCTCACTCTGACTCCCAGTCCCATGAAAACTCTTATATTCATGTCTAACCCTTTAGCTCTGTGACCCACCACGATTGTGTTACAACTGGGTTTAGAGGCATCCTTTTGAACTCAATGGGTTCAGAAGTGTATTACACAGCTAAAGACTGAGTCCCCGTTCTCACGAATCTATACATAGTCAATAAAGAGTTCAGATGTAAAGGGGCAGCCCTAATGACCCTCTTTTTCTCTCCCACAACAGCACTGAGATTATAGGTGCAAGAGAGGCTGTCTGCTTAGTCTTAGGGCTACACATCAAGTGCTCTTAACCACTGGAACATTAATTTAAAGGAGGCAAACCAACACTGTTAGATTAAAAGGTAAGCTCTAGTAGTTGCCAGTTTTGCCCCCATTTTGGTCCTTTTTTTCACTCCGGGACTTGGGGAAGCATTAACAAGAGCAGTAAGGGTAAGCTAATTAAGAATCATCTCTTTGGGAATGGGTAGACACCCCTGAATCTAGGTCTTGCTTCTTTCAACTGCTTTTTTTTCTTCAAGTTTTAGTTGCCGAGGCAGTGTCAACTCAAGGCCCAGGAAGGTAAATACTTGGGCATACTTGAGTGTAACCTAGATTTTATCCAAAGTTTTACAGTCATCCTGTCATCACGAAGTAAATTAGTATGGGGTAGAAATTCAGGTTTGTAGATATATAAAACTAACATGACCATCCCACAGTATGGCTTTTGTTATAGATATGAGAGAACAGCTAGAGGCATCTGCAAGAGCCCATTGCAGAGAGGAAGTAAACTGAACATGGCCAGTCCTATTTGTAAGGGGAGAATAGCAGAGGATGGAGAATAGAGAAGATAGTTGAGAAAAGCATTAGCAGAATGAGGAAGGGGGTGGGGCACACAGTAAGAACCACAGGGTTAGGAGGAGAATGAGATGGAGACAGTGTAGGGTAGAGGAGGTGGTGAGAAGGGCTAATGATTAGTGTGGACTTTGGAATGTGTAATAGGTACTTGTGATACTGTGGGAGCCTAAAGGCCAGCATGAACTCTCACGTCTCTTCCACCATAAGGAAATGACTCATTTTGTACAAGTTCCTGAGGAATGCTGATTTTTTTTATCTACCAGAAACCTACCTATAGTGCACATTGAGCTCACTTCTAGATACTGGGACTGCCATTTAGAGTTTCCTTTGGACCTTCCAAGTGTTTTGTGTTATTTTTATTTATTTTTGAGACAAGGTCTTCCACATACCCTAAGCTGGCCTACAACTCATAGTCTGCCTAGCCCCTACATTGTTATTTCTCTTGCTGTGATAAACCACAACCAAAAGTTGATTTACAGAACAAAGAGCTTATCTGGGTTCTAGAAGGGTGAGAATCCATTGTGGCAGGGAGGAATGGCAGCAGTGCAGGAAGCTGAATGAATGCATACCAACACTTCACTTACCAACAACCTAAAATGTGAGGTTAGCCCCTGCCCTGGCTGAGTCTGCTGTCGAGATCCTGTGTACTTACCCTAAAAGTACATTTGATCCTGGAACATTCGAAGAGATCCCAGCCAAACTTGCTTGTCCTCTTCCCTATTCTTCATGGATTTAAGATAAATTCGTTAAGTGGGCCTACGGTGCTTTTGTTTTTTAACTGTGTTTCAGGTATGAAAATGAACAAGTGAACCGTGAGGACAAGCAAGCTGTGAGCATGATTCACAGTTTGCAAATTAATAGGGGAGTTTTCAAATCATGTCTGGAACTCTAATATCCTTTCGGGTGGAGGGAAAGCATGGGGTGGTTGGTTTCTACCTAGTTTATATATGGAGAGTCTTAATTATTAAGAGTGAAAAGCAGACATACCTCGAGACATGGATGAATGGGGTGTGATGAAGCATGCCTACAATCAGCGCTGGGGAGGCAGAACCAAGATCACGAGTTTGAGGCCAGCCAGGGCTGCCCAATTAAACACATTTCTATCTCAAAGCGAAGGGCTAACAATGTGGCTTAGTAGTACATAATAAGTTGCCTAATGTGTAAGCCTGAAATTGATTAAGTACAACTGTGTCCCCTACCCCAAAATAAAGCATGGGAACTGAAGTGCATTTGGTGCCAGGCTCTTCAGAATTTCACTTGCTTAGACTTTAGCAGAGGGATAAGTAAGCTGAGAACCCTGAGGGCTTCCTTAGTAGGAGAATGAACCAAGGAGTGAAGTGACAGTGCTGAGACTGAAGATTCATTCCATCACCTCCTCTGCATTCCTCTTGCCCTTTAGCCAGGAAATGGAGATTGAGAGCAAAGGTCGGTGCAGTGCCTTGTGGCAGAGTCCCTGGAGGTCTGAGGATGCCCCTGGGCTGGGCTGGATCTGAGGAAGATGAGAGCCTTCAACCCCTGGCCTGGGCCCTCCTTCCGGGGACATCCTGGGGTGAATATGGCAGCCTCCTTGGAAAAGCTTCACTAGGAGGGACCTGGAATGAGAGAGATTCTCAGTTCTTACCCACAAGTGGAGAGGGCTGACCATCCTCCCTGGTGGTCAGGGAGTTTCTGATAATTCAGATGACTTTGACCTCAATCAGCAGGCAGCCTCTTACAGGTTAGAACCATAACCTGCTAATAATTAGCTGCCACTTCCTGTCACTAATGGACCTTGGGACTATGGAGGTATGTTGGTTCTACTTCCATATTCCAGCTTCCTAGTGGTAATACAGAACAGCTTCTACACCTGTCTCAGTATTCATTTAGTCCCTGCAGAATCGACAGCAGCAATCTGGAGTCGTCTTCTTTCAAACGCCATACTCAATGGTACTCAAAGAAGTCTCAGAAAATAAGGGGTCAGTGCCCAAAAAGATTTAAGGGCTTTAAAAATTAAGATCTTAATTTCCAATCCAAAGAATGCAGCCCTTTTGGATTCCAGGAAGACACTAGGAATATACACTTGCACAATCATTAAATCTTTTATTTACATAATAGAAATTAGTAAAACTTAAAACAAAACCAAATGCAACTTGTACAGAAATCCTTTAATTTTCTTTATTTTCACACATTAAAAAAATGAAACACACTATACAAATGGTTTTCATAGCAGATTACACGTGGGTCCATTCAGACTCGCTCTCGTGTGCTGCCTCAGACGACAGCTGTTAACCAGGGAGCCAATGTATTGATTTAAGTGCGGTAGCATGCAGCCTCAGCATGGAAGGTTCGGTTCCCCTCTGTCTGTGAGTTAGGGTAAATGGCATTGGCGTCTGTTTACAGACTGAAATGTGTCAGTCCTGAGCAGTCCTGCTGTAGCTTGAGACCAGCTGGTGGAAACTGTGGTCTCAGCTTTAAAAAGGAAGGTCCAAATGGTGGCAGGCTGGCTGCTATGAACTCGAGTTGTTTCCACTTTATTCACTGGAACTATCTGCTCGTGGGTCACGGAGACCCTGCTAGATGGGTTAAGCCAAGTAACTGTAGGTGTCCTTCTCACCATCGACTCGCTCCAAATATTCTTTTTCGATGAGAATATCAATGCATTTCTGGGCATTATTTTGGGAAGAAGAGGGAGTTAAGGGGGAAGAGAAAGGCAAATAACCATCAGGAAAGAGGTCTATCTCTCACCAGTTACCCTCCACTGAGCTCAGCAGGGAGCAGATTCAACCTGTCTACTGTCCTGAATGCAGTCCTTCAGTAACACCTATGGGTGACTGCATACACACCCCACCCCAAACTGCCCTATGCATTAAGAAGGCAAGGGCTCTAGCACATCTAGGTCACAATCTCCCTTTTTAACAAAGTGGCTGCCCCTGGGCAGGACTCTGAAGTCACAGGTTAGAAGCACAGGAGGGGTGAGTCAGAACCTGAAGAACAGGCTAGCAACGGTACTAATAGCTCCTGACCACTGAGGACTCACCATGCACTGCCATCCCTGGGTCTCCACTGGCTGAGGCTTACCCAAGTAGTTTCAGAAAAGGAAAGGCCTGCTGAGTTATTGCCAGCAGAAACTAAGCAAATGTGATCATTAGTGCCCTAGATACAGAGGAGTGTGTCCCTGCATGGCAGCAGAAATGGACAAGTATTTCCTAAAGGCAGCCCAGAATGAATCCCTTCATACTGCCAGACAAGTTCTCAGCAGCAGAGAACATTCTCTCTACACTGCTTCCCACCAGGCAAAGCCAGCCAAGGCTGCAGGGCAGCTCACTGACAGAGAAACACAGGGAGGATAGGGGAGGAACATGTGACCTTTTAGATGCCTGTGACTTAACTCCTTATCAGGATATCAATTATAAAAGCATATTTACGACATGTACATCTCTTATATTTACTTCAAGCATCAAGTTGGCTGACTTTGTTGAAGTTTCTTCTAGTAGTAACCCAATTCCCATTTTCAGGAAACAGCCATTAAGCATTTTGCTACAAGTTTCCTAACAATCAGAAGATATAGCTGCTGCTCTGTAATTCCTGTACCTTGATCACTGGGACCCGAGGTTTGAACCTGGAGGACAGCTGAGTGAGGACTTCACCAAGTAACTGCTGGTGTTTCAGAACCTTCCTCATTTTCATGATTCTTACGATGGCCGCCTATGTAATCAACAAAGAAAAACAGGCTTAGAGCATTAACAGCTGAGCATGAACATTCAAGGCAGCCTGTACGCCTCAGTTCTACTCCATGCTGGGATAACAAGTGTCCTACAGGTCAGAGAGAGTGCAAACAATCAGCTCTATATTTCAGCCCTAACAGAACAAACAAAATGTTATAGCCAAGGGGCTAGAGATTGATGGCTCAGTGGTTTAAGCATACTGAGCTCGGTTCCCACACCTACAGCAGTAGCTCCCAACACTCTTGACTCTAGTTCCAGCAGATGCACCATCCTTTCCTGGCCTCTGGGGACACCAGTGCCCCAGGTGTGCCTACATTTAGACAAAACATGTATAAAAAAATAAATGTAAATCTTAAATATTTTGGCCAACTCTAGCACTAAAGAATAAAGAAAAGATGGATCTCTAAAGCTATAAAAGGTACCTACCCTTGCCCCCACTGTCCTGCTTCTTTAATCTGCCATATATTATCTGTTGCCCAATATTTAGGAAGAAGAGTAGACTGCTTTTGTTTGGTACATGACATACTTCATCCCTCAGACACCAGTGTGCCGCTTCAGGCATCTTTGGCCGTTACTAAGCTGTGTCACTCTGGCAGCTCTTTCCAGTTAGAGCACAGATGAGGCCAACACATTTCCCTAAGCATACAGTGCAGACATGGTTCAGTCACCTGAATCAGTAGTTTGCGGTCTTCCTCTATATTTTTGTGTGTGGTTTCTTGTTCCTGCTTCTGTTCAGTTTTCATTGGTACATTGATATTAACCCTCAATTTCTTACTGTCAAGACAACAGAGGAAACAGGTCATTAAAAAGCCTGCTTCCTGTCTTTCAACACTGCATGTTTTGCCTCTCTGGACTGGGCAGGTGGCTCACACCCATCTCTCTACATCATTTCTACCAACCACCTGGGAACTGCTCCTCCATCAGTCGTATGTAATTTTACCAAGAGCAGTGACTGAAGTGACATTTGACCCTCAATTTTGTGAAGTGTAATAACACTAAAATAACTTGATATAAAGGTCTAAACATGTCATGAGTCACTTAAACTTATTTTCAAAATAAAGAGAAAATCAAACTCAGTATTAAACAAAGCAGCACTGAGGACTGCAGGCAGTCAGCACGCCTATGCAGAGTCCCTTGGCTTCTGAAGTATGCCCTGTGCCAGGGGGGAAGACCAACAGCTATATATTAGATTTTTCTTACTTTTTATAACCAAGATATAACTTTATTAAGGTGTCTGGCTTCAATTCCACCTCATCAACATTGGCATTTTCATCTTCTAAGACCTAGAAGAAAATAACTGTTACTAGGCACATCCCAGGGTAAGGGTTACTTCCAGCAACACAAAGTATACAAACATACCAGCAATTTTGACTTCAGTAAAATCTGTAGGACTTGTGCCAAAATGTCCTGCAATTAAAGAAAGATGGTGAGCAAGGAGGAAGAATACTTCTTTCTAGTGGCTGTCCCAGAGACTCAGATCACTGTCTCACAGGAGTAGTCATCACCCCAAAGCAGAGCCCACCTAGAGAAAGTGACATGGACTGAAGCACCCACTACTCAAAGGCAATAATGCAGTTTCCCAAAACGACCGCACACAATATGTGGCCTGCTTCTTCTATGAAACCTACAGGAAATGATTCACTTCTTCAATGTCTGAAGCTTCAAAAGGCATTTATGTGGCGCTGGGGATCAAACCCAGGGCTGGGTGCCAAGCAAGTGTTCTACCACTAAACCACACCCTTGAACATGCAAACAAAGCAACCAGGAGCTTCGGCCGAACCAATGCTACACTACATTCATGACCAAGCTCAAACTCAGGGGCAGCTGACCTGCTGCCAACTTGGCTTTAGTGAACTCAAGTACATCATGTGACTTCTCTGAGGCATCAGCTGCTCCAGTGATTCCCAGCACCATCAAGCTTCATGGACACTTAACTTCCTCACCTGCACTCTTAACCAAGGCTCCCATGCTGGTCTGAGACTATGAAGGTAGGTCTGTCAGAGGAGTGGCAGCTATGAACTGGGGCCTGAAGGAGGGCGGCTAAAGACCCATAAGGTAATTCTAATACTACAAAAAAGTAGAAAGACTGGTGTGGCATCGAGGAGAAGGCCAAGTAGAGACTAGAGAGGCAGACCTGTCAGCCCTTTCAAACAGCCAGCAAAGAATAAGAGTAGGTTTTATAAAAATAAAAAATGTATGTACAACAGTGTATCCATCAGTAAGTGGACATATCAACTAAAAAATAAAATGGGGGCTGGGAGGGACTACAGCTTATGTGGTGGAGTACTTGCCTGCCTAACGTGCCCAAGGCCCTGGATTCAATCTCCTGCACTGCATAAAAACAGGTGTGGAGCATGTCAGTAATCCACTACAGAGTACAGATGTGTGGGTAAAGGCAGAGGGACAGTAAGTTAATTCAAGGCCATTCTCTGCCTACTTAGTAAGTTTGAGGTCACCCTGGATTATAGGAGACTGTTTCAACAACAACAACAACAACAACAACAACAACAACAACAACAACAACAACAACAACAGAAAACCCCAACCAAACAAAAAATAAAGTGAATGAGAAAAAACTTAAACTCGTGTATCTGTTCACCAGCACTCATGTGAAGGCTTAGCCTTGTCTGGAGCACTGTGGGGAATAAGTGAGAGAACCCTAAGTCTTACTGGCTATGCAGCCCTGCTGAATGGATAAGCTCCAGATTCCCTGAGAGACTCTGCCTCAAAGAAAGGATGAAAGTGTAACACAGGGACATCTACTTCTAGTCTACAACAAACGTGAATACAAATACATATATCTACACACAAATGTATCCATACACACATGTGCACACGTGTGCGTACACACACACATGCAAATGAATAAATACTACTATCTGCTAAGCCTTTGCAGACAGGATATACATAAGTGAAAATAAGGCAAGTGGAGAAAGAGACATATAGCTTGATTCTACTTTTATGTCATGTCCAGAGTAGAAGAGTCCACTCCTGCTTCGGTACAACACAGAAGAGGATAATGGGCATCAGAGGCATTGGGCAAAGTGGGAAGGTAGAGTTGTCACTGCTAACAGTTATGGTCTACTCTCAAGGGGTGGAGATGTTCTAGAATGGGATAGTAGTGGGGTTATATAAAGCTGTTTACTGACTAAATAAAATCTGGCCACTACCATCACAAGTGCTAGCCATCATGTCTGTCTAAGTACCTGTTTTCTCCAAAACTATTTGCTTAAAAACTGTAAAGTCATAAAATCATGAGAGTGGCACGTGGAGCTTTATGACCCATATTGCAGTGCCACCAGCACCAGAAATGTGGGGGTGTTCCTCACACTAGTTTGAGGTAAATCAGGTTAACCTTTGGCTCAACTGAACCTTGCCCATTATGTAAACTTCTCTCACTCAACCATGAGGATTCAGTGGTCCTGTTGCCATCCAAAGTGTCAGAGGTCCCAGAGAAACGCCCTCGGTGGATCTGGCCTGGTCTTCCGGTGCCTTAGTCCAAGTTTTACTACTTTTCATTTTTTTCTCCATGCAGTTAACATCTATTAAGTCAAAGACACCTGTGCCCTCTCCCCCTTTCTACAACATCCCAATGAACAAAGAACGGGCAGCTTGAGAGTACCAAGCAAGGATGAGACGGCAGACCTACCATTTTAATCTGAGTGCTGTCGGTCAGCTGCTGCACAGTATAGGCGTCTTCTGTGTTGTACTGAAGCAGGATGGCCATCTGGAATGTGGACGCCTTCACGGCCCAGAGAAAAGAAAGGAGGAAATGTGAAACACAGGAAAGGTCTTCATAGGTACAACCTACTTTCACAAAATGCATTCTTCAGATACAAAAGAGATGGAATACAAAATGTCACAAGGCCAGGAGACTGGACATTTTCCTTAAAGACACCTTTCAAACACTGAAAGGGCTTTCAGTTTTCTCCTGCGATGTATCCTCTACACAAGCATAAACATAAGAGCCTATCCACACTTGTGTAAACAGGCACCAGTTGTAGAGACATGAATTATGAGTTTAGTTTTTATGCACAGTAGTACCCCCTGGGTGGGGGTACATACCAGGTATATATTATGTGTGTGTTCAAGATGCCAGAGACCTCCATACCAGGTATAATGGTTACTTAATTATCTTATCAATGTAGAAGTAGAAAGGTTAACTAATGAGCAGTTTGAGTCACCCATCTAAAGTTTAATGCTAAAAGAAATTATCATTACCAGGTCGCTACTGGAACCTTTTCAAGGTATGAACACACTTGAGTACAGAAGTGAGAGTAGAAAGAACCTAGACTTTGAAAGAAAATTTGGCTCTGCAACACACAAGCCACAGTGCACTGTCAGTTAACTGGACCCCAGCTTTCATACACATGCAATTAGCCCATAGCTGTCATTATTAGGCACTCCACACTGCTGGATGTGCTAGGGAGTCCTACCCCTGTGAGGCTGCAGAGAGCTGTGACTGGACCTAGAGAGTGAAGTGTTGCATGTCAGGCAATGGGCACTCTCTAAACCTATCAAAGACCACTTCTGTAGTGTAAGCAAACACTCCAAACTCAGAGGAGGAATCTGAGGTTC
Organism: Rattus norvegicus; assembly: GCF_021556685.1. Taxonomy (NCBI): domain Eukaryota; kingdom Metazoa; phylum Chordata; class Mammalia; order Rodentia; family Muridae; genus Rattus; species Rattus norvegicus. The sequence goes on along the minus strand of NC_141537.1, from coordinate 77,406,117 downwards.
AGAGTAAGGAAGTGACTTGCACCTATAGCCAGCAACTAGGATTCTCTTCCCTGCCAATGACAAGCATGCTTTACTCCCTACACTGCTTTGTCAGCAGATGAACTCCATCCTACTGCGTGAGCTATCTAACTGGAGTTCTATAGGTTGTCTCTTCATCAATTAGTACTTAGGTGTTTTACCCCAAATAAAAAGATTTTACCTGCAAAGTGTATCTGTTTTTGAAGCAGTTAGTGACTAGTTCCCCTTTGGACAGTTGATACAACCATGTCAATTTTCTGCCACTGTGACGGCTGGCGTAGAAAGCTGTAAACCGTTGGTAACTGCGCTCCAACTAGACGAAAGAAGAGCACTGTGCAGCATCCATGGCTTACGTTCGATAGTCAGCATTTCTAAACAAATGTCCCTGCCCCAAGTTCTGAGAATAAAATCAGTGCTTACAGAGAAATGAACTACAAATGCTGGGGACTGTCTTGTGAGCACTGTTAGACTACAGTTGTGTGGAACCAAAGCAGGTTTCTACTTTATGCCCAGTAGGTGCATCAAGAGTTCACTGAGACTCTCCACTTGATAGGAGTGAATCAACACTGTTTGCTACAACAGAGTTAACCAGCCTTTCGCTATTCAACAAAGGCCCATTTCATATTCCCCACAAACACTGCACTGACTGATTACACAACACTGCAGTCAGCACACTAATGTCAGCCAGCCCAGCCCCTTTTCCTCTCACCAGTTGAAAGAGATGAGAGAACAAAACCACCCTTACCTCTGACGGCAAGGCAAACGTGCAAGACTGCTGAAAGGGCCATGATCCGGAACTCAGGACCTGAATACTGAAGTCCACTGGGGGAGAGAAAATATTTAATTACTCTACAAAGTTTAAAATTCTATTGTTTTACACACACACACACACACACACACACACACACACACACACACACACACACACACAGAGAGAGAGAGAGAGAGAGAGAGAGAGAGAGAGAGAAATAGTGAAAAAATTTAAAAATTCATTACAAGTCTAGTAGGCTACACATACACAGTGAGATGTCCTGTATCAAAAACTCATACCAAAGGTTGAAGAACCAGCAACTGTTTCCCTCCAGGGCAATGGTTTTCCACTTTACTGTCAATACACAGTTCCTAAGCTGATCTGCCTTGATCAATTTCATTTTTCCCCTTCTGGATATGAAGTTCAGCATGTAAAGCAGTGTATGGTGACCAGCAATGATTTAACAGACCCAAATACAAGAAAATACCTCCACTACAACTTGTGTACCATGTACAGATGTCAAGACAGACAGGAGAGATTCGAGGAACCTATGAATTAGGACACTTTCACCTTCACAGATAACTCAGATGTCCACTAACAACACAAGCTTAATGATGACAGAAGTTTTGATTTGGAAAGAATAGAATTTTCATCAAAAACAATGAGAGAAGAAAATAATCAGAAATGTATTCAAACTAAGGTTCAAAACACAAGACAAAAATAAGCCCATGTATCAACCCAAGACGAGGGTCAGGAGCACATGACTGGTCTCAGCAAATGCTGCCATCATACCATCTGGGAGTTAGGAGGAGAGAGTACTTGGGAGAAATGCCTACTTCTTACTCTTTCAAACTCTGACCCCATTTAGCACCCTCACTCCATAGTCTATCACTTCTCTCGTTCGCGACCAAGAGCCCAAACAGCCCTCCTATGAGCACTCGGTACTCACAGTCCAGTGGTTCTGAATTCGTCAGGTGCTTTTTGAACTGTTCATTTAGATCTTTGCTTACACCAATGTCTTGAAACATTCGCTGGAGTTTGGAAGTGTACTCAAAACCACAAGCTTGCTGAAATAAACCCAGGCAACTGTCTCATTAATTTGCATAGAACCATGAACGTATGTAGTGCATATAAGGGAATTTTAGAGAAATCACAATATATCTTTGTCTTTAGTTCTCTGAAGCTACTACAACATTTAGTCATATCTTATGGCATAAATCTATACAGATTAAAATTGTATGGAATAAAGACCATTAAAAGTTGGAGGACTGGGTGATTTTCAATAGGCAGTAAACATATTGCAGCATTTAAAGCTACATTTTAAAGGTGTTCTAGCGCTGCAATAGATTATGACTAGGAAATCATTTAGAGACAGGTGGAGACGCACATCTGAAAGCCCCTTACTCAGCAGGCTGAGGTTAGCCTGGGCTGTCAAAGACCCTCAAACCATGCCCTTCCATAGCCCAAATAGTCTTCTTGTCCCTTAGTCTACCCCGATCTATTTTTTCCAGAATGTGTCTGCTCAAGTTTAAACCTCTGGTGTGGAGGTGTTTGAAGATGGGTCCTTGTCAGTTCATGAGTGTAGGAGCCTCTTTAAGAGGATGTTCCCTGTGAGTAATAGGCCAAACGCAGTGGTTGAGAGAGCCAGGAAAGCCTGCTTCAGAAACAAGATCTAAATTTTAGACGTCTGAGTCCCCAGAATGGAGAGTTCATTTCTGTGCCCACGTTTCCCAGCCCATGGTATTTTGTTTTGGAAGTAGCATTTTTACACAGGGCCAACAAGGCTGAGTGTGTGGGAGGCAGGTGAGGATGCCTAGCTACACAGAACAGAAGAGTCCAAAACAGGGTGGCAAAGGAAGGAGAGCACCAGAGGCCTGGCTGGGAAGCAGGGATCACACTGCAAGCACCACGTCAATAGTCTGAGGAAGCTGGGATTCCCCAGGAAAAGAATAGTACCTTTAATTTAGAGATCATGCTTGCTTCAGCATCGTCACTCGCACTGTTCTGATGTACCAGTCTCTTGGCAAGCATCTTTGCATAGAACTTCTGAAATACATCTTTGTCCTCGATGTACTTGAAGACCACCATCTGGCAAAGCCAGGGAAAGGACACCTTAGTGAAGCTAATTCACAAGCTGATTGTCTCTAGATACCACCAGAAGGCAAGGATTGCTTGGTTTTGGGTGGGCCTGTGTTCCAACATGGTACAAACTCACCCTGAAATGTTCACAATAAATATTGCCACCCACTGATTAAATCCCAGTTGACTGGACTAGACTTAGTAGCAAGAAGCAAAGTACTAAGGCTGGAGAGATGGCTCAGCGGATTAGGGTACTTGCTGTTCTTGCAGAGGATCTGAGTTCCATTCCTAGCACATGGTGGCTCACAACCATCTGTCACTCCAGATCCAGGAGATATAACACCCTTCTGACTTCCTCAGGTACAAGCACATGTGTAGTTCATATAAACACTCATATGCATATAATAAAATAAATTAATCTTTGAAAAATTAAAACAGAAAAAGCAAAGTGCCAACATTAAAAGTAAAATTTAGGAGTAAAGCCATAAATTCAAGATCAAAATATGTGTAACTTTGCACATTTCAGGTCCCCTATAAAAAAAGCCTTACAAAGGGCAATGTGTGTGGTCATGAAGCAGCTTACCACTTGATTGAGGGTATCTTCTAGTTCTGCCTCTTCTGGGTTCTTAGAACTGAAATTTAAAAGGGCGAGGTGTTTACAAACAAGCAAGCAGATGTGTACACATACCACTCTGCCAAACTAGCAGAGTCACATGTAGCTTCAAGTATTAAATAATGAGTTCTCATATCAGCTGGCAAGGTAGGGGTGGTTGCTTTCCTTTCCTAAGGCAATCTGGCAGTCTCACATTGTACCCCATGTACAATGAAAGAGATTACAAAATAGTCACTAGAATATCTAAGATGAAAACTGATAGAAGATAATTATAATATTACAATAAAGTTTTCCTTTAAGACAGTCAGTTTAAATACCAGTAAATGAGCTTCATTCTTACAATTGCTCCCTACAATCTGTATAGTTTTACTTTGACAAAGTACAAAAGCATAAACTTCCTGTTTAATGACCTAATGATTAAAGATAATGAAAAGGTATGAGCCATGGGTAAGGTATGCTTTCTTCTGTGGTCATATCTACAAAAATTACCTTTTTCTACGGATATATGTTAAACAAAGGTGAATTAAGGGTTTATTGGTTTTTTAAAGGATTTTGTAGAAGGATCCTGTATAAAGTGAACTGGTTTCCTTACCCTTAGACAAAGAACTACAGACCACTAAGGAATACAGAGAGCAGGAGAAATAGTCTTCCTCAAGAACAGAACACCAATTGGTTATTTAATGCCAAGTGGTCAGTCCTGAAATCATGTACACAGAAAGCAGTATTGTATAGGCTGGGCAAGTTGTATTTATATATTTAGGACACATACAAACAGCAACAAAAGAGGCCATGAATTTGAAACTGGATGGCTGGGTATGTAACATAGGAAGAGGCTTGGAGGGAGAAAAATATAACATATTACAATCTCAAACCCACAAACAAAATCCCAAACATAGTTGTGATCTGCTGTTGTTTTGAGACATTACAAGCTTCCCTCCAACTGATGGAAATCCTCTTACCTCAGACTGAGTGCTGGGATCACAGATGTGGACCAACATATCCACTATGAAAAAGTGTTTCTTAAGAGAGTTGGCTCAGAAAATATAGCCCTGTCCTATGTGGCAGGTAAGGTAGTTTCTCTCCTCATTGCTCAATGCCAACTAGACTCCACTTACCAACATGGCATGCTTCTTAAAGGAACATTCTGGAATGTCTCTACCACTCAGCTTTAACATCCTTGACTACCTGTATATAGACGATTATGGATACACAATCGTCTGTTCTGCATAAACTGAAGGCCTCCATATTAAGTCACTTAATCATCTACAACAGCCTGAGAAGCATTATGTCTTAAGAGGCACCAACCTTTTTTTTTTTTATTAACTTAAGTATTTCTTATATACATTTCGAGTGTTATTCCCTTTCCCGGTTTCCGGGCAAACATCCCCCTCCCCCTCCCCTTCCTTATGGGTGTTCCCCTCCCCACCCTCCCCCCATTGCCGCCCTCCCCCCAACAGTCTAGTTCACTGGGGGTTCAGTCTTAGCAGGACCCAGGGCTTCCCCTTCCACTGGTGCTCTTACTAGGATATTCATTGCTACCTATGAGGTCAGAGTCCAGGGTCAGTCCATGTATAGTCTTTAGGTAGTGGCTTAGTCCCTGGAAGCTCTGGTTGCTTGGCATTGTTGTTCATATGCTGTCTCGAGCCCCTTCAAGCTCTTCCAGTTCTTTCTCTGATTCCTTCAACGGGGGTCCTATTCTCAGTTCAGTGGTTTGCTGCTGGCATTCGCCTCTGTGTTTGCTGTATTCTGTGAGGCACCAACTTTTAAACTCCTTTTACCAAACCAGCAAGATGGCTCAGTGAAAGGTGCCTGACACCAAACTAGATAGCCAGAGTTTACTGTATTTCACATGATGGAAGGAGAATTTATTCCTGCAATTGTCCTCTGACCTCTACAGATGCATGCACCAAGACACGCATAACCCCCAAAATAAATAAATAAAACATAATAAAAATATTAAAGTCCCTCTTCCTCCTTGGAAAGAATACGTAAGTGTATCTGACTAGAATAGATATCAGGTTAGTGGGTCAATAAACTGAAAAAAATAATAAAATATTCACGTTCCCACTGGCCTGAGAGGATGGCTTTCTAGCAAAGCTGAAAGAAACAGGAATTAATCAAAAGGAATTAGTTTTTCAAAAACAGATGGCAAGTGACCTTATCTAGTTTTTCCCCACCATGTACAAAGCAGATAGCCCAACCCAATTCTCCAATAGATGGTGAGCTGTTTCAGTTTTGCTGCTGAGCTACGACCACAGTATGAGGAAGCTGCATGGCCTATATTTTGTATAATTATTTTCCAGTTCACTGAAGATAATGACTTGTGAACTTAAAAAAAAGGGGTGTGTGTGCACCTCTTGTTTGTACGAGCACCATATACACACAGTAACCTATGGAGGCCTAAAGAAGGCATCAGATTCCTTGGATCAGGAATTACGAATGTTTGTGAGCTACCCACTATGGATAGTAGAAAGTGAACCCAGGTCCTCTGCAGAACAGCAAGTGTCTGGCACTGAGAGTTAAACTGTCATTGTTCACATTGGCATTTGTGGGTATTCTCTTAGCCTTAGAGAGATTTTTAAAATATGCTGACACCAGAACCAGTAAAATTTGGGGGCCTGTGTTCCCTTCATAGTATTATGGTGATGTGGTCTGTGGCACACTGAGGCAAACCTTGAACATTTCTGAATCAGGAATGGAACTGTGACGGGGAGAAAAGCTGAGGGAACTAAGGAAGAGGAGGAAGCCATGGCTGATCATGTCGCCTCTATCTCTCAGTACAGCTAAGAAGATTAGCAAGTGTCCAGTGAGCCATATGTGACTGGAAAATGAAGGGTATGTAGCACCAACAAATGACCAAATGAAAATAAAACTTTAAAATATTCACATGGCTAAATATGGTGGTGTGCTCTATATACCTAGTATGTGGAAGGCTGTGGGGAGGACTGCTGGGAGTTTTGAGGCTAGCCTGAGCTACACAACAACTCTGTCAAAAGCAAAGTTTGTAGACCAACACATAATCCATATTGTAGTACTCATATTCAGTCTTCTACTACTGTTCAGAAAACCAGTGGGAGCTGATATAGGTGCAATACAAGTAACTGTAATGCAAATACTGATCCCTTGTATTAAACTGAGGTTTAAATAGGGGTACTAGGAGAAATATAATACCAAGTCAGTACCTTTTCTTCAACAAGGAGTCACAGTACCGAGCAAGAAGCTCAGGGGATTTACTGGATGACTGGGCCATTTTGGTAACTGCATTGTTGTTTATGAAGCGACCACAAGCCTGTGTATATAAAGGACAGTTAGAGAAAAGATACCCTGTACATACATACTGAACAGGAGCACAGAGACACACTTACCTTATCAAGTGCAGCCACGAAGCCAGCATCGTTGTTGAATGCTGACATCACCAGGGCATTGTATTTTTTATGAACATCCAGCACTGTCTGCACATACATCTTGGGGTCCTTAGGTAGAGGAAAAGCAAAAAACAAACAAGAATTAAAAACACACATTTTATGCTGCTATAAAACGTTCTACAAGTTTTAACTACATCTTCAAAGTTATTATGATCAGAAATATGTTTGGTTCCACCCTAAAACACACAGGACACTGGGTTTCTATGTAAAACAAAATAATTCTTCAAACTAAAAATTAAATACCTTAAAAAAACTTGAAAAGATTATGAAATTTGTTTTTTTCACATGACAGGTCTGAACACAGATGGGGACGCACAATGACAACTGTGTGGCCAAGGTCAGGGACAAGCACTGGGGACTTGGGGTGTAGGCAACAGGGACTCCAGACAAAAGAAAATAGTGAAAGATGCTAAAAGGGACAACACTCGTAGAAGATACAGGAGATGGATGGGTGAGAAGGAATCAAACAATATCAATGGTCAAGTAGCAGTCACTATTTGCCAGCCAAGGACCCATAATGTGTGGCGGGCAATCATTTTTAACATCCATTTTACATGATTAAACTCAGTTACACTTCTTACTAAAGTGGCAGCTGAGCCAGGTAAGGACTCAGGTAGATGACTCCTGAGTCTGATATCTTCTCTTCAGCTTTCAGAATGGAAAAGATCCAGCCAATGGACACAGAGAGGCAGGAAGGCTCTTGACTAGCCCTTCATAAACCAGGAGCTTCAGGTGTACAGAAAGGAAATATTCTGGCAATGCCTCTAAATTTCTGATGAACAATTTCACTGTTGATACTTTTGAGACAGCCTTTCTATATATAGCCCAAGCTTACCATAAACTTGTGACCTTGTGGCTTCCCCTGCTGCCACCACTGTGTCCAGACCCCAGTTCCTCACACTGTCTTGCACAATTCAGGAATGAGAAAACAGAAACCCCTGAATATTAATTACTTTGTATTTTTGGTAAAGTTTGATTTTAATTAATAGGTAAACCCAAACCTTATGATACAATCATTTTCTTATGCTGCAGGTATGTCTTGTTAAAATATAGTAAATAGATGCAAATATTATGAAAATATATAGTATGATGATACAATTTCACTGAGATGGAAAGATGGTCTTTACCTGATACAATCAGATAATCTGGTCCCTGTCTCCTGACAACTACTCCTGTATGCTGCAGAGATGGCACCACTCTAAAGAAAGCATCCGAGAGCACCTACAAGTCAAGCATGCACCTTGCTTCACATGGGCTCTTCTTTGTTAAGCAATGCATCTTTTTTCCCTTTGCTTGACTTAATTTTGGTTTGTCATTAAAGCCCGTATTACTTTGACAGACTCAGGTTTTAAACTACTTTCTGAGCTCACATCAAATTACTGCACAACATTCATATTCTCTTCCCTTACAATTTCCATGGCCACTGGTTTTTACAAAGGGTCTACAGTGAGCATCCAACCACAAGAAAATGCAGTAACCACTATTGGACCGCCTGGCTTCCATAAGGAGGTTACCATCCTTGCAAAGAATCAACTGCATGTCAAATTTGAAGATTTGTTTATAAAGCCTGTTACTTTGGGGACTATGACTCACAGGATTCATACAAGGTATACTACACACACACACACACACACACACACACACACACACACACACACACACACACACAAATACATTCTGGTACTTATTTTATTTTACAATGACTCAAGCTTAGCAGTAGAGAGGTGATAAACTCCCATTTATTGAGAGGTTACTCCCTTGCCATGTGTTCCCAGCTCTCACTGTGGCCCCTAAAGTGCTGACCTTAGCTTCACCTCCATGCACCTGCTCTCTTGCTCTTTGTAGTGATTTACAGATTGAGTCTTGGATATCAGTATTGACTATATTTACTGTTATGTGCTAGAAGAATTAACTTCCTCTGGCTTTTTTAGTTTTTTAAATTTTCCCTCAGATTTAGGATTTGAAATCAATTTTCTCAGTAAATGTCCAGAAGGAATTCCCACGTATTAATGCAGAGCTTTGCAAAGAATAAGGTAGCCTTCGGATTAATTCTAGATTCCTCGTAATAGAGAAGATCCAGCAGAGTACGGTTGAGAGGGTAGGATTGACAGGAACCAACAGAACAATGCACCATGATAACAAGCCCCAGGAAAGTGGATTTAGAAAGTTCATTATTACAGTGTGTATGTCTGACATGCTTAAGTATGGAGGAGAAGTGCCACAACACTAGTGTGGAGCTCAGACAATTTTCAGGGGTCAGTTCTTTCTTTCCACTGTGGGTCCTTTAGATCAAACTCATGGTTTTTTGTTCTTTGTTTTGAGGCAGGGTCTCATAGTCTAGGCTAGTCTCCTATGTACTATATAGTCAAGGATAGCCTAGGGTCTGATCTTCCTGTCTTGCCTCCTGAGTGGTAGTTACAAACATGCGCCACCATGCCTGGCTATGAGGAAAAAAAAATTGAGGTTTAAAACAAAATGAACATAATAGATAAATCTAGTCCACATCCATAACAGCACAGGAGGTTTTTGGTTTTTTTGCATATAAGAAACACAGTTCCTCTCAGTTCCCAAGGTATCTCTCTCATTCAATGCCTGTAATTCAAAAAGCTGTTATGTCATCCATGACTGACACTTTTAACAACCTAAGCCAAAGTCCCACCAAACCTGCACAGCCTGACCTTCAGAAGACATGGGATTCCATACTTCCTAAGCCAAAAAATGATCAACTCCCCTCCCCTATCACTGTCATTTCATCTTATTTCAACAAAGCCTATTGCTATTCTTACAACCTCTTGTTAGATTCACTTTCTACATTTTAGCAATGTTTTGAATAAAAATCGAGTCTTGTTAAGTACATAGTTATTAATAATACCCTTAGCAGCTTTCCTTGTGTCCCTTGAGTAGCGCTGACATAATTAATATGCTTCTAAGTTCTCCCAACATCTGCTCAGCTCTCTCCATCTTTCCACCTCTCCTTTAATAAATCCTGTCTTATTTCTTAGACTGTGCTTATTCAGTCACTGAAGGGCTACACAGGATCCCTCTTTGCCTAGGAAAGTAACTGAAGCTAGCACTCAGCGTTGAAGTATGGCCTCTACACACACTGGTATACACACAGACATACATACTCCCAGTTCCAATGCACACACACAAGGAGACCAACACTGGTCTTCAAACAAAAGGGCCTGAGTCAGGCAGTAGGGCATATGCCCATAGTAGGAAGACCTGGTCAGCTAAGAGGAGGCCACCCTGGGCTGTATAGTAAGACGTAGACACAACGTCTGAGGATCTGCTGTGATCCTAAATTCTGACCCAATACTTTTTAAGAATACTATCAAAAGAGATAAACTGGGATTCTTTAGGCTTTTAAAGAAATATCTTACTCTTCATGTGTGTAAACTGGGCCACTAATAGATCTAAACAATGCTTTCGACCTAAGCCTAGACCCACCTTGAAGAGCAAAGTTTGAACCTGCATTTTTTTAATTGGGTCAGGGGCTAATGAGAGCCAAATTGTTAAGCTTGTGTAATTGTTAACTTGTTAAACTTGTCATGAAACAGTTAACCATTGTCAACACAGCAACTACAGAATACATGGATTCCTCCTGAACTCTGAACTTACTTCTGGATAATTTGCCTTTTGGAAATTAGAGGAAAGAAATAAAAGTTTGCTCCCAAGAAGAAGCAAACACATCATACAATCTGGGGACAAAAGTGTGACTGTTATCCATAAGTACCTGGCCTTTTGAGTAACTTTGTCTCCATATAATTCTCTACCTCAACCTAAAGCCAAACTTTCAGAAACACACTCTAACCACAAACCATAAACGCAGACAAAGAGGCACACTCACTAAATGTTTAATCCTGAAATTCCTTTCTCTTATCAGCCATCAAGTCATCCCATGTGTGTTCAGGATTATAAAATCATTCATTCATCACTCACTCACTCACTCACTGGTAAAGACAGGGTCTACAAGCCCCAACTGACTTTTCTTGTGACTCACTATATAGACTCACAGAGATCCACCTGCCTTGGCCTCCTGGGTGCTGGAATTAAAGGCAAGTGCTACCACACCTGGCTATAAAACTAACATTGATATTAACGGGGGGGGGGGGCAAACATAAGGTCCCATACACTAATAGCACAAATTTACATTTTTAATAGACCTTTTCTTCTCTGTCAATCAGCAGAAACAAGATTGAATGTAGCTTAAAGTGTGAAAAGCAAAGACAAACAACAGTGACTTAAGACATACTATCTATTCTCATGATTGCGATCTCTGCTCCAAACATTTATGTTTGGCTTAAGGTCTAGGTTGATGTTTGTTTATTAGGATAGGGTCTTACTCTCTAACCTAGAACACACTAGGTAGCCCAGGATGGCCTTGAATTTACGGCCCATCTGACAAAGGATGAGCAGTGAGAGACACGGTCAGTGATAGGATTCTAACTAGCCTTGAACCAACAGGGAGTCACTTTAGTATTTGTCATTGTACAACACAGTTTACATCAGAATTTAATTTGATGTGACATAAAAACTGATTTGGGAATGAACTGTTTTCATAATGACTTCCCTTACAGAAGGAGTAAACTCTTCCTTTTGTTGGAAAAAAATGAGTATTCTGGATATAAAATGACAGTTTGGTCATGCTAGATTTAAAAGGTTATTGTATATTTTTCTGTTCTTGTGTGTGGTTTTGTTCCATAATAAGAAAAAGTTAAATTACTCTTGTTCTCCTAAGGTTACAAACCTACCATTCATAAACTTAGGATAAGCGGTGGCTCAGCAGTTAAGAATGTGTATGCTTCTTGCAGAAGACCAGAGTTCAGTTCTCAGCTCCCCAAGTTGGATAACTCACAACAAACACTCTCTCTAAGAGTTATGACACCCTCTTCAGGCTCCTGTGGGCACTGCACCCATGAACACAAACCCATTTTTAACACAGTGAAAAAATATAAATAAACAAAGTAAAAAAGCAAAACAAACAAACAAAAAAAAGGAAGAGGAGGAGGAAGAGGAGGAGGAGGCGGCAGCGGCAGCGGCAGCTAGAGAGATCACTCAGCAGTTAAGATCATTGGATACTCTTCCAGAGTATCAGGGTTCCATCCTCAGCACCTATACAATGGCTCACAACCATTCATTAATTCCAGTTCCAGGAACTCTGAGGTCCTCTCTATTCTAACCTCCTCAGACATACATGCATTCAGACAGAAACACTAAAATAAGACAAAAATAAAAAAGGAGATTATCAATACTTAAAAAGGTGCTGGAGAGAGCTGGGTATGGTGGTGCAAGCCTTTAAGGAGGCAGAAGCACACAGGTAAATGGATCTCTGTAAATTCAAGCATGGGTTATATAATGAAACCCTGTCTTAGAAGGGGTAACCGGGGATGGGGTGGGGGCACTAGAATAACGTAAGGACTTTGTGAACTTTCTACTTTCAAAAGCCAAAACAAGTTCTCTGCGTCAGTAAAATCATAACATAGATGCACCACACACACGTGCAGTTGGCATGTGAACATACTGGGCTCAATTGCTTTTCAATCAGGTCCTACTTACATTCAGAGCAGCTTCTCCACACTTCTCAATTGCCGCAAGACCCTGATTATGAATATGTGTCTCTAGTAGTTTTTTCAATTCTCCTAGGCCATCCTGAATTCTAGATACAAGATTATACATGCGGCCCAAATCTGAAAGAAAAAAGGAGCAAATTTTATGCATGGAAACCAACTGTGCATACCTATTCTGTTCATTAAACTTGTATCAAGTGGAGAACACTGTGAAATAGGAAACCATCTTCTAGATCTGGTGTACTTTGCTAACAGCAACTATGGGGTCAGGCTATTAAAACTTTCTCTTTTACCACAAGAATCTGCTAATGTACCATTGAGAAAAAGCACTGAATGCTTTCTACAATCTTCACGAGCTATTTATGCCCCCAAAAGGTACTAAAACATTTGCTTAAAAAAAATTATTAGGGTTGGGGATTTAGCTCAGCGGTAGAGCACTTGCCTCGTAAGCACAAGGCCCTGGGTTCGGTCCTCAGCTCCGAAAAAAAAAAAAAAAAAAAAAAGAATTAATACAGATACATATTTCAACTATAAGTCACAAAAGGATTCCTCAAATTATTCATTTCATGTGTGTTCAATTTATGATAAAGATGGAAAATCCTAAATCCCAAAACAATGTGACTCAACCACTAACAGTTCCCACTAGCACAGAGGAGCAAATAGGGTACTAAAAACAAAACCATCTTTTCTAAGATAGAGGGAGGAAACTCAAACACAAAACAAAAAAATCTGCCCACCACTGGTAATACCAAAAGAAGAGTATGGAACCAATTATATTCACCTTCATTCTTGTCAGCATCCAACAAATTCTGAAACTCTGTGTGAAAAATTTCCAAGTGTTTTTCAATGAGGACCTGCTCACATTTCCGTGCTAGCTCATCTTGTGTGCTCTCATGGAGATAAACCTGAACTCTCCGCTGTTCCTCAAGCAGACGAGCTTCAGCCTGCAGAGAATTCAATCAAAGCAAACCAATGAATGGCTTTATTCACTTTTAAAGAACTAGTATGTGAATGACAAATTAAATTCACAAATATTCCAATAAGAAAGGAGAAATAGGACTTTAGACTGTAGGGTGACTGCCAACATATTATAAAGTCACTAGTCTGTTCTACTCTTTCTGTAATACAGGCTCTGATCTTTTAAGAGCCTTTAAGAACATTATCATAATTAACAGTTCAAATGTCTTCATATCATTTTTCTTTGGGTAAATGGTATTTCACATCTTAGAAGCAATATCCCCTACCCCTGTGGGAGAAACCTACAGGTCTTCTTCAGCATGTGGTCACTACATTAAGAAGCTCTACTTGGGTCTGAAAGCTGTTTGAAGTCAAGGGTCATACCAATATAATCCTAGAAATGACCACTCAGAAATAATCCACAATAAGGGAAAAAGAAAAAGAAAAAAAAGGAAGGACAGAAACACAGCAGCCTTCCCTTGTCAACCACTAAGCACACACTTCTAAAGCCCACTTGGATACTGCGGAATCTCAACTTCTTAAATTTCTTTCCAAAGAAGAGAGGCTAACAGACAATTTAACACAACAGGAACCCAAGTAAAAGACAATATATTTTAAAATCTGTCACCAGAAACATGTGAGGGTAGAGAGTCACTGAGGACCTCCTACGTTATCAGAACAAGGAAGAAATCGCAGTAAGTTTTGAATTATTCAAATGATTTGAATAAGAAAAGACAAAAGTTGTATTTTACTCTCATATAGACTTTTTGGATTTAGTGTAATTGTAGATAAATCTGGAGAATTACTATTAGAATTGAATAAACATTCAACACCAAGAAAACTGACTAGGCAAAGCTTGGACCATCAAATATGATCATGGGTGGTTATTCAATCACAGAAAAGCAGCTAGAGCCACAACATACCCTCACACTTGGCAAAAAGCTAAACATGCAAAGTAAACTCAAGCACAGTAAACTATGTATTAATTATAAAGTCCATATCCTAAACAGAGAATGACTTCTAACAAACCAGTAAGTATATCCAAAAAGCTGGAATGAGGAACAGATAAGTTATAAAGAAACACAAAAAGTTTGAAGTTAGTAAATTTCTAGTAAAAAACTCAAAAAATCAAAATATGACCAAATAATTTATAGTACACTTGATAAATCAAATACTATCCACTAAAATATACCAAATCACTAATGTGTAAGTTCAAACAAAACAAGGTAGAACAAGCCCCCACACCCAAAACAGCCCACAGCAATACTCCTGTCCAGTAAGCAGAAGCAGACACTGAGCTATCATTCTAAGTGTTTTAAGTCAATCTGTTCTTAGAAGAACATATCATCCTGGTCAGGAAAACAAACCGTACTTCTTCTCAGAAGAGAGGGTGGAAGGCTTTGATGTCCTTGTGAATTCTCTATGGGGACTCTGACCATAGTGAGTTTACAGAACTTTCTTCAGGGGCCAAGTGGCAGAAAAGCAGCAGGTCCCTAGCTGGGAACTAATCTGTGACAGCAGGTATCTTTACCACTGCTGTCTTAAGTACTGATCATGAAACACCTGGACCATATTTAAATGACTAAGTACCCTAAAGTTCTTGAAAATGACCCTGATTAACTCCATTAGAAACAATTATTGACAAAACAAAGAAAAACAACAGAACTGAAAGGCTGGTTAAGAAAAATTAATAAGGGGCTGGGGATTTAGCTCAGCGGTAGAGCACTTGCCTAGCAAGCGCAAGGCCCTGGGTTCGGTACCCAGCTCCAAAAAAAAAAAAAAAAAAAAAAAAAGAAAGAAGGAAAGAAAGAAAAGTTAGTAAGGTATTTTCTTTCTTTTTTTAATGTGAATGTTTTGACTACAAGTACAGGATATGCATGAAGTACACACAGAGACCAGAAGAGGATGCTGGATCTCTCAGAACTATGGTTACACATGGCTATGATCCATTATGTGGAAATCAAACCCAAGTCCTCTGCAAGAGCAATACCTACCCTTTTAACTGCTGAGCAATCTTTTTTCTTTTTCTTTTTTTTTTTTTTTCCGGAGCTGGGAACCGAACCCAGGGCCTTGTGCTTGCTAGGCAAGTGCTCTACCACTGAGCTAAATCCCCAACCCCCTGAGCAATCTTTTAAGCTCATATTTTATTTTTAAATAATAAAATAATTAGAAATTTAAAATATTCAAACATTTATTTTTTGTTTTTTCTAAGTCAGATTAGTCTCAATCACGAGATTAATTTTAAAGTGTAAATATGGCTTGTAACTTTTCAGCCATCAAAGGCATCTATGGATGGACCAACCATTAGTAACTGTTTACACTAAAATACACGTACCTGATGACAGCAAACTGAACAGAGACCTCTAGGGACTGTAATATCTAGCCCAAATTGGCTATTGAAAGCACGATATTTCCTGAAAGCTAATCTTTACCTCAAAATTATTCCTGGGATGTTGTATTACTTAACTTTTTTAATATCAATGTAACTTTTCCTCAAGTTATTGAAATTGTCAACTTTTTTCTGGCAGTCCTATGCCTGCCCAGGCACAAGCTGGAGACTCTGAGGTATGCATGTGTAAGGTCAAAGTCCTCCATTATGTTTGCTTTGCTACACTTTTCTATAGAGCCTTTAATATAGATATTCAACGCATACATAATTTCAAATCTCCTTTTACATTATTTTAAAAGTAACGTTCACTAAAATATTATTCTCCTTTCACAGGTGAAGAAACTAAGGAACATAACGGTTAAGGTCATTCTTTAATCTTGAAAACTGGTGACCCAGTTTGAGATACAAGGATATAAGATTACCTCTATACTGTTTGTTTTGTAGACCCTGAATTATGGGTTCCCTGAACAAGATGACAAGCTGTGTTTAGTAAGACTTCTAAGTGGGTCAGGACCAAACTTTTAATGCTTTTAGAGAATTTCCTGGAGTGTGAAGGAGAGGTTTGATTGCAAGCACCAACCCACCAGACACTGTTACTTTTGAAGTTGCCAAACTTCAAAAAACAGACTTCCTTGTTTAGAGTGTATATGCAGCACTATCCTAAAAGTTATTTTCCTCATGCTGAGGTACTACTACTACTACTCTTATCTGCATGGGCAGCAGACATCACCACAGATCATAAAGTCGTCTACAAAGAGCAGGCTGGCACCATAGAGGTGTGCAATGTTAGGGAAGATTCTACTTTAAAGATATAGCTTAAGAAAAAAAAATCATTACTGGGCTGGCAAAATGGCTCAGTAGTATTAAGGGTGCTTGCTGCTAAGCCTGATGACCTAAACTCGATCCCTGGTGCCTATATGGTAAAAAAAAAACAGTCTATGCATATGCTAACATGGCACACATACATTGTTCATGTACACACCCAGAGACACATTATATACACATTATATACACATGCATATACAAAATAAAGTGCAAAAAAAATTAAAACTGAGTCAGTAAGAGGCCTGTTTATAAAAACTACAGTCATACTACAAAACTAAATAATGAGCAATACCAGGATTCAAAACAGATTATGTCTCAAATACCCTTAAGGAGCTGGTTAGGTTTCAGTCACATACAAAAAACAAAGATCTACTACAAAGAACCACCACTATCCCACATATACTAGTTCTACTTCTGTTGAATTCTGAGATATCAGAAATGTGTAATTGAATTTTAATTTCAAACTTAGAAGGCCCACTTATATTCACTGTATTAGCTCACCATACGAAGATACACTGTGAACACCGCAAGCTAGGCATGGCTTTCTCTAAATATCAGAAGCAGAGGGGGTTGGGGATTTAGCTTAGCGGTAGAGCGCTTGCCTAGCAAGTGCAAGGCCCTGGGTTCGGTCCCCAGCTCCGAAAAAAAAAAAAAGAAAAAAACAAATAAGTATCAGAAGCAGAGTGGTTGTGCTTATATTTTCTTTCTTTCTTTTTTTTTTTTCTTTTCTTTTTTTTGGAGCTGGGGACCAAACCCAGGGCCTCTAGCAAGCGCTCTACCACTGAGCTAAATCCCCAACCCTATATTTTCTTTCTTTAAACACGGAAATGACTTGGCAGTCCATTTCCTGCCCAAGAGAGGGCAAAGTAGGTATTAGATTGGTATGACCTAGACTCTTAAAAATTTAGTACATACAGGTGAGAGGGTCATCAAACTGTAGTCTGCTGGGAAATCCTGCTGCACCTGTTTCCGGCTTATTTCTACATTTCCATGACTGCTTTTGTTTTTTAAAAGTACAGTTGAACAATGACAGAAGAGATCCTATATAGGCTGAGAAGCCTAAAGATTATTTACTGGCCAGTACTATATAGCAGAAAGCTTGTCAACTCCCGACATAGTCGTTCCTCAGACCCAATATCCAGAATCCCTGAATTTCCCAAAAAGAGAGCAAAGATAACTCCTATTAGAAGGTCATGGAAGCACCGTGTAGTAAAGAGCAAGTTAGAATACATGGCTCCACCTTGGATCTTCTCCTAAGTCAAATTTACATCCTCCCTCCTAATTTAATCTTGAAGGGCTAAACTATGACTCTTAGGGAATATTTTAGGAGAAAACCAGCAAAAACAAAAAAGTAGCAAATCTAGGAATACCTGTGTATTTTCTCACTGACATAAAATCCTGAGGTCCACGCTTCAAGGGGAGACGATACAAAAACATGGAAGGCATGCAGCTACTATCAGGCATCTCCTTGTATATGCAGGGAACACTCACTAATGAGTCTCAATTTATAAAAGTTCTTCAGAGAGTTCTAAGAGTGAAACCTGCTGACATGGTGTGACTGCAGTGCCAAGCCTGCCAAGTGAGGAACACTGCAATGCCAAGAACTCCCTGGAGGAGTGATGACTATTTAACTTATATCTACTTTATATTATGTTTAAGCTTACCTTTTTCATATATTCAGTAACTGGGTTCTGCTGTAAGAATTCAGTACTTTCTCTGGTATAAAATCTCTCTGTGTCAGCCAAAAATTGAGATTCAAAGGATTCTTTATACACTGTTAACGTAGGGCCCTTTGCAAATGCATCATCTTCATTCAGTCCCAATTCCACTAGAAATAAATAGGAGCTATATTTCAATTACCATATTTTTTGTTATATTTTACAGACAATACTTTAGTGTAGCAGTCAGTTTAAGTTACACTTAAAAGATCAATGTGAAATGGAGGGTTATAAGGTAACTATTATTTGCTAGTACTAAAGTATGCTTGTTTTAATAAAAGAAAAAATAAAAAGAATGAACTCCAAGATGTATAGCAGCAAATCATCCTTAACCTGTGCCAGGGATACTTCAATATTACAAGTTTAGTTAGAGAAAGTTTGCACTTCCAAAAGTGATATAAATATTGCTTGTAAACTTTCACAGAAATGCAAACCCACCCAAGCTTCAACAAAGCATCACTTAATCAGTATCTCAATCTCAAATTTTTCAAGCTGATATAGTTTCTGGTTATCATGTAGCTCAAAAGAACAATTATATATAAGTAATTCCTCATGAAAACAGAGAAGGAAATACAATTCAATTTTTCCACAAAATTTCCTTAAAGTACAAAGATTAAATATTTTTTATGATTTATAAAATTACTTAAAAGTACCTTAAAGATGAATTAACATTCCTGATAATTTCTAATAAATATTTTAAATTAATATTAGAGCACTATTATAATTGTCATGTGATACAAAAACTATTGAATAAAGGCAAATTATTTACCATAAGATTGTACAACTCCACTAATCAGTCTTGTATTGATGGTTTCGCCATTTCTTTCCTTCTCAATCAGTTTTAAAACAGCATTTGTTACCTTTAAGAACACACAAAGGTATAAGGCAGATAATACAGCTCACAATGTATCTTATATATCCTTTAAACATTTTAAGTCACTAAATAATACAAGGTAATAAATATTTTAGGGGGATGAGTACATGCATGTCTATGCATGTGTATGCAAAGACTGAGGACAATTTCCAAACCTGTTTGCCAAGAGTAATTGACCGTGCCTTTAAGACAGTCGCCACTCAGTGCCATGGAGCTCATTCAGGAGGCAAGCCGGGACCTGGCCAGGAAGCACTAAGGATCTACTTGACCACACTTTTCCAGTGCTGGGTCACTAGTGGGCATCACTATACCTGCTTTCTTCCAATGGGTACAGGGGATCTACCCCATGTTCGCATGCTTGCATAGCAAGTGCTGTACAGACTAAGCCATATCCCCAGCCCAACAAATACTCTTGAGATAGTCAAAAAGCTTGAGAAGATAAAAATGGAAAGTTTTTTTTTTTAAGGAAACACAGACATATCCCATAGTAGATACCTGTTTATTCAATGGCCTGAACAAACAATCTCTCCATGTCACCAACGCAAGCTGGATGAAAAAGGGGAAAAGATGTATTGAATATCCCTGAAACTTGTCACTGACAACAATCTGAATTCTTAATAAATCTTTAGATATCACAATGAAATCAAAGCTGCTCTTAATCATTTTGTATAGATGTTTACCTTCTTACATTTAACAACAAGGTTCAGAAAATTCTAAGTTAAGGAGGACATTTGTATCAGCTTAAAAACCATCAATAGATTCAACCTATAAATGTATTCCCTGGATCCGACCAGTTTTGACCAGGAACACCTGATAAAAATAATTCTAGTCACTCCCACAGTTTCCTAACACAACAAGATATGTTTCAGAGATTATAAAAATCTTACTATCTTGATTGTGCATTTTAAATGCAGTTTCTTGTACACAAATCAAGACCTCCCGCTGTACTTTGTGTCTTCAGGTGACCGTGTGAAACATACATTTGTGTGTACATGGAAGATGCTCACATGAGCACATGAAGATGCAGAACAGGTGGATGGAGAGGAGGCGAGGACTTTACCTATCCTGCTCTATCACTCTCCACCTTATTAACTCTCTCGCCAAGAGACTGGCAGCAGCAAGCCCAAGCTCATGGGTTTTATGTAGGTACTAGGTATATGAATAAAATAGGTGTCTCCAATAAAATAAATGCCATAAAAATCAATATTTAATGCTTTTTCTGTGGAGGAGTCTGTTTTTTCCCTATGTAATCCCGGCTAGCCTCACTGAGATCTACCTGCCTCTGCATCCCAGAGCTGGGGTTAAAGGCATGCACTGCTAGCCCCAGCATTATTGGGACTCTTGCTTGGGGTGTGCAAAGGTACTGGAAGACTCAGCCTCACTGTCTAGGAGAAAAGCAACCTTTTTCTTCCCTGCTTCTTCAGCCTTCAAACAGGAGTAAGGCAGCAGTGAAAATATCAGGCTATGGTATTAGCTTCTAACAGAATCCCTACACTTTAAAAAATATTTTGTAGGGGTTGGGGATTTAGCTCAGTGGTAGAGTGCTAGCAAGCGCAAGGTCCTGGTCCCCAGCTCCGGAAAAAAAAAAAAAAAAAAAAAAAAAGATTTTGTTCTAACTACTTTCTAAATTAGCAACCCCACCTTAGACAGACCTAGGCTGACTCTGGATGATTTGTCATTTCAAAGGAATAAAACCAAAGGGCAAAAGCAGTCAAAAGCTATAAAAGGCAAAACAAAAAAATCTCACAACAGGGTAACAGAAACAATTTTGCTGGTAGCACTTCAACATACAATGAAATCAGCTTATATCCTCTGGGTGATTTGGAAGCAAACCAACAACTTTCTCTAATTAAAGGGGGGGGTGGATTTAGAAAAGAGGGTTTTTTTTGTTTTTTGTTTTTAAAGGAAAAGCTTTATCATCTGTCTTGACCTTGAACCCACAAAGCAGTCACATTTGCTGGAGACTGGGCCATTAATAAAACCACAGATTCTAACTGTTAGACTGGGCTTTGATACAAGCTAGCAAATGAGCAGGGTCTTGAAGCAGCATACTTGAAACACAGATGGGAATACTATTTCTAGGCAAGGGTACTGACTGTCCTCTGTTAGAATTTATGGCTGCATACTGTATTTCAAACAGTGGCTACACTATTTGATAACTGAAAGTGTGGAGTTTGAAAATAGATTTTAAAAGTAATAAAAGTAGCTGACTCTTGTCTACTATTTACTTATTTATTTGAGCCAAGGTGTCATTATGTAGTGCTGGCTGGCCTGCACTTCTAAATGGTATAGGATGGCCTTGAACTCAGAGACACATCCCTGCCTGACTCCCTAGCACGGGGATTAAAGACTTGTGCCTCATGTCTTGCTCAATCTTAAGAAACAAAAGTCTATTGGTACTTTTTACTAAACTTGTTTAAGTGTTGAACCAAGCACATGGAAAGTAAAAAAGCAGGAATTTAGGAGCTGTGATGCCACTGTAGAGATTACACATGTAACATCAGGTCAAGCAGCTGCCAAAAGGAAATCCACCACGCTGAGTCCCACTTTGCAAATTCTGACACAAGTGAAGCACATCAACCATGATGGGAAGAGTTCAAAACATGTTCAATGGAATAAACATGTAATTTTGTCAGTTAAGATATATTAAAGAAAAGAAAAATATGAAAACTTCAAAAACACCTGTTAAAACCATATAACTAACTGGGCGAGATAGTACACGCCTTGGGATCTAGCACTTGGGAGTCAGAGACAGGTATCTCGGTTTGAGACTTCTCTACAAAGTGAAGTTCCAGAAACAGTGATATCTTGTTCCAAACAAAGAAAAGCCAAAATAAAAACCTATGTGACTATACAGTACTATGAAGTACAACTGGGGTACAGAAACTGAGCTCTTTAAGTGCTAAAAGTCCTGAACCCGGCCTTGTTTTCCTCTAATTCTGTAAAAGGGAAGCAACGAAATATTGCTATTTTGACACATTAGAAACTGACATTTTAATAAAACTGACCCCAAAAGGTTTTATTTTAATTTGATACACACACATGAGCAGACTAATGTTTTCAATTAATCCTCCCTCAACTTCTCGAGAACTGACTCTCTTTGACTATGCTTACCTGGAGAAGTATTTGTTTGCTTATTTATTTAGTGTGTGTGAGCACGAATGTATGTGTGCATGTATGGAGAACCCAGAGGACAACCTTTGCAGTTGTTCCTCAGGAGCCCCCCACCTATTGGCCTGTACTTGTCAGAATGCTATGCTGGCTGGCCCATGAGCTCAGGTGTCTGCTTGTGTCTGCCTTCCCAGCACTATGATTACAAACATCAATATCAGACTTGTTTTTAACACAGGTTCTGGGAGACAAAATTAGGGTCTTGTGGTTTACAAAGCAAATATTTTATTGACTGAGCTATCATCCCAACTCTGTGGATTTTTTTTAATATGTATTTATTTATTTACTTACTTGCTTATTTATTTAGACAGGGTCTCACTTAGCCCAGGTTGGCTAAGAATGTGTTATACAGCAGAGAATGACTCAAACTTAAGATTCTCTTGCCTCTACAACCCAAGTGCTGGGATTACAGGTATGTGCACCACCATCATACCTAACATATACAAAATAGCAGACTGAACCCAGGACTTCATATACACTAGGCAAGCACTGTGTTAACTGAGCTACCTCATTGGCTCATCTCTAAAGTCTCTAAGTCTAGAAGGAGGTCTAAGACTCTGAAGGTCTATCATGTTCCCAGGTGATACTGATAATACACATTTAGAAGTCATACTTTTGAGAAACCAGAAAGCAAAAAAAAAACCCCCAAAACAAAACTTGAAGACTAACAAAAAAATTAATTCAAGGTCCCCTCTCAAATACAGAACTTCAGACCAAGAAAGTATATGAATGCCCAGTTAAGAGCTTAATCCTCAAATAAGGTAGGTAACTGATTTGCTAGCAACTGCCAACATCTAGGATTCTAGTGCTAAAACTCAAGCAGTTGTGTGCAAACATAATAATTGTTCAATTAATTAAAGGCACTTTAAAAGTAAACACAAACTATTTATTTAACTGTGTTTATTCTACAGCTTCAATTTCCCATCTCTCTACTTTCTTGTCACAACATATTTAAAGGTTATTTATTCCTAAAAGAAAATCTTACCGAATAGATTTCATATATTCCTTTTCGTCCTTCATCACATTCGCGACGAACCCAATGTCTATTGAGGTAGGCACAGATTCCATTCAGCACTTTGCTGGAGAATCGGTAATCTTCCCACTGCTGAGTGTAGAACTTCAGCACACTCTCATCCATTAAATCTTCTCCATCCTAAAAACAAGTTCACTAAGACTTTAATGTGACTAGTTTGCCGCATAATCAAGATAAAACTTACTGAAAAAGCTACTGCATCAAAATGTAGAAGTACATGCAGTTACAGATGGGTCAAATGCTGTGTACAAAAACATGCTGATGGAAATTCCCATAAGAACATTAAAAGTCTTTCATTATCAAATTAAACTTTTCATGGGTTGAATAGGTATATGCAGTCATAGAGTGTACCCTAAGCTTTCAAAATGGAAACGTGCTTTTTCTTTCTTTCATGCTTTTTCTTCAGTACTTATGACTAAACTTATGGTCAAATGCTGGGCAACTGCTCTCCTTTTAATGTAAGACAGGGTCTCAATAAGCTGTTCCGGCTGGCCTTAAACTCAATTGTGCAGCCCAAGACCTCATGTTTTCTGAGGCTGGCCTTACACTCACAATGCAGCTGAGGAGGACCTTGAACTTCTGTTAAGATTACAGGCCAGGGCTGGAATTCCAGGTGTGTACTTCTATGTCCTATGTTTTTTGGTTTTTTTTTTAGTTTTTAAGCAATTTCTTATTAAGGAATCTAGCTCAAAAGCCTTTCTGTCTGACATCATCCCAGCTTTTTACTTTAAATCAATCTATCCGATTAACAAATTATAATGAAAGTATATTCATTTTTTAAAAATACGAAATGTTTCACAAATTTGTAAGATTATAAAGCTATTCATATTAATTTTGGTATTTGTTGTATTTTTATATCTATAACAATATAACATTTCTTCTTTAACAAAACCTCAGAAAGAAAACTGGAAGTTATCCAAATTATTCTTATTTTAATCTCAGTTTTTATTTGAACAAAATTAACTTGAAAAAAATGCTTAGATATTAATGACATCTCCAAAGTGTGTCCTACCCTTTAAAAACACTACACTACTATTTTTTATAGGCACTATACTGAGTATAATAAAAAGTATACCTTCTTGTGCAGAGCCAAAGTCTAACAGACTTGGAGTTCTACAAGCTAGAACATTCAAGTGACCCAACCATCTATGTAACACCTGGTCACACCCAGACACAACCAAATGTTTTGTGTATTTAATAAAATGAATTTTAAAACAAACTGATCTATTTTAGATATAAAATACAAATATGTTGCTGATGGGAGACGCTACTAAAAACAGAACAGACTTGACTTTATTTACAAAGTGCTGTAAATTCAGAAGACAGAGTCTGTAGCACTACCCATCACCTTTAAGAACATCAAACAGATACATTAGTTACAACTATCAGTTAATTATAGTCTGTTAGAATGATGTGTTTCCACTTAGCCTGTAAAATAATTAAGAAAAAAACACTTTTGTAGCATACAGAAAATAATGTATAACATCTACTTAAACTTTAAAAGAATGAACTGTATACACATCAGAGATTCTGAGAACTTTCCCAGGTAGAAGTAGAAATACCTTTGCAGACTGAATATGCATCATGTACAACACCAGATGAGGAAGCTACCTGACCACCTGATGGCTGAGTGTAAGGCAACCCACTTCCTTTGTTACAGAGCAAACTACTAAAAGCCAAAGGCAGAAGCTAAGGTAAAAGATTCACCATTAGTGGTGGGTGGTGTACACCTTTAATCCCAACACTCGTTCGGTCCCCAGCTCCAGAAAAAAAAAAAAGAAAGAAAGAATCCCAACACTCAGGAGGCAGGCGGGTCTGAGTTAGAGGGCGGCCTGGTTTACAAATGAGTTCCAAGACAGCCAAGGCTACAGAGAAACCCTATTTTGAAAAAAAACAGGGAAAGGGTCACCTTTGCCTAAGCAATGGTTTGAGCTAATAAGCTGCTTAACTCAGAGGATATGGGTAGTTGCAGCAATGCCTACCCAGTGTAAGCATAATGTCAATCTAAAGCAGTAAATACGACAGAGATGGAAGTCACAACAAATAACTGCATTTAAGAAAAAATAAACAAAACAGACATTTTTATATGCTTATAGCATAGAGACATCTTACCTTAAGAAGATTTGTCAAGTAATTCTTCAAAAACTCCTTCAATCGCTTGTATAACTCCAAGCCGACAAACTGAGCTCCCCCAGGAGTCTGCCCCTTTTTTGACTTGGAAGGAGGGACTCCAGCACCCCGGGCTTGGTTGGACTGATGCACACTAGTACAGTAGTTATAAACATGACTTGGAGAAAGTTAAGGAAAGTAACACATACCATAGATGTAACAGTGATTTACATGAACTTATTTCCTTATGTTTATATAACAATAGATTCCCAATAAAACCAGAGTGGAAAAGGATGCCCATCGCACTACAGATAAAGTTAAAAGACAACAAGCCATTTATAAGGATGTCCACAGGCTTGAAAAGGCAGATTAACATTCTTGAAAGAGTGCCAAGAAAAACCCCAGATCTGTAAGATTGCCTAACATGACTGATTTTGTAGAAACATTCCTGAAAATTCCAACAGGTTAGAAAGGTTGCAAATGACAAGGAAAAAAGCAATTGCAATATTTGGTTTTGGAAAAACAAAAGCCAGTACTAATCAAAGTCAATGATACTTGGCAACAAATAACATATCCAGAAGCGCACACTATAAATACTGTAATAACTAAACCATTATTTTCAGATGACTCAAACAGACTTACCCAAAAATACAAAACAAAGTGCATGAACATGAATCTTGATACAATAGAGTCAAAGATGTATAAAACTAGACAACAGCATCAGGTCGACACACCACTGTGAAACAAAGGCATAGAAATTACAGAAACAGAAATGAAAGGCTGAACCAGCAGCCTCTACATATTAGCATGATAGAACTTGAGGATGGGGAGGACAAAGGCAGAGAGAGCACTGCTTCTGTGATAACCTTTATGACAACTACAACTGTCAGACAGGGAGAGCAATAAACAGGACACACAGTCACAAAACATATTATTCTACTGTACTTAAGGACATACTATATAAAGATACTTCAAAAATCAGAATCTTCAAAATTACTTAATAAACAATATTAAGGATTATTCAAAATATATCCCAAATGGATCAACAAAAATATATAAACTAAAAGAATAAAACAAAGAAGATGTAGGCATTACCACTTACCTGTTCTCAAGCTGGAGATGACCTTTCCAAACAAAGTCACCAATGTCTAAGCTGGAAATCTGAACATGTTAAAGTAAAGCTACCTTCAAGGAGAGTTACTATCTTCAGCAAATTAATTTGGGGTGAGTGTGTATATATATACACACATACTCATATATATATATATACACATATATAGTATATGTATATGTGTATATATATATCTCCTAGATTAATACCTAGTACCTTAAAAAACATAATTTAAAATAATATGAGGTAAAAACTATAAAGAAACATGACAAAAGTACACTACAGACAGAAGGTCAAATAGCTAATAAAATACCCAACTGCAGTAATTCTTTATCAGAGTACTGCCTCTTAAAGCAACAGATCAGTAAATGTTTCAATGGTTCAGAGTTACAGATAACAGTGAGTATCTTCTGCTCATGATGCAGTGGTCCTGCATAACTGGAATCCCAGTACCACTTGGAAAGTAAGTTCATGGTCATCCACAGCAACAGCAGTTGAAGCTAGTGTGGAATATGAGAGACTGGGAAGAAATGAGAGGGAATGGGAGGAGATGGAAAAGAAAAATTTTCAAATAATCCAAGAAGAAGAAAAACATGAATGAAAAAATAAAGGTTAAAAAAATGGTCAAAAAAAATCAACCTATTAATTATAATAAACAATCAATGAGCTACACTCTAGTCAAAGGCAGATATCAGAAATTCAAGATCACTTAGCTGGTGATACAAAACACAATCATGTCACAAATGCTCAAAGTATATGGCTAGAACAGACTGCCACATCAAACAATGAAATCTCAGATACTTACTATAAGAACTGTTCCATGATAACAAAAGCAACAAATAACTAAAAAGATCTAATTACAGCATCAAAATATATAAAACACTTGCAAAAACACTTATAAAAGTTGAAAGAAAACACTTACATGGTCATGTTAAGATTTAGTACCTCAGCAATTAGAACAAAGAAGAACATCAAATGAACCACAAATGATCTGACACTACAAACACTAACTCTCACTTAATGCTATGCAGTATGTTGGTAAAACTGGCTTTTGAGGTGATTCAACAAATGGTGCTCAGACAACTTAATAACCGCATACACAAAAATTAAGTTGGACTCTAACAGACAAAAATTAACTGAAATAACTTCAGCATTTGAGAGATGGAAGGAGTAAAATGGTCCGTTCTATGCCAGACTGGACTGCATAGTGGAACAGCTGAAGAGTCAGCTACATAAACCTGAGTTCTATCTCCAGCACCCAAATAAAAAGATGGGAGTGGTGGTGCTGTGTTGGGTAGGCAGGATCATCTCTGGGGCTGGGCAGCCAGCCACTCTAGTCAAATAATAGAATTTGACACAGGTTTAATTTCGAAAAATAAGGTGGACAAGTGACTGAGGGAAACAAATGACATCAACCTTTGACTTCCAAACACATGTGTATGTGTGCCTATGAATGTATGTGTATTTATGTACACACATATGTGTGCACACAGACTTATGTGTCTATATATACACATAAAGATATGTATTTAATAAAATAAATTGAACTTCAAAAAACAAACATAACTGAGGGACTGGAAATATGACCCAGTGGTTCAGAGTGCCTCTTGCTCTCCTAGAGGACCCTAGTTCCCAGAAGCTTACTCAGGTGGTTCACAACTCCCTATTAATTCCAGTTCCAAGGAATTCTGGACTCCCATAGGCACCTGAAATTGGCATATACTCACACAGATGCATACAATCATAAATAAAAATTTTAAATTAAAAAGCAAAATAAAACAAAACATAACTGGGACTTGGAGACAGCTCAGCCCTTACTTGTTTAAGAGCCACATTGCTGGTGCCTCTCAGAAGACTCAAGTTTGATTCCTAGCACCCATATGATGACTCACAGCCATCTGAAACTCCAGCTCCAGAGGATCAGACATGCTGCTCTGGCCTGTATGGGCTCTTGCATGCACATGGTACACATATACTCATTCAGGTTCATGCACATGCATATAAATAAAACAGTATTATTTTTAAATGACAACCCACATAGCCATAATCTGAGAAAGGACCCATAAATAGTATAAAGAACTCTTAAAGCCCAATAACAAGAGGACAAATAATTCAATTGAATACAAGCAAAAAATGCTTAGAAGATATATTAATGATCAATAAACACAAGAAAAGATCCTTAATACTATTAACCTCCAGGGAAATGCAAATCAAACCATGAGCTACTACTTCACGTTCACTAAGATGGCTAAAATTAGAAACAAGATAAGGATTAGCCAGAATGAGAAGAAATAGGAGTTGGTATATTTTGCTAGTGGGTAAGCAACACACACACACACACACACACACACACACACACACACACACACACACACACACACACACACACACACAGAGCAGCATTATTCCTAATAGCCAAGCCTGAATCCAAAACAATCCGAATGCCCACCCATGGAAAGACAAAATGTGATATAGTCACATATACTATAATAAATTCTACTATAAAAACATTCAATGGAATGTAGATGCATGGTATAAAGTGGATGATATCTAATATACTAAATAGAAGAGAGCTAGTTACAAAATATTTTAAAACAAAAATAAAGTACAATGTGAACCAAAAAATAAAATACAATAAAGCAAAATACTTAGTAGTAGAAATAAAAAAAATCTAACTCAATAAATTGACGCTTTATTTTACAGACAATAGTTGGCTACAAAGTACTGTCAGCCACAATCCTTAACAAACCCACACAATGACTTCTTAAACACTGGGTTCTTTTCCAAGAACTCTTTCAGTTTCTTGGGCAATAAAGTTGACAGGAGCCTAAGCTGTGATCTATACTTTTCTCTCAGAGGTCTGATGGGGTTTCCTACTAGCAGTTGGTGGGAAATGCTGTGAGACAGTAGGTTATGTTACAGAACGAAGTTGGGTTCAGGCTCTGCAAACAACCGTACAACTCTCCCGACATCAGAGAAATGATTCATTTGCTATGGGTTCTTCAGGCTTATAGAAAAAAAGTCTTAACAGGATTCTATTGGTAGCCTCTTATAACATGTACTCCCTGAGGTGCCTGCTTTACGCCAGGTCTGGTGAAGGACAGCCACAGGAGACACTGCCTCCCAAAGTTCATCCCCAACTACCCATACTTCCCCATTACAAGAAAGAAGGAGGGGAGCAGTATGTTTTTTCTACATCCATCAGTGCTGAAGGAAGGGACTGGGCTGTGTCAAACAGCTTCTACTACAGTTTCACATATTACTCCTCATGTACACATATTTGGCAATTAACCCTTCTAACTATTACAAAACTTAAATCACTTCTATTTTCTAACAGAAAATCCAAATAAAGGAACAAAAGTAAAGAGAACTACTTTCCACCTACTTCTTTCCAAACTGTAATTTAAAGGTTGAAACCTGAACCATTTCTACTGACATCCACTTAAAAGAGTGCACTGGACGATGTATTAAAAACACTTGCTGTTTGGCCAGTAATAAAGCTCAGTGATAGAGGGTTCAATTCGTAGCACTATAAACCAAACCAAACCAGCTTTCTGCCTTTATCAACGAATGCTTATGAAAATGACAACAGAAAGACTCAGAATATCACTGGTATAATCAGACTAGGAAGTCATAAAACAGGTCTCTCTGCTTTACAATTACATCCATTTCTGAAGACAAATATCCCACCAAAGCAAATAACAACATCGCATGGCATATTTCAAAAGCAAAGTTTACCTGCAATTGACTGTGATAAACTGTAGAGTTCTTTCTTTAATTTTTAAAGGATTTATTTATTTTAATTTTCTGAGTATGTCTATGTACTTGAAGGTTTATATGACCATCAAGTCTCGGCCTCATTCTTATGGAAAACAGAACAGGGTATTTGGTCTCTAGAACTAGAGCTCCAGATGGTTGTGAGCCACCAGGTGGTACTGAGAATTCTCACAAGAGTGATCAGTGTCCAATGAGTATCATACCAAAACCCATTTTACAATGCTTAATCTGAATATATAGGCCATGCATTAAGTTTTAAAGAAAAGTAAATATACCATACTTATAATAATAAAGAACAAATAAATTGAACCACTTCATTAGCCACTTATATTGCAGTAATTTCTCTGGAGTATATCTTTATCAAATTATATAAAAAAATTTAAATGCATGTATGAAAACAAAGGAAGAGAACTGTTAAAACAAACAAACAAACAACCTCCAACCCTAGCATACAAGCAGAGCCACTTTGCACAGAGAACAGATGGAATGCTTGCAGAAGCATTTGTGCAAGTGGAATCTTTTTGGTGGTGCAGGGTTGAAGCCAGTGCTTTGGGAAGCTGAGTACAGACTCTACTACAGAGCTACACACCCTTACACACTTGATGACTAAATATATCAGGAAGCTGAAGCTGTTTTCTATTGTTTCTTATTATCAAAATATGAAGAGCCTTGAGCACATAATTTAGCTACTGTTTCTTTGAGGTAGAGTTAAAGGTTAATAAATAAGTTGATGGGCCATCATATATTGCTATCTCTTGAGAAATGAGTTTCTAAATTTCTCTCCAGCAAGATCACAGTAATCTTCCCATCTGCTCTGCAAGAGATCAGTCCACCTCTCTCCCTAGAATCCCTAACACTGGCTATAGACATTACTTTTCCACCTGATTACAGTTTCTAAAAATCTCACTATATATATTTCCTCATTTCTTATTTCCCCATGGTTACTAGCTACATTTCCTTATGTGAACTAGTTATTCCTTTAGGAGCCTTAATTTATGTTCAAAGCACTGAGATTGAACCCAAGACCTCACACATGCTAGGCAAGTGCCCTACCATTCACTGTGCTATATCCTCAGCTCCTTTGTATTTACTTCACAGATAAGGCCTCACTAAGGTGCCATGGCTGGCTTTGAACCTGCCTCTGTACAGAGTTCATGCAGAATTTAAATCTGTAAGAACCCTGCCTCAGCTTCCTGAGCAGCTAGAATTGGATATACCTGGTATAGATTTAGCTGAGTCATATTCTAAAAAGTGTGGACAACTATACTTATCAAAATGCTAGATCACATTTGAAAAAGATTGGAAAGCTTTCCTATGTTTAGGTTCATCTGCTGTAAGCCATACTAGCAAGTGAGCAAAGTCAGGTCGGTGCAAGACTCTTAAACATACAAGATGAAACATCCAAATATATTTGTTGGTTTAGATGGCTACTCCAAAACAGATGGAGATCATCAGCAATCTAGTTTGAAAACAATCTATGTGTTGTTTGATCTGCCTTTTTGTAATTCCTTTCTAGGAAGGGAAGCAGAAATCTGCATAGGCAGACAGAAATAAGAAGCTATCACTTGTCTCCTCCACACCCCAAGTGCCTATAGAAGAGAATGCAGAGGAAACTGCAGATCTGAGTAGCAACAGCAGCCAGAGGTGAGGAGGTAACTACCAAGTTCTGCAGCATTAAAGACTAGCCTGTGCTGCAGACACAAGATGTGAGCATACTCGGTGCGTCTCTGTGGTACAAACGGCCTGCTGAGTAAACAGCCAATGCTGAAACATGGAGGAGACCCTTACAAGATTGCTGGGAAAAAGAAAAGTCTTTAGAAAAACCGGCTGAGAAGACAATTTTCAGTTCACACCACCACTGAGATAAAAACAGAAAAGATATAGTTTTGAGAATTCATTCTCTAGGAAACAGAAAGGCGTCAGCACAGTGAGGCCTCAGTTAATGCTCGGTAAGCCCAACTGCCTTATTATGAAAACTTCTTCCCTGAGGACTGAACAAAGGCTAGGAAGTGGAAATAACAAAATCCTGGGCAAGAGGTCTCATTTCTCTACATCATTTAAAAAAAAGTGTAATCATTTTTTTTTCATGCTTGGGATCAAAATCAGAAGCTCCTGCACCTAGACAAGCAAGCACTCTACTGTTGAGGCCCACTCTACTTTAAGACTGCTAAGAATTCCCAGGCCAGTCTGAAACCTAAGAGTTGCTGTGCTGGTAGAAATAGCTAGACAGTCAAAATGTTCTTTTGATTCTTTTATTTTAATTACCTTTTGTACATGCAATATTAAGCAGACAATGAAATGTTCCTGAGGGTCTCATGAAAAAAGGCCCAAGTCCTGAGTGAGAAATCTTTCTTCTCTCTTACAAAGGTCTTTCTTGAAATGTGGATCTGTCACTCAAGTTTTGTTTCTTGGTTGTTCCACCTGACTGTAGCATTCAAAATGATTCTTTGCTAGGCTAACCTCTTTCTTCTGGAATGGAATGTGTACAATAGTACTTGTTCGAACTGAAGTAGCCAAGTACAGAGCACTTGCTCCTTCTGTGATGCATTTTATGGGTAAGCGCCTCTATGAGTCCAGTGCCTGCTCATGTTCCTTGTTGGAAAATAAATGTTGAATGCTTTTTAAATTCTTTACATTAGAATTTTTTAAAACTAAAATTTTCTTCAGCTTGGAATAGGGCATTATATGTAATAACCCTAAGAAGAGAACTCAAGATTTCATTACGGAATTGAAGTCAAAAGGAAAGCAATCTGTTATTTACTCACTACCTAGAAAAGACTTCATTGTTTTCTGCAAAAAGTACTTCATTGTGGCATATGTATGTATGTACATATGTACATCTGACTAAACTGTTTAGAAATACAAAAGAGACACTCAAGTTGAAAACAAGGGCTCAAGGCTAAAACTTTTCAGATATCAAAATAGGAATAAATTAAAGAATAAGAGCATTCAGTAATTTCTTAAGCGTAGAAAGTTTCTACTTCCTTATAGCCCTACAAAAGCAAAAATAATCTGCCAAAGACGGGAAAAAAACTATCTGATTTAGTGAAAATTACATACTAAGAAATGTTTGGCTGCTGAAATTTACACAAAAGCCCATCAACCTGAATTTGACCTGAGAACCTACTTAAGTGTATAGATGGAAAGAAGTACCTTCATGAAGTTCTCTGACTTCCACATGCATAAGGAAAGTACCCTTCTCCATATCAGGCACATGCACGTGCACATACACACACAAACTAAACAATCAACTATAATAATTTCCTAGGGCCAGGTACCTGCAATAACCTGTAAGAAGAATCCTAGCATTTGGTAGACTGAGGCAGGAGAATCATGTTTAAAGCTAGTCTGGGCTATTATGAGTCCATCTCAAAAAGCAAAGTATTTTAAAATTGAAACAAACAAGAAAAAAACAAAAAACAAAACAAAACAAACAAACAAACAAACAAAAAAAACTAAATAGAAACTAAATAGGAAGTTTGCTTAGTTGCCAAAGTAATGCTGGTCTGCTTCTGTGAATAACTGAAAGCGTTACCACTAAAATCAACCTTTAGTTCTATTACAAGCAAGCCAGCCACAAGTCAGACATAGCAAGCAAAAGCCTGTGAGACACTATCCACTCATTTGACAAAAACTCAGTTTCCCTTAAAAGTACCGGACACATCTATTACTTAGCAATTTCTCTCACAGGTACCTACTCAAAAGAATGAGTGAACATATGGTCACTCAACAATTAGTACATGATGTTCATAACAGTGTATCTAACAGCAAATACAAGGAAATAACAAAAGACAACCATCCATCACTGATGAATGGATATGTACAATATAAAATGTTCATATAGCCTAGTCTTGAAAGAAATGAAGCTCTGATTAATGCTGAAGGATGACGCTTACAACCATTATGCTAAGTGAAAGACACCAGACACAAAGCCATATACTGTATAAATGTTTACAGGAAAGTCTAGAATAGACATATTCAAAGAAACTAGATAAGAAACTGCAGAAAAGGGGAATGGGGTATTGAGATTCATTCCTAATGAGAACAAGAAATCTTTTGGGGGTAATGAAAACATCCTAAGGGCACTGGAGAGTTAGCTCAGTAGTTAAACACTTTCTGTCATAGGACCTAGATTTAATTCCCAATACCCATAAGGCAGCTCATAGCTGACCATAATTCCAGCTCCAGGGTATCTAACACAATACATGCAAGTAAAACACCCTCATTCAGACAACTAAACAAAAACTAAATACATTCTAAATGCAGACACTGAGTTATAAAACTAAGTATACTGAAAATCACTGCATACTACTAAAATGAGCTAATTTTTAAATGTATGAATACTTTAATTAAGCTGTTACTACTCTCAAATTTTCTTTTAAAGATTGCATTATTTGTATGTATGTGACCAAGGTCAGAGGAAGGTGCTGGGGTTCCCTGGAACTGGATATATAAGCTGTTGTGAGCTGCCCAGATATACAAGCTGCTGTGAGCTGCCCAATATGTATGCTAGGAACTGAACTCAGGTTATCTGGAAGAGTAGAAAGTGCTCTAACCACTAAGCAAACTCTCTAGCCCCAAGCTTTAATTTTTTTTTGTTTTTGCTTTTTGTTTTCTGAGACAGGGTTTCTCTGTGTAACAGAGCCCTGGGTGTCCTAGACTCACTTTCTGGATCAGGTTTTCCATGAACTCAGAGAGATCCATCTGCTTCTACCTCTGTGCTGAGGTTAAAGGTGTGAACCATCACACCTGGTAGACCCTTATTCTAACTATCTTGTTTTAGTGGAGGTGATGGAGGGATGGCACATGCCCCAGCATGCCTGTAGAGGTCAGAGGGTAATCTGCAGGAATTCTTAACTTCCACCATGTAGGATCCAGGGACTTAACTCAGGTTGTGAGGCTTGGTAGCAAAGGCCTTTATTAACTGAGCTATCTTGTCAACCCAAAGATGTTTTTGCTTATAAGTTTCACTTATTTTTGGTTATATCTCTGTGTATGTGTGGGATTACCTGAGAAGGCCAGAGATATCCAATTCTTTGGAGCTTGTTACAGGTGGTTCTGTGCTACCTAACATGGGTACTGGAAATGGAACCCAGGTTCTCTGAAAGTAGTATGTGCTCTTAACTTTGAGCTATCTCTTCGGCCCCTACAGAATAAGTATTTAAGTATAAAAATACATGTATATTATGGATATATATTAGACATATATATATTAGACATTTATTTATAAGTTAAGTATTCTAAAATTAAAGTATTTGAAAATGTTACATAGCCTATTTTGGTAAGTACTGATATATACTAAAGTTTTAAACTCACATCCCAATTAAATGAGCAACTGGAAAGTTCTGGGATCAGTATCAATTTGCTCCATTAAGTTAGCTGAGCTTTATTTCTTCTTCCTCCTCCTCCTCCTCTTCTTTTTTTTTTCAGACGCTCGAAGGTAATTTAGGCTGGCCTGGACCTTGCTATGTTGAGGATGTCCTTGAACTCCTGATCACCCTGACTCTACCTTCTTAGTGCTAGTGGGATTACAGACCTAAGTCACCAAGCCTGACTGATAAACTCTAATTTATTTTTATGTTTGTATATAACTACAAATCAGGGGCTAGACAGATGGCTCGGTAGTGTAGAATGCTTGTAACTCCTGCAGAGGACCAGTGCTTTAGTTCCTAGCACTGCAACCATAATTCTAGTTCCAGGAGAACAGGTGCGCTCTTTAGGCCTCCTCAGTCATGAAGCATAGATGTGGTGCACAGTACATATATATAGGTAAAACACTCTTACACAGTAAATAAAAATAAATCGTAAAAAAAAGTTATAATAGGAACTATGCCTTTTAAAACCTTATAACATTTACATAGTCTTTCATATACATTTTGAACCAAACCCCAATACAATTGCTTTTTCTGATGGTTAGTCTGCATTGTGGATTGACCAGAGGGTCCTGGTTTACCTACAAGAAGTACCTGGGGGGCAGGGGGGGCTGAAAGAGGATTAGCTGAGGAGAAAGATCCACCTTGGATAAGCAGTAACAGCGCATGGGCAGCATAGCATCTTTAGACAGGAGAGGGAAGCAAGGAAGCACCAACACTCATTACTCTGCTTCCTGTGGGCACTGCTGCCAGCAGTGCCCACAGTAGAGCTGCTTCTGGGCTCAGGAGCGATCTGCTCCATTCAGTTAGCTGAACCTTATTTCATTTTTTTTTTTAAAGGTCAAGAAATTTAGGCTGGCCTTGACCTCGGTATGTTGAAGATGTCCTTGAACTCATCACCCTGACTCTACCTACACATCTTCCCTGCTGTAATGAACTATAAACACATATAAGCTCTTATTTCCTTAAGTTGTTTTGTCAGAGTAAACAGAAAAAGTTAACTACTATACTCTCTTAGAACTATGTAATGCAAATAGGACCATAATATTCAAGCTTTTGCTCTAGATGTGTCCTTCAGAACTAGTAAGCAGTTTTTGCCTGGTAAAAGACAAATAGAAAATATTTTAGGACTTTGTGGGCCAGACTGTTTGTGATACAACCACCCTATCCTCCTAGAACATGAAGGCAGCCACGATGAGCATTTAAACCCACTTAGGACAATACTGCCCACAGAACTTTCTACAATATATTTTACTATTTCGCCACTGAACACTCAGAAATACAGGTATTAATGCCAAGGACCTGAATTTTATATAGTTACTTCTCAGTGTTTACAGGTGTGGTAGTTTGAATGAGAATAGATATTATAGGCTCATATTTGTTCCACAGTTGGTAGGACTGTTTCCAATTAGAAGGTATGGTTTAGTCCCTGGGAATAATGGGTTTTGAGGTTACAAAAGCTCATACAATGTTCTCCCCATTAACCCCTCTGCCTCCAATATGTGGATAAAATGTGAGCTCTCAGATGCTGCTCCAGTACCATAACTGCCTGCCTGCTAGATGCCCCCCTTTGAAACTCTAAAAAAGCTCCCAACTAAATGTCTTCTTTTCTGAGTTGCCTTGGTCATGGTG
Organism: Rattus norvegicus; assembly: GCF_021556685.1. Taxonomy (NCBI): domain Eukaryota; kingdom Metazoa; phylum Chordata; class Mammalia; order Rodentia; family Muridae; genus Rattus; species Rattus norvegicus. The sequence goes on along the minus strand of NC_141537.1, from coordinate 77,368,693 downwards.
TCTCATTGTAGCAATAGAACAATGCAAAGTAACTAAACAATGGAGTACTCATTACAGGACCTCCCAAGGGAAATCTAAATTATTACATGAGAAAATATGACAATGGATTTGCATATAATTTACCTGCATATTCACATTATACTTCAAACCATCTCTAGGTTACCTAAAATGCCTAATACAATGCAAACATTACACAACAGCTGTTATAAGCTCAGAGAATGACAATAAAGGTGTATACGCTTAACAGAAAGACTTTTGTTCAAATATTTGCAATCTATAGTTGGCTGAATCTACATAGATCCTTCTGATATAAGAAGTTGGGGGTAGCTATAAAGTTGGCAAGAGACTTAGCAGGTAGTAGTGCTTACTGCCAAGCCTAAAGACCTAAGTTCAACCCTGAGGCCCACACTGTGATGGCAGGAGAGAAGTGACTCTTTCTTATTGTCCTCCATGAGTGCTACACACACGTGTGCGAGCGCGTGCGTACACACACACACACACACACACACACACACACACACACACACACACACACAACATCTGGGGTTACTAACCAGCACCACCTTAAATATCTATCTAGCCAAAACACCTCTGCTGAAAAAGAGATGTAAAAACAAACTTACAATTTTATTATAGGTAAACAAAGAAGGAAATATGACATAACAATCCTAATAATTCAACTAAATAATGCAACTCTAGACACACCAACCATAGCTCAAGCAAGAGGATACGTGTAGAGCTCCATGTATCTGGACTTTGCCATGCTTTGTCTGGTGTACACTTGCTGAATTCCAGCTCTGAGGTCATCCCAGATCTGGTCAAGACCGATCTGCTTCAGTCCATGAGGATTCTGACTCCTGTTTGATGACATTTTGATCAATGTTCTGAAGTTGTCCAATACAGCAATCCTTGTTCAAGATGCAGCTAGTTCTCCATTAGTTGAAAATAGACAATATCATTCCAAATTTATTCACAGCAGCTCAGAAAGAATGTTCTTTAAGTGTAGAGATTAAAGTCTCATTGCAGGCAAACCTGAAGGGGAAATAAAAGAGAACTGATCAATTTTACTTTCTGGGATCAGCAAAAGGACAACACACTCTGACAGAAACAATCTGTGGGTATCTATAGGTATTTCAGACATCTCACTTTCTACACAGAGAAGTAAACTCACTATATGGTATCTATGTAAAGTATGCTTAGACATTTCATCCAAAAACCAATTATTCAATTATTACTGCTCTTGAAAAACGTTGAGAAAAATGAGAGACCGTTGTCATTCTTTACTTTCTAAAGTCATCAAAGGTTGAAACATAGCACTGGGCCTACATAATAGACAAACTCAAAAGACACAGCAGAGAACATGGCTTAGGATATTCCCAGAAAAATGAGAAGAGTTTAGCTAAAAAGTAGAAAAAGCAATGCAATCTCACTAGTTGCCAGTAAGTTTTAGGAATTCTTCACTTAGCACTTGGAAGAAAAGCTAACACTGGTAAGTGTAAAGATAAAAGGACACAGGGCTTACTTTTTACGAGAGAATTTGGGAAGAATTATCTAAATTTACAAAGTACCCTGGATTTCAAGCTTTGGAGCTCAGTTCACACCTTACAAAGCTTGAACTTCCTAGCCTGCTAAATGGGGGCAAATTATTTTCCTGACATAGCTGCTGTAAAATGTAAAGATAATAAAATATATAAAATATAGATAGGATACTTGTCAGTAAATGCTTACCAAATCGCTATGGTATTGTTAATATGGAAAAAATTTGATAATATGATTATTATTTCTAAGTGTGTGGTGCTACTTCAAAACACAGTTTGTAATGCTTCTGATGTTGGAATCACTAATCAAGGACCCTATGGAATCCCATTCTGTATTTAGTTGGTATTTCACAATGTGCACAGTCTATAGAATTGTTTAGATACATCACATTAAAATGTAGAGGTTTTACATAAGTGTTTCTAAGTGCAAATCAAAAATACTGAATTTTTTAGTGGGATGAGAGATGTCAGCCCAGGTTGCTAATCTACAAATTGAAGCCTGAGATACCTCAAGTCATTCAACATACCGTATCTTTCATCAACATTACAAAACTCCACATGACACAAGGCCCACTTAAGGTCCCTGTAGGTTGTGCATATAATTTAACTTTTGACTTCTGAGCATTCAATCATCTCTAACATTTATAATGTGAGCTATAGGACTAAATATTTTATGAAACTACACCATCATTCCTATCCTAAATGTATTTCATTTCATATATTGAAATTTGTGTTCAAATGTGAAATATAACCAATACAATGCAAGATTCCTTCAAATATAAAGAAAGTAACAATTCAGCAAGTGGAGGAAAATATTCTCTAGCACTGGAGCCCAGCTCAGAATTGGGAACATCACTGTACCCACCTCTTAGGACTCTTGGGGGGATTCTGATAGAGTGCTACTGATACTGCCAAGGACACTTCACACTGAATTGAATCTCTACTGGTTCCTCTTCCAGTGGCCATCATCATTTTTATAAACTGGACTCTCATACATCTATCCATCTGCACATAGCCCTTATCCCTTCTTAAAGCAGACTTGAAACTGTTAACTTGATTCCAAATAAATGGTCAATCCCCAGGACCATACTGTCCTGCAAGCTGTCCTCTTAACATTTACACACTTGCCTGGTACATACATACAAAATATTTTCCATCCCAGCATAAACAATATGCTTGATACATACTCTATGCAGTGTTCTGTACTGTCCCCTCCCCCCGTATCCTGTGCCTTAATTTCTAACCGCCTGATCCCTTCTCTCTAGTTATCCGTACTGAGTATCTAAACTCACAATCAACCAATCTGAGGTCCTCAAAGATTCCTGCCAGTATCTATATAAGAGGGCAAGTATAAAGAACAACTTTATCTTACATTTGCAATACCTCCCAGAGAGTCTCACCCCAGTATGCTGTTAATTAATATATCAGGGAACACAAATCTAAGACTGAAAGGAACTGGTAAACATAAGCACACTACAGAAACATCTCAAGGGCAGATCACATGCTGGCATAGTCCCCAGTGTAGATAAATAATCTTAACTTATAGGCATTTGTGAAATAAAGAGCAGAAAGCCAATTGAGCTGAGGTAATTTGTAATTCAGGTCATAAAACCCAAGGCAAACCAAGCAGTGTCCTCTGTCTTGCTTCATAGGGCCTTCAAACTTGCAGGGAAGACCAGGAGAGCATGACAGCCTATAGCTGAAGCTGACCTTTATTAACTCACCTGTGAGCAGTCTCTCCCCATAGGACACCTCAGCAAGTTAGGACACTTCATCAGACCACTCCAACAGCAATATAGTCTGTGGCTTTGGAGTCTGCCAGCCTAGGTTTTATGTGTAAAAATACAAGTATGTGTGCTTAATCTGCCTTTACACCACCCAATGCTGGTGAGATGAACTGACTGCAAAACTAGAGCAGTAAAGCAGAATATTGGTACCCACAAATGGCTGACTTATTATCACTGTTGATTTTAACACTACACATCCCCTATAATCTAACATCTAAGTCATTAAAATCCTGAAAATGTCAGTAGATTTCCAAAGTCACAGTTCAGATAGTTTAAGAAGTAAAAGTTTTTTCTTTTCTTATTACACATCCAGAAGGCTTGAGAGCTCTCCAAAACTTAGTTAATTTCAACAAAATCTTAACAAGACGTACTTAGGAAATTGGGATATTTTCAAGTGCTATTGGCATTACAGGATTACCAAGCTGAGTGGAAAAGCTCCACAAGATTTTGAGAACATATCATCTGCAGATCTGCTACATAATTTGGGAGTGTGCTCCCAACAGCCTGTAGATTAGGTTGCCAGTGAGGGCAGTAATGACAGTTAAGGCTCTCTTATCTGGACCCCAGATAAAGACCCCTTATCATGTCAGTGTTCTTCAAGAATCCCAGCCATACAGGCCCCTTCCAATTCCAATGGAAGATGCATAGGTCACATATTCCTGATAACGACTAAGGCACAAAACATCACCAGACACAGACACAGAAGGCAGAACCAATTGTACCTTCATACATTGGCTATCAGCTCCTGAAGCCTATGTGAATTACAACAACTTCCAGTCTTCGTTTTTGTCTTGAGAACGAAAGAATGGAACACAGCATTCAAAATAAACATACCTAAGAGAGGAGACTGTTATACTCAAGGAGGATAGTCTCCACTCTGCAAGACCTGGCTGTCTCAGGCCACCAACCATATTAACTTAAAGGTTAGAAACCTAAATGTGTTTCTTCAGGCATCATTCCCCTGAAAGCCAAGCACCAAAGAATATAAATTCTTAAGACTTCTTAAGCATATCTCTACTCAAAGGCAGAATCCATAAACCTTAAGAGTAAACAACTGTGTGCTCATCTCAATTCTTCCTCAAGCCCTTCAGAATGTGTCATACCTGACTTCACTTCTATAAACTGAGACTAAAAACATTTAGCAGATGCTGCTACTGAAGCCAAAGCTGAGAAGTGTTTAAGGGAGATGATTCAAATCAGAGTTGTAACAGGAGCACAAGAATTAGGGGTTGTCAGGAAAAAGACTGTAACTGTTTTGGTTAGGTTGATTGCTGCTGAAATACAAACAAACAAACAAACAAACCAAAAAACCTAGCAAGACAAAATGGTACAATGCTTTTTGAAAGTAAAGCCTAAAGTTAATTAAAGCACATCTAAAATTTGCTTTTACATTTAAATAAGACTAAATTTAGCTTTTTTAGTTTGGTCCCTTATCATTGATTCATGGGAATGGTGTGCACACATATGTGGATGACGACCAGAGGATGTGGGATGTCTTCCTTGACTGCTCTCTACCATACACATTCAGACAGGCACGGTCTCTCACTTAAACCCAAAGTTTGCCAATTCTGCTAGTCTAGCCAGCTAGCTTGTTCTCAGAACGTCTTTCTTCTGAATGCTAGAATTACAGGAGGCCCACCCTGCCTACCAGGCGTTTACTTGGGAAGAAGAATATAAATTCTGGTCCTATAACTGTGTGACAAGTGATTTACCCATTGAGCCATCTCTGCAGCCTTAGTACAGTAACACTTTAATATGATAAAAATTTAAATGACCCTGGGCATTGCTCGACAAAATGATTATTCATTTTCTATTCTTGGTCAAAAGTATACACAACACCCTAGCTTTTACTTGCAATGTGGCACATACTTAAGAAATGAACTGTAAAGTTATTCAGACCTAGAGAAATTCCTCATGTGTACACCAAACTTTGGCTATTTATAAGAATAGGGAGGACAGCCCACATATCTACTAGCAGAATTCACAAATAAGCTATGTGTAGCTACCTATTTCGTTACCTATTAGTTGCTACCTAATATGAAATGCTATGTCAAAATACCTGACATAATTTAAAAGAACAGAAATGCTAGTCAGTTTCAGAGGTCTATTGGGCATACTGGCAGTTGCCAGGATTAAGTGCCAATCACCTTCAGTAGTTTTCTCTCTTTGGTTAATCCTTCCTAGAAAGGCCCTCAAAGACACACTCAGAGGGGTGCTTTACTAATGTCTCAGGTTCTTCTCAATTCCATTAAGCTGACAAGCAAGACTAGCCATCACAAGTCTACTTCTCCTCAACCTGACACCCAAACATAGCTTCCCTGGCACTCAGATGGCTCATACCTATCTCATAATGCAAAACGCATTCAGTACTCCAAGATTCCTACACTGTTCAAAATCCAAGCTCAAAGTTTCCTTTGACCCTCAAGGCAAACTCAACTGTGAGCCCCTATAAACCAAAAACAAGTTATATAGTTCTAGGATACAATGGCACAGACTGAACACTTCTAAAGGGTAGAAAATGGCGACCCCCCCCCCAAAAAAAAGATAGACTTATCTAGAAGGGAAAGCAATTCTCAGATTAGATGCACAGTATCTAGAGCTGTGTCAAAGGGCTCCAGCATCCACGTCTGGATGATGATCTTATTGCAGTCCACCTGGCCTCTGTGTTAGTCTTGTTTAATCTGTGGCCTCAGCTCTCCTTGGCAATGAGCCACGTTTCTGGCATCTCCAACAGGGTTACACTTGACCTTCGAGTTTTATGTACTGCAGGCGCTACGTGCAGGCTTCTCATTCTGTCACTGGTTGCTCAGCCTTCCAAAATTTCCTTTGAAGTCTGGGTGTGTTCTCTCTCTTTTTTTTTTTTCTTTCTTTCGGAGCTGGGGACCGAACCCACTATACCACTGAGCTAAATCCCCAACCCTGGGTTGTGTTCTCAAAGTTCTCATACTCTGGCATTTTTTTCTACACAAGAAAAGTCTGCAACACGCAGTCAAAGTCAGATTGGGGTCTTTAGGATAAAAATCACACTGGCCTTTGAATACTAGATAGGTAAGCATAGTAAGATAAACTCTGGGGAAATTTGAAGGTGTCCCTATGGAGCAGGGTACCCCTAAAAGTATTCCTCTCAAGGGAAAGTTAATTGAATTCAGTCTTCCATGCCCTTGAGCCTCTGATGAATGGTGTCTGACTAATTCTTATGCCTTCACAGCTTTTTTTCCTATTGTGCCATGTTAAGTACTTACCTGATTTTTAATTCTCTAATCTCTTCAAAAGCCACATTTTCCCTCGGCCTCTACCTTCATTCATTTTCTGACAAAAACTACAAAATTTCTAAACATGTGCACTCTATTTTTTATTGACAATTCTCTGTATACTTGGCTCAAAGAAGTCAGCAATACCTCAGCCACAGAACCCGAATGCTGGCCTGCCTTGAAGTTCCTCTGCCAATTAGTCAGTCTCCATTATACTTAGTCTCCCAATCTCAGGACACAAAAATGAAAAGAAAGTTCACTGCAAAATCTCATCTGAAACCTCCTAAGCAGTCTTTTCTTCCTTCTTTCTACCTGACTTCCCAGCTTATAAAGAAAGGTTCTGTTGGTCAACTCAAAACTGGGAGAGCAATACTTTCTCCTTTAGGCACTTATACACCACACTCTCTCCACCCCAGGCCCTCTGAAAAGGGTATCTTTTACAGGCCAAGTCTAACCTCCTGACTCATCTTCCCCTCCTTCAAATAAATAATACTTTTGTATTTCCCACCCTGGCAAAGAAGTGGTTTTGATTCCTATTGTTCTTGTTGCAACATAAAGACAGTTTTACTAATTTTAGCTTGCAGTTATCTCTTAAATGCATTCAGTTTCTTCACACCCATGACTACTAGAGACTGGGCATTACCTCCACCTGGACCATCAATTGAGGTCTTCATTGCTCTCATTGGCACTAATCTTGTTCTTCTAATCAATTTTCTAAACTGCTGCCCTAGAAAATCTCTACAGTATTGAAATATACACTTTGTTAAATGATTTAATCCCAGTCTCCTACAACCTGCTTTTGATGTACCACTTCCCCCAACCATTCTCAGACCACTCCACCATATAGAACTATCTTGTGTCCATTTATCGACCACAGAAGGAAAGAGACTAAAATTCACTACAGGTTATTACACTGGACTGCCCCAAACAGCACTTTTTGTTTTGTTTTAGAGCAGGACCTTACTTTGCTGCCTAAAACTCAAGAGCCTCCAGAGCTGCATGACACTATCTACATCTTATTTAAAAAAAAAAAAAAAAAAAAAAAACTCACATTCAGAGACATTAAATAATTTGCCCAAACTCAGTATTTCTGAATGGTGAAGATTTCAACCTAAAACTTAAAATTCTGGAATCTATATTCTATCCTCTGCCACATGTTGCGTCGTTATGAAGGTGGGCCTCTTATTCACTTCCTCAAGGAGCCTGTTTCCAAGAGTTACTCATAATTCAATACTACAAGTAGCATTAGGTGCTCCCAAAAGAACCATGCAAAAAAGACAGTTGAAAAGGTTCATGGCAGGTACAGACAAGTCTACACTGTTGCCAAGTGAGCAGGTCATTACACAGTCTTGACTTTTACTCATACTTCCAAATCTATTCAAAACTTTTATTTGAATCTTCATTAATTATTTTTAATTTTCACCATTTTTGTAAATCCATTTAAGCACACCAGAACAGAAGTTGGTATGTTGTAAATAAGACCTGTGTATTTGAAAATCAGCATTTTGGTGCAAAAATAAATAAATAAATAAATAAATAAATAAATAAATAAATAAATAAAAAGAAAATCAGCATTTTTTTGTACATCCACTGAGGACAGCATTTACTATTTTATGTTTCAGTACTGAAATTCAAGGCTCAAAAAACTGGCTTAAAATTTAAATTATCTGTTTTAAACACAAGTGAAAGGAACTTCTATTCAAACAACTATGATTTGAAGCACATAAAAACTAAATCAGGACTGAAACAGTGGCTCAAGGGTAGAATGCTGTTTTACACCCATGCTACCAATTTTACATAAAAGCATCGATAGACAGAAAAAACAGATTAGTGTGTGCCTAGGTCTGGGGTGGGAATGACTGCAAATAGGCCCAGAAATCTTTTAGGTTGTGGAAACATCTAAATTAGATATAGCCTTGGCTGCACAACTTCCCTAACTTCCCTAGAGATAATCTAATTTTAAATTTAAACAGGTGTGCTTTAAGGTATACAAGACCTAGACAAAGTTATTATGAGGAAAAAGAAGACTGAAGAGATGGCCCAGCAGTTAGGAGCACAGGCTGCTCATTCACAGGACCTGGGTTTGGTTCTCAGGACCCAAATAGCTCTCACAACCACTCTTAACTCTAATTCCAAGGGATCCAGTGCCCTTTCTAGAATTCTTCAGCACTAGACACACATACAGGCAAAACACTTATATGCTAGTGCAGGCATATTATTATTGTGCACTCTGTAAAGTTTATCCTTGTGTTACCCAAATGCTGATTTCTCTGCCCTCAAATCTTGTTGCAATTTGAACATGGCATTGTAATGCTTAAGTCAAGAATCTCCCGGCTCAAGTTTGTATAAACAATATTCATTTATTCGCTGCCTTATCAACAGAAGCTGGAAAAGCAAATAACTAGGCAATAGAGAGAATAGGGCAGGATTTCAGCCAGTCAGGGGAAAGGGAGACAGAGAAGAGTAAGAGAGAGGAGAGCTCATGGGAAAATACATCTGAAGCCCAGAGGGCCAGACCAGTAATAAAATGCAAGTATCTCAGGGATTTGCCTAGAGGATTAAAATAAATCAATGACTGCCTAGGTTTTGTGTGATATAGCTTGATTAAGTAAATCTTGGTCTCTCTGTGTCATTACTGGGGAACTAGCTAGGATAAAGAAAAACAACCACTGTATTAATTTACCACAAGCATTCATATTAATTTTAATTGTTACACACTAGAATAAAAATAAATCCTTGGGGATGGGAGGGAGACTAAACTTAAACTCTCTAGCTTTAAATTTTTATGAGTTGTTTTGTTCATTTACAGAAATGAGAACATCTCTATTAGCTGCCTTGAGTTCTACATGTATACATGCTTTAACCTATCACTAAAAGTCAGATTACTGAGCCCTCCAACTTAAAACCTTGCCCTGCAATAATATGTAAAATGTAAAAATACAATTTCCAACATTTACCCAAATGCATAGGTCATGTGATATATATATAATTCATCACCCTACTAAAGACAGTAATAATGGCAACACAAGTTCAGAAGGGAAAGAAGTCTTGACTGGGCATGAAGATCAAGAAGAAGGCTTTCAAACTGAATGTTTTCCATCTTTTAGCAAGGGTGGTTAGTATCTCAATAGCAGAAGTATAAACAGGAGAACAATGAACAAAGGGGAGAATCACACAAGTTTAGGGGAAGAATGTGCAGAAAGCTGTGAGATGCAGGGAGGGATACATTTGTTCTAAGTGTAAACAAGGCCTTTAGTCTTCTAACTTGAGTTTATAAATGTTAGTCTGACAAATTTGTGAAATTTACCTGCGAGAGGACACAGGCAGTAAAACTAATAGGTACTTGAACAAGATCTGGCTCAATACTCACATCAGTAACGGAAAACAAAGGCCAGATGTAGAGTAAGAATTATGGTAAACAGACTAGGTAAAAGTGGCACAAATAGATAAAGAATGAAAGATGACAACGGCTAGCTCAGGTTTGTACTTTCAAACCTCTAATAATTTCTCTTTCAATTCCAGAGCAAACAATAACACATTAATATTCAAGGGGCTAAAGAGAGGGCTCAGCTATAAACAGTGTTTGAGACTCTTGCAGAGGCCCAAAGTTCCTAGCACAAACATCAGACAGCTTACAACTATTGTAACTTCAACTCCAGATCTGACAATGTCTCTTCTGGATTTGGAGGGCACCTGTATGCAAATATGCACACATTCCTCTCCCCTATATACACATGGTTTGAAATCAATAAAAGTCTTTTAAAAATTCAACTTAGTTCTAACTAGTAGAAATGTTCAATGATACAAAAGTTGGCTTTTTTTTTCTTAAAATAGAAACATTTTACCTTTGGCCCAGAAACCCACTTCTAGGAAATCTCCCCATCCAAATAAACAGGCCAAAATCACAAGAAGTTGTAATTCAAGTTTAGTCACTGCAAAAGACTAACAATTTGTCCAAAAAAAGAAAAAAAATCCATCAACAGGGAACAAAAAGACCTGTTCACGCCTTGGTGTCCTGTGCAATTATGCAAAGGAATGAGGGGTCTCTGGGTACTGACCACACAAGCATTTCTCAGCCAGCATTAGCTGATCAAAGCAGGAGACCTATGAATAGAGAAGAATAAATACCAACATACAGACACAAGTATTTTTTGTTTCTAGGAAGATAAACTAAAAACTAAAAATAAATAAGTAAAAGCCAGCTTCAGGGGAGGAAGCTAGCAAACTAGGGCAAGGGAGAGAAACTTCAATGGGGTCCATCGATAGAACTCTGAGGCATGAGGCTGGTGAAGGAGCTCAGTAGTAAAGTACTGAAGCCTGATGGCCTGAGTGAGGGAAGGAGAGAGCTGACTCCTGAAAGTTACCCTCTGACTTCCATAAGAACTCACATGCACCCTTTTACACTCACATATAGATAAATTCATGGGCATTGTGAATGAAGAAGAAAACGACATCTTGATTTTCATTAACTTGTCTGAAATGTGACAGTTCCCTGATTATGAATGCTGGCCACAGACCACAGCATTTTGCAGTGTTGCTCTTCAATAAGAAATGGCAGCGAAGACCAAGCAGTAATGGTGCACACCTTTAATTCCAGCACTCAGGAGGCAGAGGCAGACTGATTTCTGTGAGTTTAAGGACAGTTAGGGCTACACAGAGAAATCCTGTCTTGAAAGAGGGGGGTTGGGGGAGGAGGGGTATGCAGAAAGGAAAAAAGAAACTGTTGTGGTTTTCTTGGCTAGTTACAGCTATTGCCAGTATCATTTATACCCACCAATATTGAGAATCCACTCATTACCTTTTAAGTGAGTAGAAAATGTTAAGTCTCTGGCAGAAGACAGGTATGTAATACTTGAACACTTCTCATGGTCAAAAAAACAAAACAAAACAAAACAAAAATTGGGCTGGAGAGATGGCTCAGAAGAGCACTGACTGTTCTTTCAGAGGACAGTTTCCATTCCCAGCACCCATATGATGACTGACAACCACCTGAAACTCCAGTCCCAGGGAAGCTAACATCTTTTCTGACCTCCTCAGGTACCATACACAATTGTGATGCATGCACATACATACAGGCAAAACACACAATTAAAATTTTAAAAATTAAAAAAATTAAGAGCTATAGGTTCAGACCATAGCTGCCAGTATGATCTCAACCAATTGTGCCCTGTTTAGACAATCACCTAACAACAACACATTGTAAACAAACACAGGGTTCAAAAGTATGCTATTTCATAACAATTCTAGACAGGCTAAATAATCATTTAGACACCTGTTAGTGGGTTTCTGTGAAATTTCCTGCAGTACTAAACGGAATACTTGATTTGAAAATTCGAATGCTGCAAAACCTCAAAAGAAGCCTGAAACAACCTCGTATGAGCAATAAGTTACGTAAAGAGGCATGGCTCAAAGATGGAGATAAAGAGTCTTAATTTTACATATATTAACTTTGAGAAGAAAAACAAAATAAAAAAACAGTTTTTAAAAAATATAAAACTGGGCCAGTGAAATGGCTCAGTGGGTAAAAGTCCTTGTCCTGACCCTGATGACCTGAGTTTACCTGAATTTGACTACCCTGTGCTCTTATAGTAAAAGGAAAGAATCAATTCATAAAAGTTGTTCGCTGACCTCCATAACCTCCATAAGTGTCATGATAAACATCAAAATAAATATGTATAAAAAAGAGTAAAACATAAAACTGTAGCCCAAAGGGAACCACACCTCAAGAAATAAGCAAAACAATTACAGGCATTAGCCTGGACAATTATTTTCAAAATATAAGAAAAGAATAGAGGTGAGGACTGGCACTTACAATAGGGACATAAGATCCCCTATGTAGTGCCGGATACAATGTGATGAGTGTAACAGCAAAAAAGTTGAACACCTATCAACAAAAGATCTGTTTGGAAAAAGTCACTGACTATAGTTAAGTGTCTGGAGAAGTAATCGTAAAGAATGTTACTCCAGATGAATAACAGCCAGTGGTAGAGTGCTGTGTTCATAGGCCCTGGGTTCAATCCCCAGTACTCATGGGGCAGGCAGAGGGCTCTACTAGAGTGGTAAGGAAACCAGCTGGCAGCCCAGTGAAAATGGAAACCAGCCCACTCATAACAATTCTGAAAAGAGGATGGTGGATTCCTATTGCTAACAGAAACAGACGCTGTCTCTCCTGAGACCACTATCACAGTAGGATTCCCCAGAACATCTCAGATGTGAGATCTTACTCCCATATTTTACTAGAGCATTAGAATGAGATGTGAGATTTAAGTTCTGAACTAGAATGCAAATATAACCTACAAATAAATGGGTAGCTATAATAACTATCATGCTTTAATTACCAAAAATAAACCACATACTTTATTCAAAAATAATCCTTTCTGAATGTCTCCTTGCTGAATTTATGTGACCATGAATTCATAGCCTGATACAAAACAGCATATTCTGCTGCAGCATGTTTCTTTTTCTGCTTTCTACTCCCTTAAATAAGTCCTTTTGGCAACCTCAACACTGTGACCCCCCCCCCCACAACTCCGCTCACCACCAGATGGCATTGAACAAACATACCAATTGCTGATGAGATAAATATGGCAAAACCTAAGTGTGACTAGAAGATTCCCCTAGAAGTCAATAGTTAGGTCCTTCCATATTGAACAGTTCTTATTGCATTCATTCATTTTAAAGGAATCCTTAAAAATTAAACACAGGGTGTGGAAAGGACTGGGGCTGGGCATGTAGGGATTGTTCAAGGGATTCAGTTTCAGTTCTAGCACATGAATAAGCTCTAGAGCTACATAGTAGCATAGTGACTGTAGTTATTAACATACTGGATACATGCTGAAAAAGATAAAAGAGAAGTGCTAAAAGGAAATCCTGAAAATTCTTACAAAAGGATAAATATGTGGATATTAACGTTATTTATAGCTTGATTTTATTATTTAGCCATTTTTGGGAGGTCTGAAGTATAACATGTCAGAGATAGAATAGGGGCTCCGGTCTGGCATACATTGAGGCCCTAGGTCCCAACCCTACTACCACAAAAAAAAAAAAGAAAAATTTATCAGGCTATATGTCAGAAATATAAACAAGTTTCACCTTAAGAAAGATTGAGGGAGAGAAATCAAATATCAAATTCTCAGAATTGATGTAAAGATTAGATAAGACACTGCAGGTAAAAATACAGCTTGGACATAGTAGGAACTTTCCCCACACGATTGCCTTCTTCCTTCTAAAACTTAAGAGTAGTAGACGATTTTCCCTTAAAACCCCCAAACTTCTAATTCGTATGCATTTACTAGAAAATGCTTATAATCCATTAAACACAAGGGCAATCTTAGATTGAACATATTCACATAGTGTTGGTAAAACCTTCCTTAAAAAGGAAACTAGATGTTCACTGTTAGTTTCTTTATTGTACTTGTGAAACATACTTGTATTCCACAGAACAGAAAACATTAGTAAACAAAAGATACTAATACTAAATGTTATGCTTATTTTAATTCAAAATTAGGTTTTCTTAATAATTATTGCTATTTGGATAATCAATGTTTTATTAAGTAGGGCTTACATTAATACCTATTATAAAAATATTTATTATGAAAATGTACTGTATTTGCTATTTCTTTTAATTGCTGTTATAAAATATCCTGACAAAAGCAACCCAAACGAGGAAGGCTTTACTCTGAATCTTTTAAAGGAACAGTCCATCTTGAAGAGGAAGGCATGGTAGCCAGGTATGAAGCAGCTCTTCATACTGAAGCCACAGTTAGGAAACAAAGGCAGATGAAGTCTATGCTTAGCTAACTTTCTCCTTTTTAGTGAGTTCAGGATTCTAGCTGGTGAAAAGGACTTCCCATTCCAAGCTACTCTAGACGGTCATAGGTATACCCAGAGCACTGAGCTGGTCCTCAAAGTTTCTGATTTTAAACATTTCAGATGCAGATGCCTCCAGTACTATAGAAACACTACAGGAGTATTTCAAAGACAAACGTGTTTATAGAACTTGAAATCCTAACTCCAAAACTCACTAGCAGATCTCTTCACTGCTGAGCTTTCACTGTAGGGGACAATACTGGTTTTCCAGTCAAAATAAAGTAAATAAATGCTGCCTTTAAATTCCACAATATTTTGGTATGATGATACCCAGCCAGTACCGCCCCAAATTCGCACTAAAATGTTCCTAGCAGAGTTGTATTGTAATGGTCCCTTGTCTCTCTCCTTCTGTCACTTAAGTTTGTCCATAACAACTGCTTCGGCTAAGATGTACAAGCATGTAATGACTTCAGCAAGGAATTCTACTTCAACTCATAGTTCCCACAAGTCCTACTCAGTCAATTTCCAATGGTCTCATGTGCACAGTGACCACTATCTTGTGGTCAGTGGACAGGAGGCCTGAGAAACTGTCTGCTCAATAAGATTTTTAAAGTGGCACATCATGAGGAAAACATCCAGTTATTCATCACCTCTTCAAGGTTTTCAATTAAAGACGAAACAACAAAAATTTACCCTCTTACTATTCTCATCTAACCCTGGGTTGAAAACTCATCAGCCATTCTCCTTACTTAGGCCATCATTCAAGCAGTCTTCCTACTCCACTACAAATTAGCTGAAGAAAATAAGCACTTCTTTTATTTGGTTTTTATTTTTCTCTTTCTTTTTTGTGGCAGGAGTCACCATGAAATACTAGGCAGGCACTGTACCACGCAGCTGCATCCTTAGCACATTTCATATTTTTCTCTTTGAGGCAGGTCACTAAGTTGCCGAGGCTAACCTGTCATCTTCTTGCCTTGGCCTGCTGTGTAGCTGAGGTGATAGATCTTCACACCAGAACCACCTTTTAGGCGTTCTACATTGTTTGGTTTGAAGACAATTTACTAAAGAAATGAGAGGTCAAGCACACCAATCTTGTCCCATTCTGGTGAGCACCTTGGATAGTACTCTTGGAAGAACCAAGAGTTCGTAGTAAGTTTGATATACCTTCTGTTGTCACCCCGTTCTGGGCATGTAGTCATATTACATTTACAAAAACCCATCATGTCCATGTGTATGTGCAAGCTAGAGGCCAACCTTAAGTGCCCCTCAGGTGCCATTAACCTGCTTTGGGTTTTGTTTCACAGACAGGGTCTCTCACATTCTGTGATACCAACTTCCCCTTAGAAAATGGTTTTCAAACAAATAAGCCTCTAACGTTCTGTTCAAGCTGGAGATATTTCTTGGACTGTGCCTGTTCCTAATCAGGATTCATGGCTTTCTTTTCAATTACAAAACCATCTTGATAACTTACATAACAACTTTTATCTGTCGAAATATAAGGGTAATATAGGGTATCTAGTTACCAGTTTCTAGTTTTAACTGGATCCACTCCTCACACTCCTGGGCTCCAATGATCCAATCCTCCCACCTCAAGCTAGGATTGCAAATACTATTGAGGGGCAGAAGAGACACACTAATCTCATCTGCAATAACTGAAATCTGGCCCTAGATTCAATCCCCAGTATCAAAAATCCAAACTAAAGAACACTGATGTCTATATTTTAAATAGACATAAAGCACACCCTCCATGTAAAGGTGTTCATGTTCTCTATTCTTAGACCAGCTTTAACTAGTGTTCCACAAAGCCACACACTGTCTTATTGCTGTACTTTAGTTTAAGGTAGGGGATGAAACTTAGACCATGCTGGTGACTGGAACTAATGGCACAGATCTATTAAGTCCAGCTACTATGGAAGCCAGAGGAGCTTTCCCAAATCCAAGGCCAACCTAAGCTGCAGAGAGAGTCCAAGGCCAACCCATACAATTTCTACAGACATTTTGGCAGGGAGCATGCTGGAAAAACAAAGAAATCAAAAGAGCTGCAGATTAAATTACAGCTCAATAGTTATTTGCCTACCATACCTAAGGTCCCAGAACATCTAACAATCAAACTACAACGATTTCACTATTTTTGCTGTCACATAACTTGCTTCACTTACTTGGGTATTGCTCAAGAAAGGCTTTCAAGCTTATCTTCAAGGATCTTTAAAAACCCATTATCCATGTTTCCGTGTGAAAATAACACCTTTTTACAAAAATAAATACTAAAACTACAAAATCCAGATTTCCCCCATTGTTTTAGCAGCACTAAGATTTTATACACAAGGGGTTGGTGAGATAGCTGTGCAGATGAAGGCACTCGCCTCATGCTCAGATTTTCAAGTCCATACGGTAGAAAGAGATCTTCCAACCTTTGCACGTGTACCGACAAGGAAGTTTTTGTTGTTTTTTTTTAAATTCTGAAAAAGCATAAACAGATTGAATGAATCTATTCATTATAAAGTATTAGAATCAAAACAAACAAATCAAAACTTTGGAATATCCAAAGTGATCTTATACTTAAAAACAAAACAAAATAGGCTAGTTCAGTGGTTAAGAACACTTGTTGCTCTCCCACAGAACCCAAGTTTGGTCTCCAGAATCCACAGGATGGCTCACAAGCAGTTGTTAACTCCAGTTCCAGAGGATTTAACACCCACTCCTCGCCTCCTTAACACCAGGCATGTACATGGTACACATATATTTTCTTAGTCACTGTTCTACTGTTGTGAAGAGACACCATGACAAGGCAACTCTTGTAAAAGAAAAGCATTTAATTAAGGGCTGGTTTAGTCTGAGACTCAGTCCATTATCATCATGGCAGGGAGCATATACAGGCAGGTGCTGGAGAAGTACTGAGAGCTACATCCTGATCCACAAGCAGAGATGGGGGAATGAGGAGGAGAGAGAGCAAGGAGGAGAGAGAGCATGCTGGAGCTAGGTGCGTGGGCCTGGTGTGGGCTTTGGAAACCTCAAAGTTCACCCATAGTATGGACACATTTCCTCCAAGGCCACACTTCGTAATTCTTCTAATCCCTTTCAAAGAGTGCCACAACCTGGTGTCTAAGCATTCAAACACATGAGCTTATGGGAGCCATTCTTATTCAAACCACCACACACATGCAGTAAAACACCCATATATATTTAAAAAAAAATCTCTGTACAAAGTCAATAATGTACAAAACATTTACAAAGCTAACACTGAAGAGCTAACAGGCAAAACTACTCGACTGGCTACATGAGTTTTCTTCTTTCTGTATCTCTTGAGGCCCCTGATAATAGTGGCCTACCTCGCTCTCTGCATAATTTTCTTTCATCAAATAAGAAGCCCTCAAGTTGAATTTCAGTAGACTATATGATATTAGCATTATACATTTTTGTGACACATGTCAAAATCTAGTTTTAACCAGGACAACAAAGATGGATCTCTTCCAATATAAGGCATTTGCAAGAGGAGAAAACTGAGGAGGAACAGCCTGAGGAGGAACCAATTCAGACATTTAACCCTATCCATTAACACATGGAAATAAGTCACAAGCATGTATTTAGCAAGTCTTTGGCACAAACTTTGTGCTGAACATCAGTGTTCCTGTAACATTAACCTGTAAGTAATGCTTTTAAAGACTTAATCCTTAAGATGGGAGGAGTTCATTACCCTGTACTCTCTTCCATTTCTCTCCCAAACCAGTCTTATACCAGCCTAGGATCTGAACCCACTCATAGAATTCCACTTGGGACTGAGGAGTCTGCTCCATGGCTTACCAACCTCATGCTCACGCAGGATCCCAAACCTTTCTTTCTAGTCTGATCAGAGCAGGCCTCTTTCCAACCCCCAGGAAGGAAGCCCTAAGTTCTTATACCTTTTTCTCCATTTGTGATTTTAAGTTGCCTATCAGGCACAGCTAACTTTTTTAGTGAGAATATAGTGTATTCTGTGTACCAAAGGTATTTCTCCATTGATTATCTGGTGACAGCTTCTGTGCATTTTATGCACATTTCTATGTACCTACCTTCTTCTAATTCCCGAAATATTTCTAATTTAAAGGATCTTTCATAGATAACTAAACAAACCAAGCAACTTTCTTTTTCCAAGTTATAGCATGAATTGTGTCAAGTAATTTTCAGTAAGTTTTATTACTATAAATGAAGGCTTCATAATTTAAAC
Organism: Rattus norvegicus; assembly: GCF_021556685.1. Taxonomy (NCBI): domain Eukaryota; kingdom Metazoa; phylum Chordata; class Mammalia; order Rodentia; family Muridae; genus Rattus; species Rattus norvegicus. Next base: position 77,350,104 of record NC_141537.1, on the reverse strand, counting down.
ATTCAACTTAAAATGTATCTCCTATTATTAGGAGTTATGGACTAAGCAAAATGGGAAGTTCAATTATCACCAAGAAAAGGAACACTCAGTTGCCCAGATGGCTCAGCAGGGAATGCAGGCTTGGTGACTTTAAGTTTAACCCCAAGAACTGAGTACTACACGTTTGTCCTCCACAACTGTGTGGTAGCATGCCACATGTACATATATGTGTACATACATGTATGTATACACACACACTTTTTAAAGGAAAAGGAAATCTTCACTATGAAGGCTATTTTAAATAAATGATAAATATCAAAACATATTGAGTTTAATGGAAATAATGTGAAGGATGATACAAGAATGAATGAGCACAGAAGACAAAGGAGAACTTGACCACTAGAACCAATCAGGCTACCAAGTCAGACATTTAACCCTATCCATTAACACATGGAAAGGAGGAGCAGGTAAATCAAATACCAAGTAACTCTACATTGAATAAAATAAGCAGAATGACATTCCTTGGCAGTGGTTCTACTACTATTTGCTTTGGATTTATGCTTTTGAAAATTATCTCAATACCCTGGGAAGTAGCTCAGTAGTGGGGACTTGCCTAGCATACGAAGTCTGATGCTCCCCTGGGTTCCATCCACAGCATCTTGCTCCAAAAATCATCCGAAGGAAAACCAACCCACTATATTGTATTTCCAGTTGTCTAGCTAGAAATACGTATGCAGTAGAGAAAAATTGGCAAAAAAAAAAACCCTAAAATGAACCACTTCTTAAAGATAATCACTAACGTAGTTACTTTCCAAAATACACTCCCACTCTTGAAAAACTTTTATACATATTAATTTTTAGTATCTTTGTACTTTAATATTCAATACAATATTACAAAAATGTAAGGATTTACCTAAACAATGCTGAAAGTCATCCACAATAACCCCAAACTGAAAATTAATGCATAAGAAAAAGGCATTAAGTCACATATACGGGGGTATTGCTAATCTATTGATCACTTTTTATATTGTTAACAAAATCCTTAAAAGCAGGCTATTTCAAACTATACATCATTTTGAAATTTCTGCTACAATTTATAAGTCTTGAAAAATCTTAGTTGGGGCTGAAGTGATGGATCGGCAGTTAAAAGCATTTCCTGAGAATACAAGATCCCAACATCAACATGGCAGCCCAGAAAACCCATACACACAAAAATAATTGCTTAAAAAAAATAATATTTATGGGCTGGAGAGATGGCTCAGTGGTTAAGAACACTGACTACTCTTCCAGAGGTCCTGAGTTCAATTCCCAGCAACCACATGCTGGTTCACAACCATCTGTAATAGGATCTGATGCCCTCTTCTGCTGCACTGTACAAAAGTGACTTATTTTAAAACATTACAAAGCACCACTTCTGGGAATACTGTTAGTAAAGCTCAAGATTTTCATGTTTCCTATTCCAATTTTCCCATTTTTTGCCATAGAAGGGAATCTTTTTCCCATTAGTTTACAAGTCCCCTTTGATAGTATAAAAAATAAATTTGCATGTAAAAACATTTTCGTAGTTTGTCATTTGCCTTTTATTCTGTTTACAAGATTTTACCATAAGAAGCTTTAAAACTCTGAATTGGTTCTTTTTTTAAAGTCCATATTTTTGGTATTATTATTAAGTTTCTCCACCCTGAGACTTGAAATTGATACTTTGTTATTAATTGATTTATAAAAAATTTTAAAAGACACAAGTTCACCTAAAATCACCACCATTTTAAAACTTTAATTACTTAAACTACTGCATACTTTATACATACTTAAATTAGTAGTCTGTTTTCTAAAGTATTTTCTGACACAGACCTTTAAAAAATTAGCTTATTAAATGAATTTAGGAATTTTTGCAAGGCCAATGAGTCATAACATTACACCCAATTTAACAATAGCCCCAATGTTCTACAACTGTTTATGTCTACACCATCACTGTCTAAGTACTGTCCAGTGTTTTCTGAAGGACCAGAAGAAGAAACTCATTCTTGGGAGCTGACCATAATTATGTATGATGCATTCTGTTGTAATGATCACAGACATCAATCTTTAAAGACGCTTTCATTTTAATCTCTGATAATCTTCCTTTAATTTCATATACATCAGACTTTCAAGGTGAGCTCTTGTTTAAAAGTTCAAGCTCTGAGATCAACATCTTGCTCTAACCACCTACTAGGGGTGTTATACCTTCATAGCCTTGATGAAAACTACCCAAAGTCCAGGACCCTTCTATTTTCTACAAGAAGGGTTAAATGTCAGTACTTAAACTTCACATGGCTTTGTAAAGATTTGAAGTGGGAGGAAGTACATGAATTTTGACATAAGCATTGTGACAGGTACTAGCGTCAGATTTGTTCCACCCTGCCCCTGGGTAAAGACAGCCTAACAGAAGAAACCACCAAGTATCATCAGAAATTAAGCACTGGTATAGTACCATAGACATCATGAGGACCTAGGGAAAGGTCCTAGACAGAATGGCAAGGCCAGCATTCCTGAGATGGAGATGCCTGAGCTATAAAGTGATAAGAAAAGAAAAAGAAGGATGTTAACCCAGAACAAATTAGAAGTGCAATCTAGCTGAAACGTGAGTGGAAGCCAGAGAGCGGAATCTTCCTTTTATCCAGATTTCACAAGGGAAAAATTAAATACTATCAAACTTGGGCTTTTCATAACCCTGGTGGTCAAATATGAAATGTTATATTATGTTCTTTAAGGTAGTTCTCCAATGTCTCGCTAGTTATGTTCCCAAGGAATCCATATATTTTAAGGACTTAAAAGTTAGACAGTATCACTTAAAAATTACCTTAGGTGTTTGCTGCCAAGTCTAAGGAACTGCTGCCAAGTTTAAAGAATCCCTGGGACCCATAAGATAAAGACTATGAAGGTTGTCTTCTGGCGTTCACATGTGTGCTATGGGGCATGCGCACATATTTTTTTTTTTATTAACGTGAGTATTTATTTACATTTCGAATGTTATTCCCTTTCCCGGTTTCCGGGCAAACATCCCCCTAATCGCACACATTTTTTTTTTTTAAAGATGAATTTAGAACTGTCCTTTAAAATAGATGGTTAACAGCTTTTTTCCTCCAAACAAACCTAAAGGTAAGTTCAAAATGAAACCACTGATTCTCATATTATCCCATGACTTCACTGATAAAGGTAAAAAAGACTAAGTAGGCTTTGAGACTTATGAAGTGCCCTAATAATTTTGGGGGGCCCTAACAAATTAAATCTTAAGAATGCCAAGTAACTACTGTTTGACTTAAAGTTTGTTCATTTAAACATAATTTTCCTTGCTGAAATGAAGGTACATTATCCCTTATCCTCTCACAGAAACTTTAGTACAACTGGGCTGGCCTATCTTTCCAGCAGGGAATAGCCTTAAATACTAACCTGCTTTACTTCAAAGGTAAAGGGGTAAACAAACTTGTTTTTAAAAAAATACTGACTTCTTAAATTAAAATGATTAATTTTAATTTTACAAACTGTTTGGATTTCCACAAAGAAACCTTGGACAATTTTTTTTTCCCTAGGTAAAGTAAGTACTTATCAGGTGAAAGGGGCAACACAAGAAAAATGAGTTTCACTCTAGGGAAGCATGCAACATAATAGTAAACTTGCACTTTTAACAAGATCAACAGCAACAATGACTATGTTTTCTGCAGCCAAAATTAAGGGGAGGAGTAAAACCCTAGGATTAATTTAATTAGTCAATAAAAAAAAAAAAAGCCATTCATGGTACCACCAAGATCATGTTCTATGTTATCTGAGGGAGACAAAGTAAAGGACTTATTCCTTGTTTTCAATGATTTCATAGTCACACGTATGGGAAATAAGCCTACACTGACAAAATTAATTACAGCAAGAAGGTGGAGTTCCCTGAACAACAGAGTCTATGTAATATCTAAAGACACCTGGCCAAATTAGCTCAGACTTCAGATGTATGTGACATACTAGGAATTTGGGCCACACCTTCCAGGGCCTGACCATAAGGCTCAGGAAAGATGTATCTTACAAACACCCTAGCATATCTAAAATATTTGCTTTTGGGCAAAATAGTTTTTTAAAGATGATGCCAACGGGGGAGGAAAGAGAAAAGGTTAACATTTTTAGAAAGCACTTCAGCCTTTTCTCCCAAGCTTAGTAAGTGCTTCCCCAAAACCTCCAAAAATAGGCATAATAGACGATAAAGCAAGCCAGTGTTGTGTTGCATACTCAGAATTTAAAATGAGATGTAACTGTTTCAACTTACTATAGGAAGCAATAAATACAAGTTTTATGTAAAAAAATAATAAAAATAAATCTTAAAACCTTTTCAAACAAAGAAAGACCTTATATCCTTATTTTTCTCAACTACACTTGCTTCTCCAGAGTGTTAGGTTTAGGTCCTAGAAACTTGAAGTAAAAGGAATTTAGTTCCTCTTTTGTCACCCCAGTGCCTTTCTAAAACAGTAATTATTTATTCCATCCTTAGCTTTTGGCTGTTTTAATGCTACTCCAGCACAGAGCAAGCACACACAGAGCAACTAAAAACACTTGAACAACTTGACTGCATTTCAGCATGCGTGCCCTTACCACAAACCCCCAACGACAGTGAACTGCAAGTACCAACAGCGACCTCGTAGGAAAGGGGGAATCCTCTTTTTTGGCAGACCTAGCTCCCTTAACTTTGGGGATTATTAGACTCAAGGAATGAAGAGTGCAAGCGTCCCTTGCTTTCTTAATTATCTCCGGTGTAACACAGTGCACAGGTGACAGAAAGAAGGGGTTCTCAGGGCCACGCGGGATTTAAGAATAGAGACCCGCAGAATCTCCGGCCCCCGACTCGGTCCCCCTGGCCCGGTGCCCGGTTACCTTTGGGGTCAGAGCGCGCGCTCCCGCCGGGCCCGGGGACGCGCCGAGGCCGCCGCACAGGGCCCAGCTCGACTGAGGAAAGCTGGCGGACGCCCCGGGGCTCCGTTCCTTTCGAAAAGCACACCGCATCCCGGCGCGCCTGCTCGGCCACGCTCCCAGAGAGAACGGAGCCCGGGGCACCACTGTTACCCAATAATCATGCCCCGCACCGTCGCAACAATGAGTGCCCCGGGATCCCCGAGAGCACGAGTCCCGCGGCCCTGAGCCGCCCCGGCCGAGCGGAACCCCCAGGGCCGAGGGGAAGGGAGGGGTAACGCGTGAGGCGCCGAGGCCCGCGCCACAGGCCGCGGTGAGTCCGGCTTTTTCCCAGTGCGTAGCCGGGGCCTGGTCCTGCGAGTCCCGGCCCAGGCCGAGCCTGGCCGGCCCGGTGACTCAGGCCGGGCCTGCCGGCTCCGCTCCGCCCTCAGCGTCCTACGCCCACGATTTCTCCAGCCCGGCCGCCATTCCGCCTAGTCGCGGCGCCTCGGGCCTTGCCGGCAACCCGGGCTCGGACGCCGCGGCCCGAGTCACTGCGACGCCGCGGCTCTGCCCGGGCCTGCGCTGCCTCCCGCCACCGCGGCCCGAGCCGCTACTCACCCGCATCTCCGGGCGCCCCCCGACGCTCGGGCGGCGTGTAGTGCTCGCGGGGCCCGCCGAGGTCTGGCCGCGTCCCTCAGCGCCCGCCTGCCCCGCCTGGAGCTGCGTGCGACACGGCGCCCGCTCCTCCTCCTCCTCCCCTGCCCGCCTGCCGGCCCTCCTCCTCCCGCCGCCGCCGCCGCCGCCGCCTGCACCACGCAACCTCCGCCCTCTCGCCGTCCCTCCGCCGCTCCCCGCCCTCCCGGCTTCACCGGCTCTGGCGACCGCGGGGCGAAGCCGTGGGGGAGGGAGGGCCGGAACGCACCGCCATCGGCGTCCGGGGCGGGGGAGCCAAGAAACCGTCGCCGCCATCGCCTGGCCAGAGGCAGCGCGGGAGGGGCACTGAAACCGCCCTCCCAGAGTCTCTGGCCGCCCCTCAGTGGCGAGGACCCGCTTCACGCAGGCATTTCTACCTGGGAGCCATGGCCTCTGCTTCCCAAACGCCGAACTAGGTCCCGCCGGACGTGCGGAATCCTCCGCCAGGTTTTCCCGCCGCCCTCGCGTCGGGGCGGCCTCTTAAGCCCCGGCTTCCCGCCACTTCGGACTTCTCGTGGGGGCCGTGCTGAGGTTGGGGGCTCAGGTCTCTGAAGAAACTTCCGGAAGCGGCTGTAGGAGAGGGGCTGCGACCTCCTCTGCCCCTCTCCTGCATGCACATCCTGGGAGCTGACATGGACTCCAAGTGCACCGAGCTGGATGTCTCCAGACCTGGAGTTGGAGTTGAACCAGTGGCAATATCCCCAACCGTGAGAAGAGAAAGTCAGATGGGCTGGCGGCCCCCAAATCAGCGCGGACTCCAGAGAAACGTGCCATTGCTTCTCCGACCCCCCTCCTACCTGCAGGCCTTGGAGATCCCCCTGCGAAAACCTCCAGCTTACTCACATACCCACGTGTCTGTGTGTCTTCCTCTTTAGTACTTTTCTCCAAACTAAAGTGGGCTTCTTTCCCTTTTAGATCCTTTTCACTTTCAGTGTATAAGGTTCAGTTCTGGAGAGTTGGAGTTGCGATTCCAACCTGGGATGGCAGGAAATAGTATTTACATCTAGAATAATCTCACCCGTTAGAAATCAGCTGCTGTCTTGTCTTGTGTTTGTAATATCCCATTGTAAATTTGGCAACACCCCACAGGTGTTTGTCCCACAAGTGAGAGGCTGGAGAAAGAATGGATTTACCCCGCACCTAGTTAAGAGGCAGCTGTTTTAATATCCTGGCTTAGATCTGCCATTTAATTCTGTGAACAAGCAAGGGAATATTTTCAGTTAGCCCATCATCTGGGCCAAAGATGTATTTGATGTAACTTCTGTTTTCACCTAACAAGAACACTACAGAGATTCTAATGCACCACTTCAGGACAGTCTCCTCCGCATACCTGCAGTCCCAGATCCACAGCCTGAGTCACCACCTGTATTTCCTCTCGAAAGTCTCACTGGTGTGTGTTCCAAGTTCTCACCTGTGGGTCGAGACCCATTGGACAAACTTCTCCAAAAACATTTACATCACTATTCATAACAGCAAAATTACAGTTATGAAACAAACAAAAATCATGTTCTGATTGGTGGGTCACCCAGTGAACTGTATGAAAGAGTAGCAGCATTAGGAAGTTAAGAGAACTGCTTGTTTAGTCCTATGGAACTGTGGCTTTTTGTCAACATCTATTACGTATTTTTAGGAGTGTTGTTTGTATATGTGTATACCAAATTATGTTTACGTTTGTCTGGGGGAAAGAGATTTTTATTTTTTTATATCAAACACCTCAATAACTCAGTCAAAAGAAACATGTTTTTAGTAACCTTTCTGTGGATACATGATGAAGATGGAGGTAAGAAAGTGGAAGGTTTGTCCCTTGAATATTTTGGCTTTTGTTTTAAACTGGATTCCCATGTTCAGAGATAACAATTTACTTCCTCTCCATATTTCCTAATCTGTCGTTCTTCAGTGTCATCATTCTATATGGTCTCCTTTTCTGTGATTTTTCACCTCTGGATATGTGTGTGTCAACTTGAGGGTTTTCTCCAACCCGTTTTGCCCTAAATATAGGTATTTGGTCTATCTGAATCCATCCCCAGTTCTCAGTCTCCATTCCTTGTTTTAAAGTCTTTTATTTACTGTCCATACTGTCATTTTCAGTGGCTGGACTTGTTCATTGACCTGTGTCCACTTTGCAACCAGATGGCATCTGTTCTGAGCAGACAGCCCTACCTAATAGGACAAAAAGATATAATAACTTTCATGCTCAAAACACACCTAATCTCCTCTATCTTAGCAAAACAGTTATCTTTTTGGATGAGCCAGTTTGGAAAGATAGTGACACCAGAATCAAAGTTTAAAACTGTTTCAAAGGTCTTTATCAGACAAAAGTCAATGAGATTAAAATATAGCTTTGTAAATTAGAAATATTAACGTAGTTGGAAAAGCTCAAGTTTTAGGTCTAAATAGCTATTTTTAAAATCCCTCATTGTGGAGGTTCCCATGAGTGGCTTCAGGTATGCCTTGGGGAGAGGATTATTTCTTAAATTTCTGTCAGCATTTTGCTGAATGAATGAACACTAAAGCCTGCCCACATGGTCACTGCTCAGACGAAAGAGCACCTAGTCACTTAAACAGCCACAGGAACTATTAGTCTAAGACGGGTAAGAAACTAGTCTGTGGAAAGTAACTGTATTTCACAGGTTGTCCCTAAACTGACTGGGCTTCAGAATTACCCAGAGAAAATTATAAACTTCAGGGCCCTTCCAGATCTAAGACCCGAACTTGGAAGGAAAAGAACAAAACCAGAAGCTGACACTACCAGAGTTTATATTTGTGTGAACCACTATTAAGTGGGTAGGTTTGAGCAAGCTATTAAACTACTCGTGTTTCATCCTCATCTGATATGGAGATGATAGTAGTAACTCATGGAGCTGTAATCTAAACATTGGTATTTCTGACAATGATGAAATTTGCTAAAGACCCAGAACCTGAGTTTGGGAACCACTCCATGTTCCTTCTGTCCAGGTTTTAAAAGTTATAAGCCTAAAACTTTCACTATTAAGCCTTATAACCTAATGATCCTCATTTGTTTTGAAGCTGCATAAGTTTTAATTTTTTATGTATGTGTTGAATCTCTTGCGCACTTTATAAAAGCAAAGCCTGCAGTTCCATGTATGAGTGTGTTGCCTAAACATACGTGTACTATCTGTGCATGCATTGTACTGAAGGAAGACCGGAAGAGGGTGCCTAAACCCCTGGATTTGGAATTACTACAGTTGTGAGTTACCATGAGTGTGCTGGGAATTGAAATTATGTCCTCTGCAAAAAGCTCTTACTTCACTGAGCCATCTCTCTAGCCTCCAAAGGAGTAAGCTGATCATAATGACAAATGCTCTTAATCTCAGGAGGCAGAGAAGGTATATCTTTGTGAGTGTCAGGCCAGCCTGTGCCACAAACAGACTGGGAGTCGAGTAAAAGATTTTTATTAATATTTTAATTGTGTGTACAATTTTGAAGACATTTTTGATTCCTTATGTATGTATTGGGAGTATGAGTATATATACACGTAAGTGCAGGTATCTGTGGAGGTCAGAGGTGCCTAATCCCTAGGGCTGAAGTTACAGGCTATGAACAGCCCTGTGTGGGTGCTGGAGACTAAAACTAGATCCTCTTCAAAAGTAGTACATTCTTGTAGGCTTTTGATTTTTCTCAGCCCTATTTTTAATACTGGTTCTTAATAAAAACCCAAGACCAAGAAGCTTTACAAAGCTAGGTATGCAAGCCCCTGTCACTGTCCATTGAGTCCTATTTATACTCCCTCCAAACATGTCTGTCCTCCATTGATCTTGCCTCACAACATGTCTTTCCTCCACATGAGTCTGTTATCAGCTGACATCACTTTGCCAAATAGCAGAAGTCTGAGGAAGTGGCAAGAAGCCTCCAGAACACCAGAAGTGTTTTGGTGCATTTCTCTATGGAGTCATGACAAATGGAGGTCAGCTACACAGTGTAGCTGAACCAATACATGCATATCATTAGTGAAGGATTCTTCATCATGCATCCTTTCATGTGCTTGCTTTAGCAAAACATCCTTTCACCTGTGTCTGCTTCAGGAAAACATCCTTTGACATAACTGACTTTCTTAATTGGGAGTTTCTACCCTACCTTAGATCATTTTGTTCCCAGATAAAAGATACAAAACTTTTATATTTATAATGAGCCTTAATCAGCTCAAACTGGGGGTATATCTGCCCTCTGTGCTGTTATGTCTACTTCCCTACCAATAACCCTGAGACAGGACTTGCCGTGTTCTGCCTGGGCTGCTCTTACTCTGACTGGCCCTCATAGCCAGTTCTCACAATCCCTTACCCCATGGCATCTTTTCCACTCTCCACATGTTCTCTCTTCTCATCATGGTCTCTGCCTCAGACCCCAAGCCCAGCAGCCAAAACATCGCCTACCTCTTTTCTGCCTAGCTGTGGCATCTTTATTCAGCCAATAGTTTTAAATTAAAGAGCAGGGTTGGTTACATAACATCACGTAGTTTATATGAGGATCTCCTCATCCCTGGGAGCAACCAAGGTTTGGGGACCAGTATTTAGCATTACAATTTATAGCAAAAGCCCAAACTTCAACGAATCCATTAATCACCTCAGACTATTTTTTTTTCTTTTTTTTGGAGCTGGGGACCGAACCCAGGGCACCTCAGACTATCTTAAAATTTATTGTGCGTTGGTGTTTTGTCTGCATGTATGTCTGTGTAAGGTAACCTTACACAGGTCCAACAGGACCTCCTGAAACTGGAGTTCTAGTTGAACCTGCATCCTCTGAAAGAGGAGCCAATGCTCTCAACTGCTGAGCAATCGCTCCCTACCTCAGACTTTTTAAGTTTATATAATTCTATCACAAAATTAACAAAAAACCACAAATGCAGCATTCTAAAAAACAATGTTAAATGTATTACTGGTGATAATTTGTAGGGAGCTGTGCTACCACACATAAGAAAAAAAAATTGTAAAACCCCAACAGAACAGGAACATCCAATAACAGAAGCTATAGTCTCTGTAGCCCTCACAGAACTACAACCTCCATTTTCTTAAATATTTTCAAAGAATATTACCAGCTCTTCAAAAAGTCTATTTAAGTGCAGTCTTGTTGAGCTGCACTTAAATTCCTGTTCTTAGCCATTCAATTGCTAAAGCCACACTCCTCACACTTTATCACAGAATAATCATTTATCTCTTTTTTTCTTTCCTTTTCCTTCTCCTTGCTTCTGTGCTTGGCATCCTTTTCATATTTCTCTTTTAGCTTAGCTGTGTTCTGTTCATCTGGTTATTTTTAGCTAATTATTCAGACCACATTTCACTACATTTTAGAGAATTCCTAATGGAGAGATGTGTTTACTTTTTTATCTTTGGATGATGTTCAAAGCAAAACAGGAAGAATAGGGTGGTAATCTTTTATGAAGGTTAGGATTTTCTCATTGCCTTTGGGAGATGCTTAGCTTGTCTCTCTAGCATACTGTAGTAGTTACTTTTCTATTGCTGTGAAAAGATACCGGGACCAAGATGATTTACAAAAGAAAGCATTTAATTGGGGACTTGCTTATAATTTCTGGGGGGTGAGTCCGTGACCATCATGGTAACACAGAAGCAGGAAAGCAGGCATGATGCTGACGCATTAACTAGGAGCTAAATCTGATCCACAAGCCCAAGACATAGAAAGGGGACTGACTAGAGTATCTTGGACTTTTGAAACCCCCAATCCCACCCCCAGTACCACACCTTCTCCTAAAGGCCACACCTCCTAATCCTTCCCACTTTCACCAACTGGGGACCAAGCATTCAGAAGCATGAGCCTATGGAGGCCATTCTCAATCAGACCACATATAGAAAGTTTTGTCACTTTATTGCCACATTTTCAGCCTTCAGATTCTTCGAGGACAGTTTTGGTTTGTTTTTTTGGTTTTTTTTGTTTTTTTTTTTTTTGTTTTTTTTTGTTTTGTTTTTATGTGGGAAGACATTTTGCCTCTGGGCTTGTTGGGATCTCCTTTTTGATGACGACAGTTCACTCTCTGGTGGGAGCTTTTTCTCCAAGTCTCCAAGAGGGGCCAGCTCCAACAGAACTGCTGCCTTTGAGGGGATACAGCACAAACTAGTTTGTACATTTTTTTTAATATTCATCTGTTTTGTACTGCAAACATGCAAGAGGTGAGAAGAGAGTTACAGGCAGTTGTAAGCCAGCATGTTGGTAATAGGAATTGAATTCAGGTCCTCTGCAAGAGTGGTATGTGCTCTTAACCATTGAGCCACTCCAGCCCTTGTAGGTTTTAAATTAAGTTTATTTACTTAATCCAAAATTAAAGATACATTATTCATATTTTTAAAAGAAAAAAATCAGTTCCTTTTAGGGAAAAAATGCTACATATGTCCTATATCTATACAGAACAACTTGAGAGACATATCAGAAGGGAAAAGCAAAGTGATAAAATTTTTCTTTCACTTCAGCCTTACATTCTTTGAAGAAGGTTTTTCAATCTCTTACATTGATTAATTAGAAAAAAATCCATAGCTCATTTTGGTTCATCAAATGTCAATGAAGAAATATTTTTAATGATGTGCAAAGGCAACTAGAAGAATACAAAGCCAATATCTTAATGAAGTCAAGAACTGCTTGAATGAAAACCAGAATTTTTCTCTCTCTTTCTATAGGTCTTTGTTACTTAGGTGAGCTCCTGGCTCAGCAAACTTGCTTCTGCTTCCTAAGTAGCTACTGCTATAATGTGCTATTTATTGTAGAGCCAGCTCTCAGCTCTTGACCTCTAAGTCACCCAAAACATTTAACTCCAGACTACCAAATCACTCATTCAAAAAAAAAAAAAATATGTGAAGAGCTTGTTTCTCTAGCCTAGATATACACCAAAGATTCCTAAGTACCATTTCTCAGAGACTCAGATAGCTCTGAGGTAGTAATAAGACTCATCAGATACTCACAGATTCATAATACCTGGCTACCTGGCTGAATCAGGTTACGTGACTTTTGTCTCACATTGATGAGTAGCACCTGAAAACAACAAATCAGATTTGGCAGAAACACCAAGTGCCTCGGGCAGGCTGAAGGCCTTGTCAAAAGGTTCTGGAAAGAGGATACAAGTAAGAAGAGAATAAAGCTGGTCATGGTAGCTCTCACCTAAAAATCCCAGCACTAAGAGGCTGAGGCAAAAAAGACTTAGCTATGATTTGAAGGCCATCCTGGGCTATACAGTGAGAGCCCGTCTCTCAAAAAGGAATGCAGAAAAAGAAAATGTGTCCAAGTTTGGATTTTGTATACTGCCAGTCCTAGGCCTCCTGTTTTCCTTTTTTTTTTTTTTTTTTTTCGGAGCTGGGGACCGAACCCAGGGCCTTGCACTTGCTAGGCAAGTGCTCTACCGCTGAGCTAAATCCCCAACCCCGCCTCCCGTTTTCAGACCCAGAAAAATGCTGGTGTAAAATAGTTATTTTGAAATCTGCCATTTTAGAAAAGGTGGGAAATTGTCATAACGTTGTTAGACTGGACTCAAGAAAGTTCTTCTTTCCCAGACCCATGCTCCCAGAAATAAGACTCAGCCTAGTCTCTATGAGAAATTATTCTGAGTTTCAGAACAGTGTTCTAAAATTTCTTCATTCAAGATACTTTATAACCCTCTATACTTCAACCACTACAACATCCATATTTAACTTAGATGCCATTCTTCTGTGGTTTTCTTGTATGAGGTTCATTGGAGTAGTTATCATTTTCATTCAGAGTCTATTGAGTGTTAATCTTATCTAATAAGCAAGCAAACAAAAACCAACCCTAATGGAAACAGGTGAAGAAACATTTGACCAAATGTCAAGGCACTGTCCTGAAATACATAAGGACTGATCAGAATGCCCTGGACATAACATAGCAAATAGAACTTGACTTCTCTATAAAAAGATGGGAATAATTCAATTGAGAGAGTGCTTGCCTAACATGCATGAAACCCTGGGTAGATCCTGAGGACTGAATAAAAGCCAACATGGTATCCCATTCCTGTTGAAGTTAGGTAGTTTTTCCTCCAAGACCCATGCTACCAGAAATAAGACTCAGACTCAAAATATACTTACAAATACCTTGGCCATATACTAGGCTCTTCTCTGACTAGCTCATAACAACCTATTTATTCTAACTGACATTTTGCTACATGACTGGTTATCTGTGCTAAGGTACCATGCTTCTGTTTCATCTCACTTTTCCAGGCTAATCTCCTACCTGGCACTATCCCAGAATTCTTTCTGCCCCCCGGATGTTCCACCTCCTATTTCCTGCCTAAGCTATAGGCCAAGAGAATTATTATTGACAGGTGCCACATCCATACAGACACAAGATATTTTCTCTACACACTCTTATAATCCCTGGACTTTAGAGATGGAGGCAGGAGCATCCTGTTTTAGTTAGGGTTTTATTGCTGTGAACAGACACCACGACCAAGGCAGCTCTTCTAAGGACAACATTTAATTGGGGCTGGCTTACAGGTCCATTATCATCAAAGCAGGAGCAGGCAGGTTCAGTTCATTATCATCAAGGTAGCATCCAGGCAGGCACAGTGCAGGAGGAGCTGAGTTCTACATCTTCACCCCAGGAAGTCAGGAACAGACTAAACATCCCCAGGCAGCTAGGAGGAGGGTTTCCAAGCCCACCCCTACTTCCTCCAACAATTCCACACCTAATAGTGCCACGCCCTGGGCCACACATATGCAAACTATCTTATATCTGAAGGTAAATATCATCCTGGGCTTAGACATTGTAGCCAGTGGGACTACATGAGACCCAGCTTCTAAAGAAACAACAAAATATATATGTACTCAAAGCCTCAGATTTCTTGCCTCCTATGACTCCAGCCTATGCATACTTACCCACTGAGTTTAAGTTTCTCTTCTGTCTGTGATATATGATGTAGCCCCAAATTAGCTTGCAACTTCTCATTTTCATGCCAAACTCTTACAGTCATGTGATTCATCAAGCTGATGAGATTCCCACTCCTAACCCCACTATCTTCTACACTTAAATATCAGTTCCTTACCTTTTCATATTCTATTCCCTTAACATGTGATCTTGCTGGTATCAATTATCTATTTACATGTCACCTCCAATTCTGTCTACAGACATTTATAGGACTTGTGGTTTGTTTGTTTGTTTTTGGTAGAGTTTAGGATGGTTTCTCTCTAATAAAATGTCCATGCTCAAATGACTTGTGATAGTTTACTTATGCATGAAAACTTCATAGATAAAGCACATGAAACTCAAATTATATCCCTAGTTCAGGTCAAATAGGTAACCTAAACATGTCCTGCCAAATAAATATCTAGAGTATTCCAACATTTCATCCCCAGAAAGAGAGAACGTTGGGGTGGAGCCGGGCGATATTATTGGTCTCAACACCACCTTGTCATCCAAGGCAGAAGCCTCTGTTCATTCTCATTCTGCTCTCTCTTTAGTCTCACCTTCGCTTTCTCTGAGCACTAAAGATCAAACTTCAGGCTTTGTGCATGCTGTGGAAGGCCACTGAGTGTCACCTGTAGTCCCCCTTCCCCCACATCTCAAATAACATCCTGGCCAATTGAGACCTGTTTAGTTTTTATTTGGATGGCTTCCCTGGTCTCTAGGCAATTAATTCATCCTGCTTCTGGTCTGTGCTCTGACTCACCATCCACAGAACCACATTGTTTTCTCCAGCATAACAATCGTTTCTGAGAGAAGCAGGGGCTCTCTGCTGGATGGCCCAGGCTGAAATGTCTCTATCACTATGCACAGATTACCTTGGGGAAGTTATCTTCCCTGTCTGTGCCTTAGTCTCTTTATCTATAAAATGGAACACTTCATAGAACAGTGTTAAGAAAGAAGTTATAACAATGCATTCACTGTACCCTGAGATTTTCCATCAATATTGAATGTAAGACCTCTGAGAAAGTCCTCCCTGAACTTTCTCTGTCAATTGCCAAAATTTGAGTTTCAGTTGTGAACTATATTAATGGCCTGTACATGCACCCATGTAACACTTGTGTAGTACATCCTGGGATATTCCAAGTTTGTTTTGGTGGATATTGGAGAGAACATTCTAGTCATCAGTAATGTTCCAGGAAAAACTCGATGGCCCATTGTGGTGATTTGGATGAGACACCTCCCATATTCTTGAGCATTTGGGAGAGGGTAGGGGGTTGTGACTTTGCTGGAAGAAATGTATCACTGGGGGTAGGCTTTGTGGTTTCAAAGCTTCTCACCATCCTCACTTGCTCTTTTTCCTGCTTGAGGTTAAAATGTGAGTTGTAAGCTGTTCTGCCACCATGCCAGGTACTTGATGCCACAGTTCCTTGCTGTGATAGTGATGGACTCCCATCCCTCTGGAACTGTAAGCCTAAATAAACCATTCCTTCTCCAAGTCACCTTGATTGCAGTGCTTTGTCATAGCTATAGAAAAGTAACTATTTACTCATCATCACTACTTGCTTTTGTGTTTTAGAGAAGAGCTTTACTATTCACAGAATATTCACATAGAATTCAAGAAATTTCCATGACCTAGGAGCTTGGATTTTTTGGTCTGTAAGGCCAGAACTATGAGAGTTAAATTGCCAGAAGCCATCAACTTCCACTCCCCAGAGCAATAAGAGAGAGTTACAAGGCCAGAGGTCATTAGCCTTTGGTCTTCATAGGATGCTGTGTCCCACCACAGAATCTGAATATGAGGGTAGGCCCCTGTTAGGTGACTGCTGACTTTAACATAATTCCTGCCCATTTATGGTCATATAGTCCCAAGTTCCAGGGATCAGCTTGTGGACATCTTTGAATAGCCATTATTCTGCCTACCCCACCCACTGTTACTCACAGTCCAAAGTGCAGGTCTAGATGGCTCACTGGCATCACTTTCTTGCAGAACACCACTCCTCTTTGCTCACTCTTTGTTCACTTGTGTGTGGGCCTGCTCATGCCATGGCACACTTATTGAGGTGAGAAGACAGCTTGTAGGAGTCAATTCCTTCTTTCTACCATGTGGGTCCTGGAGCTCAACTTTGCATGTTCCGGTGGTACAACAAGTGGCTTAACCTGCTGCACCATCTTTCTGGCCCCCAAGAAACTTCCTGTGTTCACTTTATCCATGTGTCTCAACTCATTGGAAAGACCTGTTCTAATAACTTTTTGGTGGTATAACAAATTTCTAATCAAAACAAAAGAAAAACATTTCTTTTGGCTTAGAGTTTGGGTCTAAGGTCAACTTTTTGAGTTCCTATCCTGGATTCCTTTAATGATGGACTATAATGTGGAAGTGTAAGCCAAATAAACCCTTTCCTCCCCATCTTGATTTTTGGTCTTGGTGTTTTATGGCAGCAATAGAAACCCAAACTAAGATACCAATTAAATGTTGCTTTGGTCACAGTGTCTCTTTATAATAAAAGAATGGTGATTAAGATACCCAGAGTCTTGGCTTACTCTTAAGGGCCTTTTCCACAGGGAGACAAAGAAGGCAAAACAGGACAACCATAGTCATAAGACCTATGTTACTTCTATCCTAAGTGGGTCAGATGGCGTGGTGATGACCCATGCCATTGTCCTCAGTGGCCTCCTTCAGCTGGGTATGGTGGATTCACAGGGGTGACACTGATGACCACAGAAGGAGGGGGTGAGGACCGCAGGACATGGGTCTTTCTACATTGGTTCCAGACTTAGAATTGTTATAGTCACCTACACAAGTCTGGAACTTGTAGGCAGTGTCAGATACAGTTAATGGCATAACTTTATGAATCATCTGATAAATAAAACTCTGAGCTTGTGTTTGTGGCAGGTCTGTGGGACTTGAGAAGGGACATTTCTTAGTTTTTTGGGGGGCGGGGAATCCAAAACATAATTTCAAATGTGGTGAAACCTTCTTGATATAAAGCGTGTCTAGCATTTAGAAGGGCAAACAGGCCCAGGAGCAGCAGGACACCTGCCTGAGACACCTCCGGAACCTGAAAGAAACAGACCGGATAAACAGTTCTCTGCACCCAAATCCCGTGGGAGGGAGAGCTAAACCTTCAGAGAGGCAGACAAGCCTGGGAAACCAGAAGAGACTGCTCCCTGCACACACATCTCGGACGCCAGAGGAAAAAACCAAAGACCATCTGGAACCCTGGTGCACTGAAGCTCCCGGAAGGGGCGGCACAGGTCTTCCTGGTTGCTGCCGCTGCAGAGAGCCCCTGGGCAGCACCCCACGAGCGAACCTGAGCCTCGGGACCACAGGTAAGACCAAATTTTCTGCTGCAAGAAAGCTGCCTGGTGAACTCAAGACACAGGCCCACAGGAACAGCTGAAGACCTGTAGAGAGGAAAAACTACACGCCCGAAAGCAGAACACTCTGTCCCCATAACTGACTGAAAGAGAGGAAAACAGGTCTACAGCACTCCTGACACACAGGCTTATAGGACAGTCTAGCCACTGTCAGAAATAGCAGAACAAAGTAACACTAGAGATAATCTGATGGCGAGAGGCAAGCGCAGGAACCCAAGCAACAGAAACCAAGACTACATGCCATCATCGGAGCCTAATTCTCCCACCAAAACAAACATGGAATATCCAAACACACCAGAAAAGCAAGATCTAGTTTCAAAATCATATTTGATCATGATGCTGGAGGACTTCAAGAAAGACATGAACACACTTAGGGAAACACAGGAAAACATTAATAAACAAGTAGAAGCCTACAGAGAGGAATCGCAAAAATCCCTGAAAGAATTCCAGGAAAACACAATCAAACAGTTGAAGGAATTAAAAATGGAAATAGAAGCAATCAAGAAAGAACACATTGAAATAACCCTGGATATAGAAAACCAAAAGAAGAGACAAGGAGCTGTAGATACAAGCTTCACCAACAGAATACAAGAGATGGAAGAGAGAATCTCAGGAGCAGAAGATTCCATAGAAATCATTGACTCAACTGTCAAAGATAATGTAAAGCGGAAAAAGCTACTGGTCCAAAACATACAGGAAATCCAGGACTCAATGAGAAGATCAAACCTAAGGATAATAGGTATAGAAGAGAGTGAAGACTCCCAGCTCAAAGGACCAGTAAATATCTTCAACAAAATCATAGAAGAAAACTTCCCTAACCTAAAAAAAGAGATACCCATAGACATACAAGAAGCCTACAGAACTCCAAATAGATTGGACCAGAAAAGAAACACCTCCCGTCACATAATAGTCAAAACACCAAACCCACAAAATAAAGAAAGAATATTAAAAGCAGTAAGGGAAAAAGGTCAAGTAACATATAAAGGGAGACCTATCAGAATCACACCAGACTTCTCGCCAGAAACTATGAAGGCCAGAAGATCCTGGACTGATGTCATACAGACCCTAAGAGAACACAAATGCCAGCCCAGGTTACTGTATCCAGCAAAACTATCAATTAACATTGATGGAGAAACCAAGATATTCCATGACAAAACCAAATTTACACAATATCTTTCTACAAATCCAGCACTACAAAGGATAATAAATGGTAAAGCCCAACATAAGGAGGCAAGCTATACCCTAGAAGAAGCAAGAAACTAATCGTCTTGGCAACAAAACAAAGAGAATGAAAGCACACAAACATAACCTCACATCCAAATATGAATATAAAGGGAAACAATAATCACTATTCCTTAATATCTCTCAATATCAATGGCCTCAACTCCCCAATAAAAAGACATAGATTAACAAACTGGATACGCAACGAGGACCCTGCATTCTGCTGCCTACAGGAAACACACCTCAGAGACAAAGACAGACACTACCTCAGAGTGAAAGGCTGGAAAACAACTTTCCAAGCAAATGGTCAGAAGAAGCAAGCTGGAGTAGCCATTCTAATATCAAATAAAATCAATTTCCAACTAAAAGTCATCGAAAAAGATAAGGAAGGACACTTCATATTCATCAAAGGAAAAATCCACCAAGATGAACTCTCAATCCTAAATATCTATGCCCCAAATACAAGGGCACCTACATACGTAAAAGAAACCTTACTAAAGCTCAAAACACACATTGCACCTCACACAATAATAGTGGGAGATTTCAACACCCCACTCTCATCAATGGACAGATCATCGAAACAGAAATTAAACAGTGATGTCGACAGACTAAGAGAAGTCATGAGCCAAATGGACTTAACGGATATTTATAGAACATTCTATCCTAAAGCAAAAGGATATACCTTCTTCTCAGCTCCTCATGGTACTTTCTCCAAAATTGACCATATAATTGGTCAAAAAACGGGCCGCAACAGGTACAGAAAGATAGAAATAATCCCATGCGTGCTATCGGACCACCACGGTCTAAAACTGGTCTTCAATAACAATAAGGGAAGAATGCCCACATATACGTGGAAATTGAACAATGCTCTACTCAATGATAACCTGGTCAAGGAAGAAATAAAGAAAGAAATTAAAAACTTTTTAGAATTTAATGAAAATGAAGATACAACATACTCAAACTTATGGGACACAATGAAAGCTGTGCTAAGAGGAAAACTCATAGCGCTGAGTGCCTGCAGAAAGAAACAGGAAAGAGCATATGTCAGCAGCTTGACAGCACACCTAAAAGCTCTAGAACAAAAAGAAGCAAATACACCCAGGAGGAGTAGAAGGCAGGAAATAATCAAACTCAGAGCTGAAATCAACCAAGTAGAAACAAAAAGGACCATAGAAAGAATCAACAGAACCAAAAGTTGGTTCTTTGAGAAAATCAACAAGATAGATAAACCCTTAGCCAGACTAACGAGAGGACACAGAGAGTGCGTCCAAATTAACAAAATCAGAAATGAAAAGGGAGACATAACTACAGATTCAGAGGAAATTCAAAAAATCATCAGATCTTACTATAAAAACCTATATTCAACAAAATTTGAAAATCTTCAGGAAATGGACAATTTCCTAGACAGATACGAGGTGTCGAAGTTAAATCAGGAACAGATAAACCAGTTAAACAACCCCATAACTCCTAAGGAAATAGAAGCAGTCATTAAAGGTCTCCCAACCAAAAAGAGCCCAGGTCCAGACGGGTTTAGTGCAGAATTCTATCAAACCTTCATAGAAGACCTCATACCAATATTATCCAAACTATTCCACAAAATTGAAACAGATGGAGCCCTACCGAATTCCTTCTACGAAGCCACAATTACTCTTATACCTAAACCACACAAAGACACAACAAAGAAAGAGAACTTCAGACCAATTTCCCTTATGAATATCGACGCAAAAATACTCAATAAAATTCTGGCAAACCGAATTCAAGAGCACATCAAAACAATCATCCACCATGATCAAGTAGGCTTCATCCCAGGCATGCAGGGATGGTTTAATATACGGAAAACCACCAACGTGATCCATTATATAAACAAACTGAAAGAACAGAACCACATGATCATTTCATTAGATGCTGAGAAAGCATTTGACAAAATTCAACACCCCTTCATGATAAAAGTCCTGGAAAGAATAGGAATTCAAGGCCCATACCTAAACATAGTAAAAGCCATATACAGCAAACCAGTTGCTAACATTAAACTAAATGGAGAGAAACTTGAAGCAATCCCACTAAAATCAGGGACTAGACAAGGCTGCCCACTCTCTCCCTACTTATTCAATATAGTTCTTGAAGTTCTAGCCAGAGCAATCAGACAACAAAAGGAGATCAAAGGGATACAGATCGGAAAAGAAGAGGTCAAAATATCACTATTTGCAGATGACATGATAGTATATTTAAGTGATCCCAAAAGCTCCACCAGAGAACTACTAAAGCTGATAAACAACTTCAGCAAAGTGGCTGGGTATAAAATTAACTCAAATAAATCAGTTGCCTTCCTCTATACAAAAGAGAAACAAACCGAGAAAGAAATTAGGGAAACGACACCCTTCATAATAGACCCAAATAATATAAAGTACCTCGGTGTGACTTTAACCAAGCAAGTAAAAGATCTGTACAATAAGAACTTCAAGACACTGAGGAAAGAAATTGAAGAAGACCTCAGAAGATGGAAAGATCTCCCATGCTCATGGATTGGCAGGATTAATATAGTAAAAATGGCCATTTTACCAAAAGCAATCTACAGATTCAATGCAATCCCCATCAAAATACCAATCCAATTCTTCAAAGAGTTAGACAGAACAATTTGCAAATTCATCTGGAATAACAAAAAACCCAGGATAGCTAAAGCTATCCTCAACAATAAAAGGACTTCAGGGGGAATCACTATCCCTGAACTCAAGCAGTATTACAGAGCAATAGTGATAAAAACTGCATGGTATTGGTACAGAGACAGACAGATAGACCAATGGAATAGAATTGAAGACCCAGAAATGAACCCACACACCTATGGTCACTTGATTTTTGACAAAGGAGCCAAAACCATCCAACGGAAAAAAGATAGCATTTTCAGCAAATGGTGCTGGTTCAACTGGAGGGCAACATGTAGAAGAATGCAGATCGATCCATGCTTATCACCCTGTACAAAGCTTAAGTCCAAGTGGATCAAGGACCTCCACATCAAACCAGACACACTCAAACTAATAGAAGAAAAACTAGGGAAGCATCTGGAACACATGGGCACTGGAAAAAATTTCCTGAACAAAACACCAATGGCTTATGCTCTAAGATCAAGAATCGACAAATGGGATCTCATAAAACTGCAAAGCTTCTGTAAGGCAAAGGACACTGTGGTTAGGACAAAACGGCAACCAACAGATTGGGAAAAGATCTTTACCAATCCTACAACAGATAGAGGCCTTATATCCAAAATATACAAAGAACTCAAGAAGTTAGACCGCAGGGAAACAAATAACCCTATTAAAAAATGGGGTTCAGAGCTAAACAAAGAATTCACAGCTGAGGAATGCCGAATGGCTGAGAAACACCTAAAGAAATGTTCAACATCTTTAGTCATAAGGGAAATGCAAATCAAAACAACCCTGAGATTTCACCTCACACCAGTGAGAATGGCTAAGATCAAAAACTCAGGTGACAGCAGATGCTGGCGAGGATGTGGAGAAAGAGGAACACTCCTCCATTGTTGGTGGGATTGCAGACTGGTAAAACCATTCTGGAAATCAGTCTGGAGGTTCCTCAGAAAATTGGACATTGAACTGCCTGAGGATCCAGCTATACCTCTCTTGGGCATATACCCAAAAGATGCCTCAACACATAAAAGAGACACGTGCTCCACTATGTTCATCGCAGCCTTATTTATAATAGCCAGAAAATGGAAAGAACCCAGATGCCCTTCAACAGAGGAATGGATACAGAAAATGTGGTACATCTACACAATGGAATATTACTCAGCTATCAAAAACAACGAGTTTATGAAATTCGTAGGCAAATGGTTGGAACTGGAAAATATCATCCTGAGTGAGCTAACCCAATCACAGAAAGACATACATGGTATGCACTCATTGATAAGTGGCTATTAGCCCAAATGCTTGAATTACCCTAGATGCCTAGAACAAACGAAACTCAAGACGGATGATCAAAATGTGAATGCTTCACTCCTTCTTTAAATGAGGAACAAGAATACCCTTGGCAGGGAAGGGAGAGGCAAAGATTAAATCAGAGACTTAAGGAACACCCATTCAGAGTCTGCCCCACATGTGGCCCATACATATACAGCCACCCAATTAGACAAGATGGATGAAGCAAAGAAGTGCAGACCGACAGGAGCCGGATGTAGATCGCTCCTGAGAGACACAGCCAGAATACAGCATATACAGAGGCGAATGCCAGCAGCAAACCACTGAACTGAGAATAGGTCCCCTATTGAAGGAATCAGAGAAAGAACTGGAAGAGCTTGAAGGGGCTCGAGACCCCAAAAGTACAACAATGTCAAGCAACCAGAGCTTCCAGGGACTAAGCCACTACCTAAAGACTATATATGGACTGACCCTGGACTCTGAACTCATAGGTAGCAATGAATATCCTAGTAAGAGCACCAGTGGAAGGGGAAGCCCTGGGTCCTGCTAAGACTGAACCCCCAGGGAACTAGTCTATGGGGGGAGGGCGGCAATGGGGGGAGGGTTGGGAGGGGAACACCCATAAGGAAGGGGAGGGGGGAGGGGGATGTTTGCCCGGAAACCGGGAAAGGGAATAACACTTGAAATGTATATAAGAAATACTCAAGTTAATAAAAAAAAAAAAAAGAAAGAAAAAGAAAAAGAAAAAGAAAAAAAAAAAAAAAAAAGAAGGGCAAACAATAGAAGGTTGGCCCAATTTTCATCGGTTTCAAGGATGTATTTAGTTAAAGTTTCCTTCAAGGTCTGATCTATCCTTTTTGCCTGTCCTGAGTTTTATGGCCTATAAACACAATGTAGTTTCCAATCAACATTTAGAACCTTTGCCAGATTTTGGGAAATTTTGCCCAGAAAGTTTGGGCCATTGTTATATCCCAGTGAGAGGGACAATCCAAACCTAGGGATTGACTTTTGGAGTTTCTTGGTGATCGCTGAGGCTGTTTCTGTTTTTGTGGGATAGGATTTCACCAATCCAAGAAGGAAGGTATCTATAAAATCTAACAAATATATATATATATATATATATATATATATATATATATATATATATATCTCCAAGAACCATGGGTTTTATCTGTAAAGTCTGTGCCCCAGTGTTCTGGGAAGCTCTCCTTTGGGTGCAGCAGATTCCTTCTGTGCTTTTCTTCCTCCTTTGGAGTTGACTTGTGCACAATAGTACACCTAGACACAATGTCTTTGACAAGATTATTTAATTGAGGGATATAAAATCTGTACCTGAATAATTTATCAATTTTAGATAACACCAAGTGGGTGGCCTGGTGAAGTTTGGCAACCATTTGTCTTCTGAGAGATCAGCTAGAGTATAGATCTCCCATTTGGCAAGAACTGCCACCCATTCTCACCCTGCTTGGCTTCTTCCCTTTCTGACCATTTGTTTTCTTCCTTTGTGTAGCTTGGGTTTTGAAGCAATGTAGGTTTGGACAGAGTTACCAAGATTTGAGTCCCCACTGGCTCTAAGACTGCCTCTAAGTTTGCTGACCTGTTTCCTTGGGTTCTGGAGAGTCTCCTTTTTGATGCCCTTTGCAATGGACGATAGCTGCCTCTTTGGGCAGCCATACTGCCTCTAGTAGGCCAGGATTTCTTCTTTGTTTTTAATTTTCTTTTCCAGCTGAGTTGAGGAGCCCTCTCTCCCTATAGAGGGCCCCATGGACATGGGCTATGGTGAATGTATATGGATAGTCTGTGTACACACTGACATGCTGATGACTTTGCCTCCAAATACACAGGTACTCCCAACCCCTACTAAGTGCCTGGACTTATCAGTCCCTTTGTGCTGATGTCCCTTGACTGAGAGACTGGGTCCAAACTGCCCTGTCCAAGGTGACAACTGTAGCCTAGGCATGCCTAATTCCATGCTGAACAAAGGGGTAGCTTAAACCAACGGGGTGTAGCAAAGAAAACCATGTCAGTGTGAGGAAATTGGTCAGTGTGACCTGAGTCTCTAGTTAATATATTCCAGATAGCCTGAACCATCTGGGGTCCAGAAATTTGTCACTGGGCCACCTGACTTCAAAAGAAGATCAATGTACTTCACAGAAGGTCTGGAGTTTTCCAGGCGAGAGATGGAGACCATACTCATCCTCATCTACAAAACCTACCTTCACATGCTTTTATATACACTTCAGTGGTACCCTGGGTATACTAACACTCCATCCCACCACAGCTTCCTTTCTTCCAGCCAACAGAACTGACAAAAATCACAGACAGGGAAAAGTAAGGACTTAACCCAGGGAATATGCTGGCTACTCATACAGATCCTAGACACTGGAATTTGGGCTTCATGCAGTCTTTCCTACCCGTACTATTCAGATTGCACCATAGACAGTCTCACCTCTTGAAGAGACTAATAGGTGACTTTCTATAATTTCCCATTTAGAGTAGAGACATCAGGAACCTCTTGGGCAGTGGGACTAGGGGTGAGAGACGTTCCCAGGGCTCTGAAATATCTCAGGGTGTGCACCCCCAAGAAACTGTCTATTCTCCATACTATTACCTTAGTGGGGATCCAAGGTCACCTGTGATCTGTCTTCTCAGTTTCTGGGAATCTCAAATGTTTGAAGTAAGCCCACCATAGACCACCACATAGACATTCTTAAAGCCAAATTGAAAGTTTGTTTTGCTGGCCAAAGACTGCATGTGGAACTTAGCCCCAAGCGTCACTAGTGGGTCTTTGCCTTCTATTTATAGATCCAGATGCTGGTAGACATACTTTGGCTAGCAAGAACAGATAGTGAGATGCAAAGTTACAAAAATCAAAGAATCAAAGTTAATACATTTAGAGACTTTCCAGAATGCTGGAGCAATGGATTAGGTCTGATGGATTAGATCTTTGTCCCTGTTTTGGCAAGTGTTGGGGCCTGTGTGTTGAGTTCTACCGTCAAAATGGTGCCTCTAACTTGGCAACTGTTGGGCTAACGTCTTGGGACCTGTTAGAATTGAAACTTGAATCTTTTCAAGGTTGCATCAACGAAGTTTTTCAGTCTTCCATCCTGACCACAGCACAGGAAAAAAAAGATATCTCTCCCTGCATTGTCTGGCCTTGGGCTGCCATTTCTAAGTTTTCTTTCTGCCTTGCCTCTTAGTGTTTGTCAACTTGGCCCAAACCTAATATACCTGGGAAAGGTTCTCAGCTGAAGAATTGCCTCCACTGGATTGGCCTATAGGCAATTCTGTGGGGGGCATTTTTTGCTTAGCGATTGATACAGGAGGGCCCAGTTAACTGAGGGTGGTGCCATCCCTAGGTTGTGTAAGAAAGCAAGATGAGCAAGTTGTGAATAAGCAAGAGGTAAGTACCACCCCACCATGGCTTCTGCGTCAGTTACTTTCTCTAGGTTCCCACCTTAGTGTCTGTCAGTAGACTGGGACTTGGGATATGTAATCCAAATAAATCCTTTCCTCCCCAAGTTGCTTTTGGTCATTTGTTTGCTTATTTTTTGTTTATATCACAGCAATAGACATCTAACTAAGGCAATCTCTTTGCTCACTGTCATCTCTTTTGAGAATCATGACACATCCCCCTATTTTAGTCCTGACGTTTATCATTCATGTGTGTTTTTATCCCGCTTCTTCCCTCAAACTCAGCATTTCTTTTTTTCTTTTTTCTTTTTTCTTTTTTTTTTCGGAGCTGGGGACCGAACCCAGGGCCTTGCCAAACTCAGCATTTCTATTCATTCACCTGTCTTTCTGGGGACATGCTTTGGAAGCCTGAAGGTGAGCTTCCCCTGCAGTGTCCCAAGCTTCTCTCACCTCAGCTCCAGTAACTTCACCATTACTGCCAGCGTCACTATGCTGGAACGTTCTTCATCAGATTTCCTAGAGCTCTTCCTCTTAGGAAAGTTGAAAGGACAATATTCGATGCTCCCATCATAACTCATTTCATCCCTTATTCCTGCAATAACACATCACCACCACAAAAAACAATAATAATACTATAGTTTCAATAGTTTAAAACAGTTCCTTCTCCAAAGGTTAAACCAAGAATTGTCAAGTGATTCAGCAATTTTGGATACATAACCCAAAGAATCGAAAGCCAAGGCTCAGACATTTGACCATTCTTCGTCTATAGCAATATTATTCATTTTAGCCAACAAAAGATTTGACCCAAGTGTTAACTGACACATGAATGGATAAATAAAACGTGGTCAACCTATAGAGTAAAAAACAAAGACATTCTGACACAGGCTACACCATGGATGAACCGCAAAGAGATTGTGCTAAGTGAAACAAGTCATATATACAGTGGCAAATACCACATGATTTTACTTATGTGAGATACCTAAAGGATTTGAACTCATAGAAACAGAAAGTAAATCTTGTGATACCAAGAGGCATAGGAACAAGAAACGGGAAGTTATTATTTAGTGGGTACCAAGCTTCAGTTTGTAAAAGTACAAAACTCTCAGTGTAGGTGGTGGCCATGTTGTACAATATTAAAGTATTTTGTACCACCATGCCACACATCTAAAACCGTCAAAGTGGTAAATTCACACACCTACCTATTTCTAGGCACATGACCCCTGTAGGCTGGAGGTTTGTTTTGCTTTGTTTTGGCTTGTTCTTTTGTTCCTGAGTTGTAAGAGAGATTTATGGTCTATTTTTATATTTTGAGACAGTTTTACTTTGTAGCACTGACTGACTGGCCAGAAATTTTCTATGTAGCCCATGCTGCCTGCCTCTGCCTCTTGAGTGTTTGGATTGAAGATGGAGACTATCATAACTAGGTTTTTTTTCTGGATATAAATACCAGGTATTCATAAATTTATTGTAAATATTTTCACTCTGAAGCTTGCATTTTAATAATTTAACTAAGTTACCATAATAATCAACTTATCTGAGATAAAAATCTTCGGGTGTTGCCTAGGCCGGTTTTAAATTCCTGGAGCTTAAGTAATCTCAAAGTAGCCTCAGTCTCCCAAGTAGGAAGGAGTATATTGTTATTGTTTTAAACATTTTTTCTTGCTTTTTTTTTTCAGTGTAGAAAAACTTTATTAAAATATATCCGACAAAATAAGAATTTAACTGTCTTAAATATTAACAACAAAAACTACAAAATGTCTCAACTATAAGAATATATGATGCATATACAACATACATTAATGCATGTCAGTGCTTTAAAACATAAACTGAATTTAGCACTGAGGACATAATTTAGATTTGCTAAGACTCATCATAAGGTGTCCTTTTCATTTTCAACACAGGGCGCTCACTCTGTAGCAGAGGTTGGCTTTGAAATCATGGCATCTGTGGTGGCTTGAATAAGAATGGTCCCTATTGTTTCATATATTTGAATGCTTAGGGAATGCCAGCCACCATTTGAAAGGATTAAGAGGTGTGGCCTTGTTGGAGGAAGTATGTCACTGTGGGTGGGCTTTGAGGTTTCAAAAGCCCAAGTCAGGCCTAGTTGCTTTCTCTTCCCCAGCTACCTGTTTATTTAAAATAGAATTTTCCATTATTTCTCCAGCATCATGTTTGCCTGCATGCTGCCGTGCTCCCTGCTATGATGACAATGGACTAAATCTGGGAAACAGTAAGCCAGCCCCAGTGAAATGATTTTCTTTATAAGAGTTGCCATGGACATGGTGTCTCCTCACAGCAATAGAACATTGACTAAGTCAGTATATTTCTGCCTTAGCTTTAAGGTAAGTGTACCCTGACCCCAACTACAAAATGGCTTGTTTCGTTTTCATTTTGGGGTAGAGTCTCACTATGTAGCCCTAGCTTAGAGTTGACTATGTAGATTAGGCTAGCCTTAAACTTTCTATGGAGTTGAGGATGACCTTGAACTCTTGTTGATCCTCCTGTCTATGCTTCCTGAGAGCTGGGATTATACACTTGATGCCTTTTTTAAGATTAAAAAAAAAAAATTGAGGTCTACTTTGTCGTGTGTAACTTTTGCTACCTTGCCTAAAGCTTTGGGAATGGGGCTACACTACCAGCCCCAACCCAGCTTCCCTTGAATCCGTGGATAAAAGACACAGACACACAGTTGTTCAATTTCAACTTGCCTTTTGACACAATTGCTGGGCACTACTATCTCCCTCCTGGAAAATTGTGCCCTTATCAATATTCTCAGCTCCACACGTCCCCCCTTGCCCTAAACTTCAGTTGCTCAGTTACATCCAATCCCTGCTAGACGCCCCCGACCCTCTGCCTACAGGAAGGGCCTGTGTGGCCACTCCATATGAATATCACATGGCTGGCCAACTGTTCTCCATCAAAAGCACGACAAACTCTGGTCTCCTTTCCTTTCGTCTCTCCTTGCCTCCCTTCTGCCCAGCAATTGGCCCATGACTTCCTTACTGACAGATCAAGAATCAAGACCTTAACATCAGAACCACCTCTACATTAGTTTATCATTTTTATGGATTCATTTCTAAAAATGCTCTTACCACAATGCACATCAGCATTGCTTATAGTAGAAACAGAAAGAAAAAAGAAAGAAAGAAAGAGAGAAAGAAAGAAAGAAAGGAAGGAAGAAAGAAAGGAAGGAAGGAAGGAAGGAAGGAAGGAAGGAAGAGAGAGGTTGGGGATTTAGCTCAGTGGTAGAGCGCTTGCCTAGCAAGCGCAAGGCCCTGAGTTCGGTCCCCAGCTCTGAAAAAAAAGAAAAAAGAAAGAAAGAAATATGCCTTCATCCGAAGTCAAACACCACAATGCAGAATGTGAACGGAGCATGGCCTTCGGCAGACATCCTTGGCTGTGTGAGCTCAGGTCAGAGACTCCAAGTCTCCGAAGAAGAGGTGGATGGGAAGTACAGAAGTGTCCAGAGCTCAGACTGAAAACAAACTGCAGAGCAATGTACCTGCTGGGGGAATGTTTTAAAGAGAAACTAAGGCCCATGCACTGTGGCCACTGATGGCTTCTGTAGTAACAGGCTTTTGAGAGGGCATACCCTACAAACATTGATTCTCTCTGGAGAACTGGCTGGGAGCAGGAGAAGATGGGAGGATTTCCATGGATTTCAGATAATCTTACGTGGCCTGACCCTACACTGGCATAGCATTATCACCAAAGCATCAGGGACTACACTTGCTCGTGTATACTCCATGGATTCGGACAAATACATAATGATGTGAATTCGCAGTCAGAGTATAACGTGGAAGTCTCACTGTCCTGGGATTCCATGTTCCATCTACTCGTCCAGCCACGGGCCCCAACCCCAGCAACCACTCCAGTCATAATTTTGACGTTTTCTAGAATGCCATACATTGGGCCAGCTTTTCAGATTGATTTCTTCTCATTTCATGACATGCATTAAAATTTTCTCCCAATTTTCATGTGGTATTATAGTTCTTTTATCCTTATCACAGAATATGTTTTTTACTCTTTGGATATACATAATTTATTTATCCAGGAACCTACTAAAACAATTCCTGCTTGCTTCCAACCATGAAATAGAGCTTCTGGAAGAAGTTGGAGGGGGAAATAGAGGAGATGAATATGATTGAAATATATTGGATGCATGTATGGAATTCTCTTGTCATCCTCGTTGTTGTTGTGTATCTCTGTGTGGGTGGGTAGGCATGTGTGTGCATAAAATCCAGAAGAAGATTTGTGGTGTCCTGCTTTAACACTGTCTGCCTTATTCCCTTAAGATGGGGTCTCTCACTGAATTTGGAGCTAGGCTAGTAGCTAGTAAGTTCCAGCAATCCTCCTATCTCTGCCCTATACACTGCTGGTGTTATAAGCATGCCTTGGCCACACCCAGTTCTTTTCATGGATGCTACAGATGCAAACTCGTGTCCTCATGCTTGTACAGCAAGCACTCTTACCCACCGAGCCATCTCCCCAGGCCAAGAACTATGACTAAAGCTGCCATTAAGCTGTCCTGTGTAGGCTTTTGTGTGTGCTTACATTTTCAGTCCTTTTAAGCAACTAAATTGTATGATGTCCTAATTAGTTCCAACTGTCATCTTGACACACTCTCAATGTCATCTGAGGGAATCTCAACCGCGAGATCGTTCACATCTGATTGGCCTATGGCCATGTCTCTGAGGATTGATGTAAGAGGGCCCAGGCCACTGGGGGCAGTACCACCCAAGGTGGGCTACCCAGTCTGTATAAGAAAGCTAGCTGTGAGCCAGAGAGCCAGCCGGCAAGCAGAATTCATTCGTTCATCGTTTCTGCTTCATGCTCCTACCCTGACTCCTTTCAATGATGAACTGTCTCTAGAAGTGTAAGCGGAAATATAACCTTTCCCACCTCTAAGTGGGTTTTTAGTCATTGTGTTTATTATAGCAACAGTCAGAAAACTAGGACTATTAGGTAAATGTCTAAATTAATTGTTCAAGTAACTCGTAAAGTGGCTATTGGAAATCCTATTCAAAAGTTTTTCTTTGTGATTTAAAAAAATTCTGTTTGTAAAGGGGATAACATTTGAAATGTAAATAAAGAAACATTCAATAAGAATGTAAATAAAAAATACCAGATTAAAAAAAAAACTTCTGTTTGTGAAACTATTGCCTAACCAAGGTAACAAAAATATTTGGCAGTGCTTTCTGCCAAAGGTTTTATGGTTATCTTTCTTCAGTGATTAATTCTGACCATTCATTTTGATAGTTTTAGATTGTGGTATGAGGACTAGAGTCCAGGTTTGATTGTGTTTCATAGGTATATCCAAATATTAGCATCAAATATTAGCAAATATTCTCCATTGACTTGCTTTAGGATCTTTGTCAAAAATCAATCAGTGACTACAAGGATTGTTGAATGTTAAGAAAAAAATTATCTAGGATTAGTGAGATGGCCCAGAGAGTTTGTGCTCTGGCTTCAAAGTATAACTATCTGGGTTTGATCCCTGGGACTTACAAGGTAGAAGGAGAGAATTGAGTCCTGCAAGTTTTCCTGACTGCCAAACAAGTGCTGAGGTAAGCATATGCCCATATGTATACACACATGACACAAACAAACAAATGTGAAAAACACAGTTGATGTGATATCCTGAATTAACAGGAAAAAACATGAATATTTCCATGAATTCAGGAAAACACCTGACAGAATTCCTATCTTTCATAATAATATCCAGGTAGTGAGGAACCACTGGGAACATCCTTAGCATGAGGAAGGCCAGATGTAAGAAGCACGTGGCTGACATTAAGCTCATGGTGAAAAGCTGACAGCTTTCCTACTAAGATAGGAGTGAGATAAAGATGACTGTATTTGTACTGTTCGTTTACCATAGCAATGAAAGGTTGGCAATCAGACAAAATGAAAAACCAAACCAACCAACCAATCAACGGAACAAACAAAAGAAATCCGATCTGAAAATAGAGAAGGAAAACTGTCTGTATAAAGATGATATGATTTTAGAAGTAAAAATCCTAAAGAGTTTACAAAAAATTGTTAAAAACAATGATAAAAGTTGCAGGATACAAACCCAAGTCTTGAAAATCAGTTGTCTTCCTGCCAACAACAAACAACCCAAAGAGGAAATTAAGAAAGAAATGCCAGGTCTGGGGAGATGGTTCAGTCAATAGAATGTCTTGCAAACAGGAGGGCCTAAGTTTGATTCCCAGAATCAACATGAGGCATAAAGGTACACAATTGTGATTTCAGCACTAGGGAGACAGAGGCAGGCAGACCCCAGAGGCTCACTGGCCAGTCTAGCCTACTCCCAAGTCAGTGCAAGGCTGAAAACAAAACAAAATCAAAACTGGATTGTTCCCAAGGAGCAACATTGGAAATTGACCTCTGGCCTCCATGACCATATGTACATGTGACTACACACACACACACACACAGAGGGAGAGAGAGAGAGAGAGAGAGAGAGAGAGAGAGAGAGAGAGAGAGAGAGAGAGAGAGAGAGAGAGACTACATTCTGTTTACAATGTCTTGTTTCTCATTATGCTATAAGGAACCATCCTGAAATTTGTTCCTTGGTCTAGTAGCTCTTGCAGTTAGGAAGTGTTAAGTCTTTCAACTTTATTTTCCTTTTGGTCTATTTTAGACTTTGACTAATGAAAACTTTTTAAATCTCCTCACACACTTATATAGCCAGACTGTTGATTTCTCTAGTGCATTCTACTGGGATTTTTAATTTCTTTTAAATAATATTTTATTTCTTTGTTTTGGCATGCCATGGTGCATATGTGGATGTCAGAGGATGACTTGAAGGAGTTGTTTCTTTCCTTTTCTTCCATATAAGTCTCAGGGATCAAACTCAGAGCATCAGTGTTAGGATTTTGATTGGAATTTCTCTATGCTTTGAATATGTTTGCTCCTCTACATCTTTACCACAGTTGGCACCCTAATAGAAGCCAGTATGAATCAGTTACCAACTGGTCCATCTGCCTTCTCCTTGGATCCTCCCCAATCTCTTATTTACCCTGCACTTGGAGTGCTATTCTCAAAACATGTACCCGATGGTTTCATCTACTTCAAAGGTGTCTCATTATTCTTGTCAAAATATTTAATGACTATTAGTGCACAGGTACTGACTCATCAGAACAGCTCAGCATCTTAGAGAAGTGTTTCTATCCCTCCTACTATTATGGCAGGCATCGCTACTATGGTTGCTAATTCTTGAGGATGAACACCTATGGTAACAACTACAGGGATGTAGGGAGTGGGGGAACAGAGACACTAGGGTGTGTTTAGTGTAACAGCTGTCAACTATTGTATTAGTTACCTTTCCTGTTGCAGCGACCAAATACCTGACAAGCAACTCAATGTACAGAGTTTATTTTGGCTTATGGCTTAAAGAGATATAGTTCATTGAGGTGGGGAAAGGTTGAGGTAGGAGCATGCGGCAGCTGGTCCCATTGCATCCACGGGCAGGAAGAAGAGAAGGAACAGGAGGTGGGATCTAGTCATAAAAACTCACGACCCATCTCCAATGGCCCACTTTCACTCCATCTTCTAAGGGTTCCATAATCTTCTAAAAAGTGCTACCACCTGAGGACCAACACACGAGTTTATGGAGGGATATCTTACACTCTAGACCCAAGAACTGGCATGGAAATGGGTAGTCATCATAACATCATTGTCACACTGGCACATATTTGGTAGTCCTCCAGTCTGCTCCCATGGCCTCTTGTGATTTGGCTTCTATCCACATTTCTAGTTTTGTCTCCTACCCTCTCTGCTCTAGTTGCATTGGCTTTCTGTAAGTTTGTTGAAAATATTTCATGCTCACTAGACAACCTTAGACATTCTGTTTCCAAACCCTCCATCTCTTGGCTCATCCACATCCTTCCTACCCCTGATCCAAGACTGACTCCTCAGGAATCTTCTTTGACTCTTTTAAGAATTAAAACCTCTTCAGTGGTTTTAAGTAAAAGCTACCATAGTCCCACACCCTTCTTCTTTCTAGCCATCATCTCAGCTGATGTGTTTGCCTATGTATTTAGAAGATTATCCTGCAAATGCTATTTTATGACCTCGGGTAGAAGTGTGTCTCTTTGCTTACCCTTGAATCCCAAGTGCCAGTGTAGTGACTGACATAGTCTATGTAGCCAATAAGCACCGACTGAATGAGTGAATAATAAAAAAAAAAAAACAACAAATTCAGGGTGTAGAGTGCAGTGACATATATTTATAATTTTAATACTTTGGAGGTTGAGGCAAGAGGCATATGAATTTAAGGTCAACCTGCGTTATATAGTGATAACTTGTCTCAAAAATTGAAACAAAAAAATTCAAACAAACACTACCCCCTCTCCCTTTAAAAAAAGATTTCAGTAGTTTCCCTGGGAAGTCCATTCTTTCCAAATTCCCCGTCTTGGCTCATAACATCATCTACCAAGTTGCCCCAGCAAAAGATTCAGAAATCTTTCCAGATTGTTCCTCCTTTACTGCACCATTTAGATGGGCACCAGCTTAGCTCCTTGTATGTTATTTCATCTTTGCTCATGCTGCATCATTTCTCCTGCAGGTTAGGTAAGCTTCTCCTCCTGGCTCTGAGTGTGCCTTTGCCATGTATACTGACATTGTTCTTTGGATAATCCTTTGAGTCTGGTCAGGTGCCTCTCCCTGTAAAAGACTTCAGAGTCAAGTCTAACGTCTCATAATCTGATTCTTGCTCACTTGGTAAAGGCCAGTTGTCTTGGGCCTCTCACTGTGCACGTCCTGTGTTCTCATGTGACTTCTGTGAGAATGAATAACTCTGGACATGGGACCCATGTTTCATTCATTTCTATTCTTAGGATCCAGCATCATGTCTGACAATGAGAGAGCAAATGTTTGTGGTATTGAAAGGAAATGAACAAGTCTTATTTTTGTCTCATTGTGGTATCTGTAGCAAATATGTTGCCCAAGGGACACTGGGACACTGCCTATAAGGATGACTATCATGAAGAAGTGAATTAAATATTTATACATTTTGTAGAATGCATCTTGAAAAACATTCAAAGTAAGAATGATTATGGCATTAAATGTTTGATTAGTTATTAAGACTTATTTATTTATATTTTATGTGCTTGAATGTTTTCTCTGCATGTATACTCTGTGTGCCTTGTGCTTGTGGAAATCAAAAGACGGTGTCTGGTCCCTGGAAACTGAAATTAAGGATGTTTGTGAGTCATGTAGGTGATGAATTGAACCAGAGAAACACATGCTTTAAACCTTCGAGTCATCTCTCCAGTTACAAAGGTTTGATTCTTTTTTTTTATTAATTTTTTTATTAACTTAAGTACTTCAAAGGTTTGATTCTTAAAGGCACAGTTGTCTAGCTGTGTGAGATTCTGTGACTCTGGAGGACATCAGGACAATTTGTTGATGGTTTAAAAATATTATTTCTGGAACTGAAGAGATGGCTTGGAACTTAAGAGCACTGGATGCTGTTGTAGAGGACCCTTGTTCAATATCCAGCACACTGGGAGGCTCACAACCATCTTTACCTCCAGTTTCAGGAGGCCTTATGTCCTCTTATGGACTTAGGAGACACTACATGCATGTGGTTCACATAGATACATGCAGGCACACACACACACACACACACACACACACACACACAGTAAATACTTTAGAACAAGCTATTCTATTTCTCTCTGTATATAGGTGAAGGTGGGGACTTAACAGTACTGGGGAGTGTGACCTATCCTTTCTATTCATTTGATAATTTTATGAGAGGTGGGATGGGGGAATGTGGGCATGTGTGTGCTGTGGTATGTGTGCTTAGGTCAGCTTGTAGGAGTTGATGCCTGTCCACCATGGTAGAAGGATCACTAGGCTTCAGGAAAAGTGCCTTTACTGGCTGAGCTACCTCGCCAGCCTAATGTGACCTTTCTTTATTTCTATATTTATACCACTTCTCCCTGTTTTCCTTATATTGTTATACTAGGAACTTACGAGGTTTCTAATTAGGTGTTTTTTATTTGCCATTCTAAGAGATTGCATTTAGAATGAAAATTAAATTTAGGTGTAATTTAAGGTGTGGCTGGAGAAGCCTGCAGGCAAAAGTATCTGCAATTCAACACGAATGGAAAGAAATGATGTCAGCAGGTACACAACAGACGCAGACTATTTAAGGGACCAAATTCCCATCTGCTTAAGGCAGCTGGCCCAACAAGACTGGGACATAAAAATCAAAAGGAAAGACGTTCAGACATACAGTATAAATCTCCTTTAAATTGGGGAACTCTAGTCAGAAGCTATTTTAGCAGGGTGTCTAGAAAGCAGCTGTAGTACAGAGGCTGCAGAAGATGCCATAATTATAGTATTAGAGACTCTTACCTTTTCTAATGTGTGGTGTGAACAATTAAGACGATTAAGTGATAATCGCTTCAGCTTTCTAACCAGAAAGATGACTTTGGTTCCAAAGGTAGGTGAAATGATTATGCACTTAGTACTGATTTTCACATCAGTTTGGAAAGCCCTGCTGGAGTTAATGTCTGATCTCAAGCTCTGTGATAAACAACGGGTCACCTGCCTTCTAACAATCAGCAGAAAGTATCAGGGTCCTTTCTTCCTTCCCTTCCCTCTACCCACTTCTCCTCCCTCCATTTATATTTTTTATCCTCTCTCTCTCCCTCCCTCCCTCCCTCCCTCCCTCCCTCCCTCCCTCCCTCCCTCCCTCCCTCCCTCACTCTCTCTCTCCTCTCCCTCCCCCCCACTTTATTTCGAGACAGGGTTTCATTATATAGAGCCCTGGTTAGCCTAGAACTCTCTATATATAGACCAGACTGACTTTGACCAAGTATGATCTCAAGCTAGACCAACCAAAGAATGAAAATGACAAGCAACATGAAGCCACTTGCCTAGCTGAAACACACTTACAGAGATCCACATGCCTCTGCTTCCCATGTTCTGGAATTAAAGATCTGTACTAACATACTAGGCTGAGTTTTCTTTTTCTTTTCTTGTTTTCCTCCTTTCCTTCCTTTATTTCCTTACTTTCTTTCCATGTGCATGTGTATATGCATGTGCGAGTGCCTGTGTGTGTGTGTGTGTGTGTGTGTGCGTGTGTGAGTGTGTGTATGTGATAGTGTCTCACTAGTTAACCCAGGACAGCACTGAGCTTGAGCCTCCTGCCTCAGCCTCCCAAGGGCTTAGTTACAGTTGTGTGCCTCTTTACCTGGTCATAGACAGATTTCTTTTATTGTATGCAGTGGCCGTAATGGGCTGACAAAGACAGAATTGTCACTCTTAATTTTTATGCTCAATGAAATCTCATATATTGGCCCGGAAGAATATAATTTTGATTTATTTGGGTCTAACATACCAATTATCAGTTGCCGTAGTTACTTTTCTATTGCTGTGATAAGAAGCCATAACTAAGGCAACTTATAAAAGAGTTTACTTGGGTCTTGTAGTTTCAGAGGGTGATTTCATAGCCACTGTGGTGTGGAGCATGGCAGCAGGCAGACAGGTACGGCACTGGAGCAGTAGCTGGAGCTCACATCTTGATCCATAAGCATGAGGCAGAGAGAACTAACTGGAAATGGAGGGGAATTTGAAACCTCAAATCTCAGCCCCAGTGACATGCCTGCTCCAACAAAGCCACACTTCCTTATCTTTCCCAAACTGTCCTACCAGGCATTAACATATGAGTCTATGGAAGTCATTCTCATTTAAACCACCATAGTAGTTTAGCATCTTTGTAAAATTTATTTTAAAACTAAATTTGCATTACTAATACAATTTCAAAGGGAGTAAGTGATTTTCAGGTACTCTATAGGATTTAGGTGTCATTTAAATGTCATTGACTATTTTGCTTTCCAAATCATTATTTTTTTTTACATTTGAAAATATACATATATTCTGCCAACAATAAACATGTTTTTTCCCGTTAATTAATTTATTTTCTCACTCTACATCCAGATCGCAGTTCCCCTCTCCTCTCAGCCCTCTATCCAACTCTCTCCTCATCACCCCTCTCCTCACCTCTGAGAACAGGGAGATCCCCCTTTGGGTTTTTATTTTATAAAGTAACTTGTAGGAGACAGCAAATTGTTACCGTATGTTCATTTCTCGTGACAATATACTTTTAATGGAGCACATTGTTTATGCTTAATAAAAATGCTCAGTACTATTGGGACTAAAAGTAAATATTAAATTGCCAATATTCTGATTAACAGGCTAAAACTGTTCCTGATGCTAGTGTGTGACATTAGAGGGTGTCAGATCCCCTGGAACTGGAGTAACAGTCAATTAAGAGCCCCTGTGTGGTTGCTGGGAATGGTATCCTTTGGAAGAACAACCATTGCTTTTAACCAATAAACCATCTCTCAAGTGTCATGCAGATATATTTTAACATAACAAAGACTGTAACAGTATAAACAGTATAGACATGACTAAGGATGTGGAGCTTTGGAGGAGCAGAAGTTAATGCATTGTGAGTTAGTGAAGGTAGACTCAGAAGCAGATGTCTGTCATATGGGTAATATGGTTTGGATTAAGAAATGTCTCCTGAAGCTTAGTGTGTTGAAGGCCTTGTCAGTAACGCAAAGACTAGGTTGGTTTGTTGTGGAAGCAATTGGATCGTGCTCTGACCTAATCAGTAAATGAATAATTCCTAATTTGCTGGTATCATTGGGAAGTGGTAAAAGCTAGGAGGTGGGTCTGGAGTGGAGGAAGGAGATAACTAGGTTCAGGTCTTTGAAGGTTATGTCTTGTTTCCAAGCCATTCCTATGGCTCTCTGCTTTCTGACCACCATGCAGCGACTTTGCTCCATCGGTGCTTGAATGCCATGGTGCTCAGTTTTAGCACATACAGCACTAAAAGCAAGTTCCTACAGATTAAAACCTCTGAAACCGGAGCAGAAAGAAGTAAGTACTTCTCCTTATAAGTTGCTCGTAGTTATTTTGTCCTCGTGACTAATAACTAACTACATGGAGAAAAGTTTCTCACAGCCATCTGTACCTCTTGTTTCAGGAGATCTGAGTCTTTTCTGAACTTTATCCTGCACATACCATATATAAAGACAATGAATGCATTGGTTTACAGAGGATTTTTCTGAATTTATTTTCAATTATGAATTCTCATTTTGTTGTGTCAGAAACATAAGTGGATGTATTTGTGTCTTTTTAGAATTTAATAATAATAATAATAATAATAATAATAATAATAATTTCACAAGTAACATTGATTTTGCTCTAAATCATTAAGTAACCCTGATTTTAATTGATAGTCTAACTATTGGCAATTATAGCTTCTTCCTTTTTTTCATTTATTTATTTATTCACTTTACATCCGATTGTAGCCCCGATCAATCCTCTCCTCCTAATCTCACCCTCACAAATCCTTCCTCCCATTACTCCGCTCCCTTTCTTCTCAGAGAAAGGGAATCCCATCTTGGGTACCACGTTGCCCTGGTGTGATATCAAGTCACAGCAGGACTAAGCACATCCTTTCCCTCTAAGCCCAAGGCCAGAAAGTCCAGCTAGGGGAAAGGGATGCAATGGCAGACAACAGAGTCAGGCCTCACTTTGATTCTTAGGGGGCCCACATGAAGACCAAGCTGTTCATCTGTAACAAACGGGTAGGGGACCTAGGTCCAGCCCATGCATGCTCTTCTGGCTGCTCATGATTTCTGTGAGCCCTCACGGGCCCAGGTTAGTTGATTCTGTAGCTCTTCTTATGGTGTCCTTGACCCATTTGGCTTGCTCAATCTTATTCTCAACTTCCCCAAGCTCTGCCAAATGTTTAACTGTGGGTCTCTGCCTCTGTTTCCATCCACTGCTGGATGAAGCCTCTCAGGAGACAGTTATACTAGGCTCCTGTCTGCAAGCATAATAGAGTCATTAATAGTGTCAGGGATTGGCTCTCTCCCGTGGGATGGGTGTCAAGTTGGGTCAGTTACTGGTTGGCCATTTCTTCAATCTCTGCTCCATCTTTATCCCTGTACATCTTATAGGCAGGAAAAAATTTTTTGGAAGGTTTGTGGGTGTGTTATGTCTCCTTCTCTCCATTGGAAGTCCCACCTGGCTACAAGAGGTGGCCACTTGCGTCTCCAAATCCCCAGCTTCTGGGGCTCTCAGCTAGGTTCACCCCCAATGACTCCTGAAAGCTCTCCCCCTCCCTACACCGCAAGAATAGCCACCACCGATTTCTGTTCTTCCTCTCAACCCTCTCCCTATCCTCACTCTGTCCCCACACCTCATTCTTATTCCCCATCTGCTCCTCATCCCTCCTCTTACCCAGTTCCTCTCTCCATCTACCTCCAATGACTATTTTGTTCCCCCTTCTGTGTGAGATTCTCACATCCTCTCTTGGACCCTCCTTGTCAGTTTCTTTAGGCCTGTAGATTGTAGCTTTGTATCCTGTAGTCTTAGAATTTAATGAAAATGAAGGTACAACATACCCAAACTTATGGGACACAATGAAAGCTGTGCTAAGAGGAAAACTCATAGCTCTGAGTGCCTGCAGAAAGAAACAGGAGAGAGCATATGTCAGCAGCTTGACAGCACACCTAAAAGATCTAGAACAAAAAGAAGCAAATACACCCAGGAGGAGTAGAAGGCAGGAAATAATCAAACTCAGAGCTGAAATCAACCAAGTAGAGACAAAAAGGACAAAGAATCAACAGAACCAAAAGTTGGTTCTTTGAGAAAATCAACAAGATAGATAAACCCTTAGCCAGACTAACCAAAGGACACAGAGAGTCTGTCTAAATTAACAAAATCAGAAATGAAAAGGGAAACATAAGTACAGAATCAGAGGAAATTAAAAAAAAATCATCAGATCCTACTACAAAAACCTATATTCAACAAAACTTGAAAATCTGCAGGAAATGGACAATTTCCTAGACAGATACCAGGTACCAAAGTTAAATCAGAAACAGATAAACCATTTAAACAACCCCACAACTCCTAAAGAAATAGAAGCAGTCATTAAAGGTCTCCCAACCAAAAAGAGCCCAGGTCCAGATGGGTTTAGTGCAGAATTCTATCAGACCTTCATAGAAGACCTCATACCAATACTATCCAAACTATTCCACAAAATTGAAACAGATGGAGCACTACCGAATTCCTTCTATGAAGCCACAATTACTCTTATACCTAAACCACACAAAGACCCAACAAAGAAAGAGAACTTCAGACCAATTTCCCTTATGAATATCGACGCAAAAATACTCAATAAATTTTTTGCAAACCAAATCCAAGAGCACATCAAAACAATCATTCACTATGATCAAGTAGGCTTCATCCCAGGCATGCAGGGATGGTTTAATATACAGAAAACCATCAACGTAATCCATTATATAAACAAACTGAAAGATAAAAACCACATGATCATTTCATTAGATGCTGAGAAAGCATTTGACAAAATTCAACACCCCTTCATGATAAAAGTCCTGGAAAGAATAGGAATTCAAGGCCCATACCCAAACATAGTAAAAGCCATATACAGCAAACCAGTAGCTAACATTAAACTAAATGGAGAGAAACTTGAAGCAATCCCACTAAAATCAGGGACTAGACAAGGCTGCCCACTCTCTCCCAACTTATTCAATATAGTTCTTGAAGTCCTAGCCAGAGCAATCAGACAACAAAAGGAGATCAAAGGGATACAGATTGGAAAGGAAGAAGTCAAAATATCACTATTTACAGACGATATGATTGTATACTTAAGTGATCCCAAAAGTTCCACCAGAGAACTACTAAACCTGATAAACACCTTCAGCAAAGTGACTGGGTATAAAATTAACTCAAATAAATCAGTAGCCTTCCCCTACACAAAAGAGAAGCAAGCCGAGAAAGATATTAGGGAAACAACACCCTTCATAATAGTCCCAAGTAATATAAAGTACCTCGGTGTGACTTTAACCAAGCAAGTAAAAGATCTGTACAATAAGAGCTTCAGGCCTCTGAAGAAAGAAATTGAAGAAGACAACAGAGATGGAAAGATCTCCCATGCTCATGGATTGGCAGGATTAATATAGTAAAAATGGCCATTTTACCAAAAGCGATCTACAGATTCAATGCAATCCCCATCAAAATACCAATCCAAATCTTCAAAGAGTTAGACAGAACAATTTGCAAATTCATCTGGAATAGCAAAAAACCCAGGATAGCTAAAACTATCCTCTACAATAAAAGGACTTCTGGGGGAATCACTATCCCTGAACTCAAGCAGTATTACAGAGCAATAGTGATAAAAACTGCATGGTATTGGTACAGAGACAGACAGATAGACCAATGGAATAGAATTGAAGACCCAGAAATGAACCCACACACCTATGGTCACTTGATTTTTGACAAAGGAGCCAAACCATCCAACAGAAAAAAGATAGCATTTTCAGCAAATGGTGCTGGTTCAACTGGAGGTCAGCATGTAGAAGAATGCAGATCGATCCATGCTTATCACCCTGTAAAAGCTTAAGTCCAAGTGGATCAAGGACCTCCACATCAAACCAGATACACTCAAACTAATAGAAGAAAAAGTGGGGAAGCTACTTCGAACACATGGGCACTGGAAAAAATTTCCTGAACAAAACACCAATGGCTTATACTCTAAGATAAGGAATTGACAAATGGGATCTCATAAAACTGCATAGCTTCTGTAAGGTAGAAGACACTGTTGTTAGGACAAAATGGCAACCAACAGATTGGGAAAAGATCTTTCCCAATCCTACAACTGATAGAGGGCTTATATCCAAAATATACAAAGAACTCAAGAAGTTAGACCGCAGGGAGACAAATAACCCTATTAAAAATGGGATTCAGAGCTAAACAAAGAATTCACAGCTGAGGAATGCCGAATGGCTGAGAAACACCTAAAGAAATGTTCAACATCTTTAGTCATAAGGGAAATGCAAATCAAAACAACCCTGAGATTTCACCTCACACCAGTGAGAATGGCTAAGATCAAAAACTCAGGTGACAGCAAATGCTGGTGAGGATGTGGAGAAAGAGGAACACTCCTCCATTGTTGGTGGGATTGCAAACTGGTACAACCATTCTAGAAATCAGTCTGGAGGTTCCTCAGAAAATTGGACATTGAACTACCTGAGGACCCAGCTATACCTCTATTGGGCATA
The DNA here is from genome assembly GCF_021556685.1 of Rattus norvegicus. NCBI lineage: Eukaryota > Metazoa > Chordata > Mammalia > Rodentia > Muridae > Rattus > Rattus norvegicus. The sequence continues at coordinate 77,306,591 of NC_141537.1, read as the reverse complement.
TACCCAAAAGATGCCCCAACATATAATAAAGACACATGCTCCATTATGTTCATAGCAGCCTTATTTATAATAGCCAGAAGCTGGAAAGAACCCAGATGCCCTTCAACAGAGGAATGGATACAGAAAATGTGGTACATCTACACAATGGAATATTACTCAACTATCAAAAACAGTGACTTTATGAAATTCATAGGCAAATGGATGGAACTGGAAAATATCATCCTGAGTGAGGTAACCCAATCACAGAAAAACACACATGGTATGCATTCATTGATAAGTGACTATTAGCCCAAATGTTCAAATTACCCTAGATGCACAGAACGCATGAAACTCAAGAAGGATGACCAAAATGCGAATGCTTCACTCCTTCTTTAAAAGGGGAACAAGAATACCCTTGGGAGGGAATAGGGAGGCAAAGTTTAGAACAGAGGCTGAAGGAACACCCATTCAGAGCCTGCCCCACGTGTGGCCCATACATATACAGCCACCAAACTAGATAAGATGGATGAAGCAAAGAAGTGCAGGCTGACAGGAACCAGATGTAGATCTCTCCTGAGAGACACAGCCAGAATACGGCAAATACATAATCGAATGCCATCATTAAACCACTGAACTGAGAACGGGACCCCCATTGAAGGAATCTTAGAAAGGACTGAAAGAGCTTGAAGGGGCTTGAGACCTCATATGAACAACAATGCCAACCAACCAGAGCTTCCAGGGACTAAGCATCTACCCAAAGACTATACATGGACTGACCCTGGGCTCCAACCTCATAGGTAGCAATGAACAGCCTAGTAAGGGCACCAGTGGAAGGGGAAGCCCTTGGTCCTGCCAAGACTGAACCCCCAGTGAAAGTGATTGTTGTGGGGAGGGTGGTAATGGAGGGAGGATGGGGAAGGGAGCACCTATAGAGAAGGGGAAGGGGAGGGGGAGGGGGAGGGGGAGGGGAGGGGAGGGGAGGGGGATGTTGGCCTGGAGAATAACAATTGAAATGTAAATAAGAAATACCCAAGTTAATAAAGATGAAAAAAAAAAAAAGAAGTTGCGTGCAATTCTCCCCCCCCCCCCCCCCCCCGGAGCTGGGGACCCAACCCAGGGCCTTGTGCTTGCTAGGCAAGCACTCTACCACTGAGCTAAATCCCCACCCCCACGTGCAATTCTAATAGGCCTGCCTTTATTTGTTACTTGGCCTTTTTCCCTTGCAGTTTTTAATATTCTTTCTTTGTACTGTATATTTAGTGTTTTAATTATGTGGCAGGAGGATTTTCTTTTCTGGTCCAAACTATTTGGTGTTCTATGAGCTGCTTGTATCTATATAGGCATATCTTTCTCTAGATTTGGAGAAATTTTCAACTATGATTTTTGTTGAAAATAGTTTCTGGGCCTAGGAGCTGGGAATCTTCTTCTTCCTCTATTCTTATTTTTCTTAGGTTTGGCCTTCTCATGGATTTTCTGGGATGGTTCATTTCATGAAATTCTTAGATTTAATATTTTCTTTGACCAATGTATTTATTTCCTCAACCACATCTGCTACTCCTGAGATTCACTCTTTCATCTCTTGTATTCTGTTGGTGATTCTTACGTCTATAGTTCCTGTTCTCTGCCCTAGGTTTCCCTCTCCAAGATTCCCTCAGTTTGTTTTTTCTTTATTACTTCTATTTTCATTTTTAGTTCTTGTACAGTTTTACTCATTTCTGTCACCTGTTTGGATTTTCCTGTGTTTCTTTAAGGGATTTATGTAGTGGAAATTTAAAGGTTCTTTGGAAAGTCAGTTGTGTCAGATGGTATTTTGCTGGGTCAAACATGTCAAGGAGTGTTTTCCTGAAGCAGACACAGGTGAAAGGATGTTCTGCAAAATCAAGCATGTGAAAGGACACATGATAAAGAATTCTTTGCTTAGGACACATATGTATTGGTCCACCTTACATTGCATAGTTGAGCTCCATATGTCAGGAGTTCATAGAGAGAAACCCACCGAAAAAGTTCTGGGGGTATGCTGCAGCTTCTTCCTGTTTCTCAGACTCCAGCAGATTGGCAGAGTGATGTCAGCTGAGACAGTCTCATGTGGAATTTTGCTAAGACAGACTCACTTGCTAAGGCAAGACCCATGGAGGACATATGAGGTTTGGAGGGAGTATAAATAGGACTCGCTGCTGGTAGCGCTAACTGCCCAGCACTTTTTGGTCTTGAGTCTTTGCTGATCTTCACTTTAAGAGAGGTCCAGCCAAGAACTTCTAGCCTTCCTGGTGATTCCAATCCCTCCTGCTGACTCCTGTTGATTCGGCTGAGGCCAGGCTGTTCCTGCTAGGTCATACCCACCACTGCTGCTATCCCTATACCACTAAACTGGACTGCTGGTATATCCATGAAGTGTTTGCAAGTAGAGCGAGCTGCCACTGCTGACCTGTGAACTGAACGGCTGATTTTCTTCTTCTTCTTCTTTTTTTTTCTTTTTTCCGGAGTTGGGGACCGAACCCAGGGCCTTGTGCTTGCTAGGCAAGCGCTCTACCACTGAGCTAAATCCCCAACCCCAACGGCTGATTTTCTAACCACACAGATGGGATTTGCTCCAATGAACAACTTCAAAACAGGTCCATTTCTCCTGTATCCTTTCTTTTCCACTGCTTCTGGTGGGTGATTGACTAGAAGGGAGGTTAAAGAGTTTAAGAACCATCATTAAAAGTACACTTTGAAAAAAAATTAAAGCTACAGATTATTCATTTCCTCTTTAAAAGCCTCTATCATTTTTTATAAGATGATTTAAAGTTATCTTCTTGGGCTTCAGCTGTATTAGGATACCCAGGGCTTGCCGTAGCAGGATATCTGTCTGAGCTCTGGCAGTGCCATAGGGCTACGTTGCCTTGACTCTTGTTGATTGTATTCTCACGCTGTCCTTTAGCCATCTGGTTGTCCCTGGTGTTGGCTGGATGCTCCTGATGCCAGAAGGACTCCTCAGGAAGGTAGGCAGAGCATGACAATGAATCTTAGAGAACAGGACTCTGTTCACCTCTGCTGGCTGTGCCCCAAGTGGACCTGGCAGGCAGGGGATTGGTGGGGGAGGGGTCTAAGCTGAGTGTTCTTGGTGCCCCTGCAGGCCTCCTTGGGAAAGCAGAGAGAGCTTCAGGTCAGAAGATGGAGGTTAGGGGACTGTGCTCAGTTTACCTCCACTGGTTGTGCTCCAGGTGGACCTGACTCACAGGAAGGGGTGGGGAGGGCAATTATAGCTTTTTTTAAATTCCAGTCTTTATTGCTAATATTATCTCTCAGCTCTCACTTCATATGCATCACACAATTATATGTGTTAAAATGGCTAAGAATGGGTTAAAGGAGTTACTGTACTCAAAGAGGCTGTACTGAAGGCAGAGGCAGAGAGCTGAGGAGAAGCTAAGGAAAGTATGGAAAGAATTAGTAGGTAGTTAGATATAAAAGCCAGGCAGGGAGTTGGTGGAAGGTGAAGAGCTAGTTTAGAGCTCAAGGTAAAGTCAGGCAAGGCCTGAGGCACAGGGCAGCAGGGACACCTGGGAATGGGCATATGGCAGTGTGAATGGCACGTATCAGTCAAGGTCACCATGCTGAGCTATAGCCCTAGGCACAGAGGTGAGAGCTCTGGCCACCTGTCAGTCTGACGGCACATGTACTAGATGGTCTGATGTCACCATATCCTAGTTTAAGGGGTTGTTCCTTTTATATGGTTCAAGTTGAAGGACTTTTGTGAGTCTGGTATGTTTGATAATTTCACTAGCCTGTTTTTCTGGTGTGTTGTGTGTGTATGTGTGTGTGTGTTAATGTGTGGAGTTGTGTGTTTATTTGTTTATTTGTTTATTTATTTATTTATTGTTGTGCATTTATTTCAAACACATTTCACACACTAAAATGATGCCTGCTGAAAACAGGGCTGATGTGTGATGAGGGAGCAAGGATGCCAGCCAGCAAGGCTATTGACCTACCTCTCCAAGATACTGTTTTTTTCTGAAAACGTAGTCGAAAATAAGGAATGCACAGTTCTGGGCTGAGGGCACAAGTGGCTTGTTGTGTTTTATTGACTAGCAGCTTTGAAGATTCATTTATGTATCTCTGAATTATGTGTATGTGTGTGTCTATGTGTGGGTATATGTCCCCGCGAGTGAGGTACCCTCAAAGGCCTGAGGTGTCAGATCCCCTAAAGTTGGAGTTACAGGAGTCCCTGCCCTGCGTTCTGGCATGTGAGTGCTGAGACTCAAACTCTGGTCCTGTGCAGGAACACAGCATGCTCTTAGTCACTGAGCCGTCTGCTCGCCCCAACCATCTTTTTAAAATGTTCCATCCTCGGTGCTGGTAAGATAGCTGAGCAGGTAAAGGAGCTCACAAGTATCCTCTGACCTCCACACATATATTACGATATGCACATACCACCCAATAAAACAGATAAAATGTTTTAAAAATTAAAATTTTATACCTTTGGTGGCCTTCCTGAGAAATGACAGAGATTTGATTTAAGAAATACAAATTTTGTTTTTAGTGAACAGAAGTCTAGCTGCTATTTAAAGCAGACAGAATAACGATATAGCATCCTTCTAATAGTCACATGCCTAAAAATTGCATCAATACATGAGCCCGTCTCAAGGAGGCAGATTAGTAGGCAGAACATCTTGCAAAGATTTAATTTTTAGCAAGAACAACACAGGTAAAAGAAGTAACACTCCACATTATATTAAATACTGAACTACATGACCATGATTTTTATAAATTCTACAATTTCATAAATAATTGTGCTTTATTTTGGTTTGGTTTTTTGTTTGTTTTTGCTTTTTCTTATTTTGTTTCGGTTTGTTGTTTGTTTTGTTTCATGCAGCTCAGACTTGTTTCAAACTCACTATGTATGTTAGCTGAAGATAACCTTGAACTCCTCATCCTCCTGCCTCCTAGAGCTCCTCTTTCTGCTGGATGTCCCACCTTACTATCCTGCCTTTTGCTATAGGCCATAGGCTTTTTATTCTAACCACGCAGAAGGTGCCTTAGACAGGCAAGGAAGGACAGAGACACATCTTCACACCATGAACAAAAACATCACTGCAACTGACAACTATCTCTCTGGCCTATTTAGCACTCAGCACCCCCTTTACTAATAACAGAAGCCCCCTGCTAGTCAGTACAGTAGGCAGGAACTAACTCATGAGGGCCAATTGTTAAGACATCTTCTTGGGAATTTGGATAGTCCATTGTCACACTGTCATTTTTTAACTTTAAATCATGTGTGTCTCAGAGTTTATTACTGTAAAGAAACAACAAGACCAAGGCAACTCTTATAAGGACAAACATTTAATTGGGGCTGGCTTACAGTTTCAGAGGTTCAGTCCACTATTATCACGGTGAAAAGCATGGCAGTGTGCAGGCAGACATGGTGGTAGAGGAGCCAAGAGTTCTATATCTTGATCCTAAGGCATCAGAAGAAGACTGGCTTCGGCAGGCAGCCCGGAGGAGGCTCTCTTCCACTGGGTTGAGCTTGAGCATAAGGGTCTTGAAGCCCACCCCTACAGTGACACACTTCCTCCAACAAGGCCACAACTCCTAATAGTGCCACTCTTGAACTAAGCATAGTCAAACCACCGCAGTGTATCTAAACATATTATTTAAGACAGGCATGGCACTATACTCATAATCTCAGCCATTGGCTGTAAAGCTGCAGTGAGTTAAATATGGTATATGTTAAGAATAAAAGTTACAGGGATTGAGATGTAGCTGGGTTGGTAGAATGCTCACCTGTTAAGCATAAAGACCTGGTTTTATTCTCAGCAGGGCATAAACTGTACATGAAAGCACATGCCTGTAATCTCATTTGAGAGGTGGAGGCAGGAGGATTAGGAGTTCAGTCATTTTCAGCTGTATACAGAGTTTGAGGCCACTCTGGGCTATATGAGAAACCCTGTCTCCAAAAAAGAAAAGAAGAAGAAAGAAAAAAAGAAAAAGAAAAGACTAATCTCTATTCAGAAGCCATCGCTTTCTAAGTATTCTACGTTTTCTGATTTGCCATGGTCTCAAAGCTGTAGACATTTATCAGTATGGTAGAGTTGTAAGAGGGCACACATCCTCTCAGTTCACAAACCACATTGGTAACTTGAAGCCTGCCCCCAGTGAAAGTTTACAAGGAAGCTGGCAAGCCTACAAATGAGGATCTGGTCCCACAGGTTGTTTTAACATATGTCAGCAGGCCAACAGGCATTTCCCACCACACATTTCTGAGTCCATATGGTTCAGTTTGTCCACATGCAACAATTCCAGGGTACACTCATGACCCCTCTGAGGTCACTAAGTTGATGCAAGTGTGCAGTTGGTGGTAGGTAGTCTTTTTATCATCACAGTTCAATAGGTGGCTGGAGAGGGAAGCTAGTTCAGAAGGAAGCAGACACTCAATGACATCACTTAACGTCTGCATCCAAGCTTGTCTGGAACTCTTGTATCCTAAGCTCTTCTGTAAAATGAATCGATCATTCATCCTCCATTTTGGGTCTATCACTAAAAACTAAAGGATATGTTCTACAATAGAAAGAAAATTGGAGTTGTTACTAAGTGATAAAGAGAAAAACAAAGCAACCTATAGCTGGGTGTGGTAGTGATGCCTGTCATCCTGAGGATCTAGAGGCAGGAGGTGGACCTTGGTGAGTACCAGGCCAGTCTGTCTATGTAGTGAGGCCCTGTCTCAAACAGACAAAATCAAAATCAAAGCAATGGCACGGACTTGGAGTGATGGTCAAATTCAATACTTTCCTTGTGGAGCCAAATCCATACACTAAGAAGGTTGCTGAATTCATAGGTTTTTCTGATAGTCTTGGATGTCTGAATCTTTGATTTGATTTCTTTATTGACATCTGTACTTTGTTGGGCATCATCCTGACCCTGTAGGCATGCTAGGAGAAGCCCAAGCTTCCTGGGAAACATCCCTTATGGGGGCACAAGCTGTCACACCAACTCAGTGTCAAATGTCCTTTTAAAATGATAAGACTTGAGGCTGAAAGAGTACACAAAATTTGTGTAAGGAACCTGGAATACAAGATCAGAGATTGGTGTCCTATAATTTTCCCATAATTCTGAACCAAGTGCCTTACTTCCACAGATGTCAGTATTCTGGTAAGTAAGGAGGTGACATCAAGCGAGGTCAAGGCTGTTTATTATACTCTCGATATCTATAATTCTTCTCTAAGGATTTAAATTATACATATTCTCCAACATTCAAAGCTTTTCTCTCAAGCAAAATGAAATGGTTGGGTAAATCATTGAAAAATAAAAGACTCATTTTCACCCCCCCTCCCGAGCCAGGGTAGCTACATTGGTAGCACTGGATGTTCTGAAACTCACTATGTAGATCAGACTGGCCCCTGAACTCACAGAGATCCTACTACCACAGGGCACACATCCTCCCCCCACATCTTACCCCAGTGCTGGGAATAAAGGTGTGTACTCCATTTTCACCTTTTTAATCCCAGAAAGAGGAGTTGGGACCGTGAGGGAGGGAAGACTTTATAGTCTGTGTTTAGCTACTCACTCTTGTGTCTGGGATCACAGATGCTAATTAAATGAATAAAAAGGCATTTTGTGAAAACATGTGCCTCACACCTGCTGTGTCACCAGGCACAGGTTTCTTGCCTGGTGAGATGGAACAGTTTCACTACCTAACAAAGAAGGCAGACAGAAAGTCACAGCTAACAGGTCACAGCCAATATGTCCATGACTTATTTTTTCCCAACAAATGTCGATTAATTTGTGATGAGATGTCTAAGAAAGCAGACATTTTGGATTTAACATTTTCAATTACTTGGGATGTGACAACTTGACTTAATAGTTATTATCAATACAAGAAATGGCATCCTTTCCTCATCCAGTTAAGGACAGGATGATAAGCTGAGAGGTCACAGCTTTAGATGAAAATGAGGAAGACACTGCCTTCCCATGAGAATGTTTTTGCTAAATGGACTAGGAGGTAATTTCTGGAATTATCTTATTACTTTATTTGTTTTCTAAAATTTTGTACATAGCTGAAAACATCTTTATTTCACTCTTATTCTTTAAAATATTTTTATTTATTCTTTGACATTTAAGTACCTGCAATACAATGTATCTTGACCATATCTAACTCAACTCTCCCACCTCACTTCCTTTACCCACTCACCCCATCCCTGAAATAGTTGCCTCTCCTACCTTCACCTCTCTCTCTCTCTCTCTCTCTCTCTCTCTCTCTCTCTCTCTCTCTTTTATTAGCCCACTGATTTCAATTAGTGTTTCCCATATGAGCATGGACAACTTACCAGTGACCACATATTCACTAACACTTTCTTATCACCCTTTAGACACAGGACATGTCTTCCGAAAAGCTAGAAAATTCTCTCTTCTACATACCTGACGTTGCTAATTAATTCTACAGCTTGGTAGAATCCAGGCCTTCTGGTCCAGAGAAACACAGCAACCCACATTCCTCCTGAGGAGTGGCTCAACCAGGTGCAGGCCTGCTGATAGCAGGGTGGCCTTGGTTTCTTCTGGTAAGGTCACCTGTCCTCTAAGACAAGAACACAGCACAGTTGCCACATCTGTCTGGGACGTGCAAGAAGTATGAGCTGGACTTCAGCACGATATGTGGGTCTGCCACTGTCACATTCTGAGGTGCCTCAATGATGTGTATAGATTAATATGTATATTATATTTTCTTTTTTTTTTTTTTGGATCTGGGGACCAAACCCAGGGCCTTGCACTTGCTAGGCAAGCGCTCTACCACTGAGCTAAATCCCCAACTCCTATTATGTTATCTTTTATGTGTGACAGTATGCATGTATGTGACATGCATACCTATATATACTTATATAGATATGTATACATAGATACATGTCTCTATGGAAATTTTACCCACTTATAAAGAAAACCTTGAAAGTTAATAATAAATATTTTGGAGCTTATTATAAGTATGCATATGTAGAGACATATATATCTAGATTATATATAAACATGTGAAAATCTTTCTCCATATGTGAAGACACTGTGAGGTTCCTCTTCTCTTTGTGTGTATATCTGTACATAGTGTACACTCTTTTCTTGCTTTGTTTTCCTTTTCTTTACTCTTGAGAAGTTTTGGAGGAAAAGGAAAAGGGCAAGAGGCAAAGAGCATAGCTAGATGGTCCAAAAGCTACACGAGAAGGGCTGAAGACATAGCTCAGTGGTGGAGTGCAGCCTACACAGGTAGAGCTCTGGGTTTGACTCACAGCACCACCCAAGAAACCCAGAACATTGGTATGAAAAGAATGCTTAGTCATGGTGATACTTTTTGGAATGACATGTGTTTTGGATGAAGACAAGTCATTTGGAAAGATAACTGTAACACAGAAGAAATGCTTTTCTTTTTGAATTTTATTTCATCTTTATTGTATGTGTATGTTTTCTTTTTCTTTCTGCAAGTGTTTGTGCATCACCTGCATGACATACCCATGGTGGTGAGAAGAGCATTAGATACCAAACAACTGGAGTGACAGGATGTTGTGAGCCACCGTGTGGATGCTGGAATAAAAACCCAGGGCCTTTGAAAAACCATCAAGTGTTTTAATTGTTGAACCTTTTCTTCAGCTCTCCTTTTTTCTTACTTTCTAAAACCACTGGTATCTACGTCACACTGAAAACCATCATACCAAAAGCATCAGGACAGAAGGGTCACTTAATGTCAGAGCTGTCATTAGCTTTCTAACTGCTTACTCTAAGCTTATAAATAATTTTAAGTGGAAAGAGTTGTCAGATATGATTAAGATCAGAGTCTCATATTTGTGCAACACACAAGTTGTCTAATAGCCACAAAAAGAAGTCAGGGTTCTCTATACTGAAGAGTCTCAAGAGCCTGTTCCACAGTTTCCTGAAATAGGGACTCTGGCATGGGAAGTCATCTGAGAAGAGCAAACATGAATCTCAAGATAAGAGTCTTTGAGCAATGACAGGAGACATGATTTTAAGATTCACTTTATTTCCTGCTACCTAAAAACACTGACATGTAGTCTGAGGTGGGGGAAGCGTGGCATCATTAAATTCAGTCAGGAAATATCACTGAACACCTCCCATATGCCAACTGGTCTTCAAGGTTCTTGGGGATATAGCGGGAAACCAGAAGTCCCTTCTCCAAAGACCCCTCCCTTGGTGTGGAGACAGGCAATAAAGCACAAAGCAGAACTATTGTAAAAGAAAGCAGAACCCATCTCTGAAGCAGGAAATGAAGAAGCCCTGAGAGAGTCGAGTGGTATGTGCCATAGAGGATGGATATTCTCCATGGAAGGGTGAAGCCCATGGTTCTACAGCAAATGAGACTGAGCTGAGGACTGAAGGATGAGGAGGGTGGGGACAGCTCAGGAGATCTTATCATAATCAGAAATTCATTTTAAGAGCAGCAGGAGACCATTGTTATATTTTTGGAAAGCAAATGACATGGCCAGATATTTTACTAAATAAGGACTTTTTAATGTTAGTGTGAGAACTAGGTTAGAGTTGGGACAAGATCACATGCAGAGACCATTTTGGAGGTTCTGTAGTGAAGTGGGAACTTAGGGGTTCTTTAGAAAGTCAGTTGGATGGTGTTTAGCTGAAGTGGATACAGGTGAGAGGCTAAGGCAGACTCATGAAAGAGTGTTGAGCTGACACAGGAGAAAGGATGTTTTGCTGAAGCAAGCAAGTGAAAGGACATGTGAAGGATTCTTTGCTAACAACCCACATGCATTGGTTCCCCTTACACTGCATAGATGAGCTGCATTTGTTGGGACACCATAGAAAGAAATATACCAAAAACCTTCTGGCAGTGTGTTGCCGTTTCTTGTTGCTTCCATGGACTTGGGCTGATTGGCAGAGTGATGTCAGCTGAGACAGACTCACAAGCTGAGGCAAGACACTTGCTGAAGCAAGACATGTGGAAGACATGTGATGTTTGGAGGGTATAAATAGGACTCAACAGACAGTGAAGGAGGCTGAACTAGCCTTGCTTATAGAGCTAGCTGTGTAATGCTTGTAGGTCTCACATCTTCACTGATCTTCGATTCCCTGAGAGAGACACAGCCAAGAACTACTCCTGGCATCCCTCCTGGTCCCTTCTGCTGACTCAAGCCAAGGCTGGAGCCTGGTTAACTCTGCTGGGTGGTACCACCACTGCTAATTCCTGTTTGCTATCCCGACACTACTGAACTGGACTGCTGATATATCTGCGAAGTGTTTGCAAGAGGATCGAGCTGCCACTGCTAACCTGTGAACTGAATGGCCGATTTCCATTCAACACAGATGGGAATTGCTTCAAAGAACCTTTCTAAACAGGTCTACTTCCCCCCAGCCCCATATCCTTTCTTTCCACTACCTCTGGTTAGCTAGAAGGGAGTTTAAAGCATTTAAGATCCATCATTAAACATAAGGTTTGAAAAAATTTAAAGTTACAGTTTAGGACAGTGGAGAAGAAATGGTGGATGGTGTTGTGGTAGCCTGGGTAGTGATGGCTTAAGTGCAAACCAACATGTCACATGTGCAGAATGCTCTTTGGGTGCTATTTTGTTCGTGCTAAGCAACCCAAACTGGACATAAAATTGATACCTTCTTGTCTCAGCCTCCCAAGTGCTGGTGCTTTGACCTGCATGAACTCAGAGGAGGCTAATATCCACATGAGGAAGGTTCTATTGTCACCTCTTACATTTTACCAATGAAAAAACTGGAGAAATGCTAAGCTACTTGCTTTGCCCAAAGGTTTATCTGGAATTAAAATCCTAATATCTGACTATAAGTTTTACTTTGAGGGTCTTGACATAGAGGAAGAGGTATGGTTAACGAGTGGTTAGTGGTGCTGTCTTTCCCTGGGAGAAGATAGAGGTTTGTTTTGGTTTTAGGAGATTATTGAATTAGAGATGTCACATCAAGATGCCCAAAAGAATTACAGATCTGCTTTACAGCCAGGTCAAGACTTGCAAAAGCGGATTTGAAGACATCCATGTAGATTGTAACTGGAGCCAAGAATAGATGAAATTGCCCAGAGAAAGCATTTAGGGTGATTAGGGAAGCTAGACCAATACTCCCAAGGGGCATTGACATTTTAAGAGTGGGTATGAGAAAAGCTACTTGAAACTGACTCTGACAGGATATGGCTAGAGAATTTAAAGTCACAGAATTCAAGAGAGGGGATGACCATCAGGAGAAAATCTGCAGGGCAGGTCAAGTGCTGCCCAGCAAGTCAGGCCTGAGAGGTTTATGTTAGGCTTAGCATCAGCCTTTTAGATGGTAGGCAGCTTGACATGGGAACTGTGCACAAGGGAGCCATTGACTCACAGCGGGACAAGAGGGGAGGTGGCTGTGGGTAGTGAGTTTGTTTGACTTAATAATAATAATAATAATAATGATGATGATGATGATGATGATGATAATAATAATAATAATAATAATAATAATGTGTCTGTGGGGCTGAGGCTTTGTTGATAAGGTCCCTTTGGCACAAGCACGAGGACCTGAGTTTGGAAGCCAAGGATGCAGGTAGAAAGCCAGGTATGGTGTCTGCATCAGTGCTGAGGAGGCAGACACAGAAATCCCTGGAAAGGCCAGCCAGTCTCGATAAATTGGTGGGCTCCATATTCACTGAGAGACACTATCTCAAAAAATAAGGGAGAAAGTGATACAAGAAAGCATCTGACATTGACCTCTGGCATCTGCCCCTCTGAAGATGTACATATGAATACTCTACCACACCCCCTCACACGAATAATCATATGCATGCATCTATTCAAGTACCGCTGCTGATCAACTCCATGAGGAGATCCGGAAGAAGGAGCCAAGAGAAGGGAAAAACTAAACAAATGTTCTTTGGAAAAGTGATGGACTTCAGGGCACAGATGGAGGAATGAGCTTAGGAACGAAGTGTCCACTGTGAGTGGATGAGGGTTTTATTTAGGTTTGTTGGTATGAATGTGTGTATTTCTCATCAAAGGACTTCATTTCAAAGGAAAGGTTGTGAAGCAGAGTTTGAAGAGAGGGGATGAGTTTGTGAAGTAACTAGAGAGGGTATTTAGAGAGCCAGTAGAGAGAAGTCATGGTGGGCTGGCAGTACCAAGTCCAAGCAAAGGGCAGCTATAAACATGGAGCAGCACCTATCTGTGACGCTGTCCTTTGATCCCAAACAGAGCTACCAGTCTAGGTGGACAAAGAGATCAGAAACCCTGGCTCGATCCCAACTCAAAATTCAAAATTTGAGTTTTGTCAGATGTCTGGGTGAGTGGAGAGTAGAGACAACAGTACAAGAGAGTAGAGGGTCTGCAAGGGATGAGGTAAAAGGGTGGGCCCCGATCTCTGCTGGTTGGGCAGATTCACGAAGCCTCTCTCTCCCATGGCCTCTTTTATTCCAGGCAGATTGCCCTGGGCTTTGTGTTTTCTCTTCATTTGTAAGAAGCATGTTGGCTAGATTCTGATTAACATCCTTTCCAGTTCTCAAATTTCATGGTTCAATTTGGCAAAAGTTTAATACTCTCAGGATATAAGAGAGGGACATTGCCAACTTCTTCTAGTCACTAGGACAAAACAACCTTCATTCTGCTGAGGAAGCAAATTCCATTGATCTTCTCAGACCATTGATGAAATTCTTTAATTTTCTCATAGCCATATGCAAAATGTTCAAAGCTCTGCCCAGAAATCAAAAATAAACTTGTAGCTGTCAGTAATCCAACCCTGCTGGAAGTTTCCCAACTGAACTTGGTCCCATCCAACTCAAAACCAAATTATATTACTGAGTGTCTGCTTTCCATAAATTGCTGTGCTGACAGTTGTAGGAGATGCAGAGACAAGGGAATGGCAGTTTCTGTTCTCTTCTAGTTCAGCCAGGAGAATAGTGGTGCAGAAGTGGGCATGTAAGGGGTAGAAATCTTTGTATTCAAGCCGGGCAAAAAAGAATAATTTAGGCTGCACAAGCATTTTGCAGACTGCATTTCCATTAGCGGTAGTGGGAAGTGAGTAGTTGGCTGGCTAAGGCTTTGGGGAGGAAGCAAATTAGGTGGGAATCCAAGCCATCCAAGCCACCATCATGACTGTGGGCAAGAGCAGCAAGATGCTGCCGCGTTGATTACAGAATGAGAGGCAGCCTGCAAGATGGCTGGATCTTTATTGCGACCTTCGAAACTTTTGACAAACATATGAATTTGATCCTCTGTGACTATGATGAGTTCAGGAAGATCAAACCAAAGAACTCCAAACAAGCAGAGTGGAATAAGAAATGAGTCCTTGGTCTGGTGTTGCTTTAAGGGTAGAACCTGGTCTCTGTGACACTTCCCACATATACTGGCAGTGCCCAAGTCCCTCTTGCTAGGGGTCAGGTATCCATAGGGCTGCTGGCAGAGGAATCTCAGGTGGCGTTTCCATACCTCAGGCTCCTGAAGGATTTGCTGGGCCAGTCCCTGAGGTTGGAAGACCATCTCAAGCAGTTGGTGACCTAATAAGGAAGAGGCACTGTTGCAGCTACTGCAGTTAGCTGCAACCACAGCCAGTATTGCATGAGTCTGAACTCAGTACCTACCTGGTCATGAGGGTCTTTCTCCAGGTATGATGGACCTGCCTCCTGGCATGGAGGCCTCCCATAGGTCCCCCAATGGGGATATTTCGGCTGAAGAACTCCAGCGAGCATGTTCCCTCCCAGGATACAACCTCCTCCTCCTCCCCCTCCTCCCCCTCCTCCTCCGGGAATTGAGGTTGGTTTTGATTCTTGCACAGCACTATGGTAGTAGAGCTACAGAGGCCTAGGCCCTATTTCCCAGGGCTGAGTTACCAGAGACCTGGTTGTTTGTTATGTTTTTCATGAAGTCTCACTGGATTGTCTGGTTTCCCTTTCAGGTTCCCCTCCCTGGGGAATGTGCCCTCCAAGGCACGAGACTCATCTTGGTCCTTCTCAGCTCCTTGCCCATTTCCCTAAAGACTCTATGTAGTCCTTTTTAGCTGGTTTACAATAAACTCTTAAGAGACTGTTATGCATTCATAAGCACGTGTGCGCACACACAGACACACACACACACACACACACACACAGAGAGAGAAAGAGAGAGAGAGAGAGAGAGAGAGAGAGAGAGAGAGAGACTAGTTCCTTTAATAACTTAATGTCTGTTCGAGCCCTACTTTTTATCAAATTGAAATGAACTCATTAGGGGTCCCCGTCACTTACTTTGGGAGGTATTCCTAATTCTAGGTGCTTATATTATCTGAAAGCATTAGGAGGTATCATCCTTCTGGTCCTGCCTACCTGCTGGGCACCCCTAACCCACACCCTGCTCTTTCCCTTTATCAGCATTTGCAGGCAGTGGCAGTAAGCTCTTCAGTCTAACACTGTCTGTTAGGGTTGTAACTTTAATGTTTTTCAAATCCTATTTTTAATGATGGTTCTTAAATGATTTAACCTTCCTTGTAACCTACCAGAAGTAGTGGGAAAGAAAGGATGTGGGGGAGTGGGCCTGTTTAGAAAGGTTCTTTGGAGCAGCTCCTGTCTGTGTTGTCTAGAAATCAGCAGTTCAGTTCATAGGTCAGCAGGCAGTGACAGCTGGATCCACTCGAAAACACCTCCGGGATACACCAGCAGTCCAGTTTAGTAGAGTCAAGTTAGCAACAGTGGTGACTTGCCCTAGCAGAGACAGCCAGGCCTTAGTCTAGGTTCGAGTCATCAGGAAGAACCCCGAGGGATTCCAGAATTTCTTGGCTGTACCTCTCTCAGGGAATTGAAGATCAGAAGATCAGCAGAGATGTGAGACCCACAAGAATTGCACAGCCAGCTGTACCAGCAACTCAAGCTCTGTCTCTGTCACTCTGTGGAGCCCTATTTATACCCTCCAAACATCACTTGTTCTCCATGTGTCTTGCCTCACAAATCCAATCAGCCCAAGTCCTTGGAAGTGGCAAGAAACTGCAGCACACCACCAGAAGTTTTTGGTGCATTTCTCCCTGTGGAGTCCAGACAAATGCAGCTCAACTACGAAATGTAAGGTGGACCAATACATGCACGTCATAGCAAAGAACCTTTCATTACATGTCCTTTCGCGTGCTTGCTTTAGCAGAATACCCTCTCTCCTCTGTCTGCTTCAGCAAGACATTCCTCCGCGAGTCTGCCTTAGCCTTTCCCACCTGTGTCCACTTTAACCAAATGGTTCTTCCCATGTTTGCTCTAGCAAAACACCATCCAGCCAACTAACTTACTTTCTTTCTTTCCTTCTTTCTTTCTTTCTTTCTTTCTTTCTTTCTTTCTTTCTTTCTTTCTTTCTTTCTTTCTTTCTTTCTTTCTTTCTTCCTCTCTCTTTTTTTTTTCCTTTGGAGCTGGGGACCGAACCCAGGGCCTTGCACTTGCTAGGCAAGCGCTCTACCACTGAGCTAAATCCCCAACCCCTCCAGCCAACTTTCTAAAGAGCCACTAAGTTTACACTTCACAGGGCCTATCTACCCTTTCATTTTCTCAGCTATGTTTAGCCTTTAGGGGGTGCATGTTAATCAGTGCGCCTCTTCCCTTTATGCTTAAACACACCACACATTGATTTACGATTATCATTTTTTTTTTTTGGTTCTTTTTTTTTTTTTTTTCGGAGCTGGGGACCGAACCCAGGGCCTTGCGCTTCCTAGGTAAGCGCTCTACCACTGAGCTAAATCCCCAGCCCCGATTATCATTTTTTTAATGAGGTCTTGCTCCCATCCTAAAATTTCACCATGGCAAGTGCATCCTCCTTTCAGGACCAGGTGGCTTTTAGCTTTCTGTATTTGCTCACATCTTTCTTTTTTATGGCTCATCTTACAGCCTCTGGTTTGGGGAACATGGGCCTGTGCCCTACAGAGTCCTATTACACATGACATCTGATGACCCTGTCCTTTATGCCTTGCTATGAGCCATTTCTTTTAGTAGGAAGCACCTCTTGCCCTCTTTTCTTCTCTCTCATATCGTTCTTATATACTACATATGAAGTGAAGAACTGCTTACCTGTGAAGGTCAGTGCAGGGAGTAGAGGTTCTGGGGAAAGAATGTGGAAGGAAAGCCTGGGAGCCATGGCACCCAGGCAGGAACAGGGGGTTAAGAGATAAACAAACTTTGTGCTTTGCAGGTTCAAAGTCTATAAACAGAGATGGCTGGATTTACATAAAGCCATTTCTGTTTAAGTCATTTGAGAAGCAACAGGCCTACCAAAAGGATTCTAGGAAGCTTACTGAAGAAAGAAGAGAGTTGGACAGTGCTTCAGAATGAGAGGAACCAGAGCAGCAGTGGCGGTTGTAGGGAGGAACTCAAGAGCCACCAGGGACAAAGTGGTTAGTGGGTCTGGTCTAACTGCCACCTGTTCTAGTGTGTATACTCAGTTAGTCCACAGAGGAGAAGCCCAGATCATGTGGCTGGGGATCACATGACTGTACTGGTGGGCAGGCTTTCTATCCCTAAAGCTTCGATAAATAGATGCAGAGTGGAAAGAAGATGTTCTCCCAAGGCAATGTAGAGAAGGAATGAGGACATGAGTCCCATCGAGGAAACAAGGCAGGTTTGGAAAAGAGGGCAGGCACGAAGGACTTACAAAGGCTGGAGCGTTCTCAAGGACAGAGAGAAGAGAAAGACAGGGGAAGGAATGGATGCTCCAGGCAGGAGGACCAGCTAGAGCAATGGCTCAGACATAGGAAATGTGGTGCTGTTTCAGGAACTGACTGAGAGAAGCTTTTCTGGAGCCTGATTCACAAGAAGAGGTGTGAGGCAAGATTGGTGACAGGACTGACAACGCAGGCCATTGTAAGAAATTAGAATAAAGAATGCTATGGGAAAAATTGTAGTCCTCCTTGACTTATAAACTGAATTAGTAACCCCTAAGAATTTCAGAATGTGACTACATGTAGGCCTAAGTGTAGATATGTCTAACCTTTTGACATTGGGACCTGGTGTGTTTGTCTATAAGGTTCATGTCTGAGTACTGTGCATTCAAGTTACAAAATAATTGCAAAACCCCCAAGCATCAAGTTTTACATACGTTTATGGCTTTTGTTCTCATTCACAGCTATCTTGGGGTGGGTGTGGCCTGTGGGCAGCAGGTTGGACACACCTGGGGGTTATATAAAGGGGTAATTAAGTTAAGCTGATCAGGGTGGGCACAATCAATTACCAGACAGGAAAACTGGGACATACATAGGGAATAAGGACCATATGAGAAAGCAGGGCGTCTCGGCCCCAGGGAGGCCATGCTCCACTGAGGAGAGCTGTGACACTGAGCACAGCCGTGACTCAGTTGGTCACTGCTGCATAGAAACAAGGATCAGCATCATCCATGTATGACTTCTAACAAAAGTGGGTATTTGTTTTTTACACCTAAAAGATTTCTTTTATTTTAAATTGCATGTATGTGTGTATGTGTGAGTATGTGAGTGCAGATACTGGGGAGACCAGAGGTATTAGATCCCTTGGAGCTGGAGTTACAGATGGTTGTGAGCTGCCTAGTATGGATGCTGGGAACCAAACTTAGGTCCTTTTGTAAGAGCAGTAAGTGGTCTTAACCACTGAACCATCCGTCTAGCACCACATGGTTTTTTAAAACACAGGACAGCTGGTTAAAAACAAAAACACCATAGGCTAAAATATATGACAGCTGGATATACAAGACAGAAATGAACCTATTATCTTTATTTTGCTAAATGGCTGTATTATCAAACTGCCCTCTCAATTTATGTCTCTATACCCCCAAATTAATAAAGCTCTCAGACCCCCTCATAGAAGTTTTTTTGGCAATTAATGCAGACACTCAAAACTGGTGAAAGTGTGGAGAGTAGTGTCTGTGGAGTGACCAGCCACAAATGGGACACCTGTGTCACACCCCTCTCCCCAAAGCTCAGGGACCACCCTGGAAGAGGGGGTGTGTATTAATTATTGCTATGAATTAACTATTGCTATGAAGAGATGCCATGAACCAAGCAACTAATACAAGAAAGCATTTTACTGGAGCTTGCTTACAGTTTCAAGGGGTAGTTCATGGTCATCACAGTGGGGATCATGACAGCTGGCAAGCAGGCATGGCACTGCAGTAGTAACATCTTATCCATAAGAGGAAAGGAGGGCAAGAGGGAAGAAGAGGGAGGAAGAGGGAGGAAAAGGGGAGGAAAAAGGGAAGAGGGAGAGGAAGGGAAAGGGAGGGAAAGAGAGAGACATAGAGACTGAGCCTGGTATAGGCTTTTGAAGTCTTAAAACTCACCTCCAGTGACTCACTTCTTCCAACAAGGCCACACCTCCCCAAAGTCTCACCAACTATGGTCCAAGCATTCCAATACAAGTGGTGGGCAATATTTTCATTCAAACCACCCTAGAGTGGAAAGCGCGCGCGCGCGCGCGCGCGCGCGTGTGTGTGTGTGTGTGTGTGTGTGTGTGTGTGTGTGTGTGTGTGACAGAGAGAGAGGGTGGGGAGGGGGGTGCTGGGAAAGAATGGAGTGAAACAAATATCTTGTGAACATGGCTAAATCACAGCACTGGTGAAGGCATAGCAGCTATGGTTGGCTGCACATGAGCAAGCCAGTACATAGTCCTGCACGGAGGAGGGACTCATGAACCCTCACCCTTACCCCTTACCTAAGGAGCTACTGACAGCTGGGGGATGAAGAGGCAGGGTTTTTTTTTTTTGTTTGTTTGTTTTGTTTTGTTTTGTTTTGTTTTGTTTTTGGTGGTTTTTTTGTTTTGTTTGTTTTTTGTTTATTTTTTTAAGGGTGTGGCCCCTGGTAGGTTGTTTCTTAGGGTAGTTGCATACTCTTGAGTATCTGGACAATTTGCATTCAGTGAGTTATAAATAACACGAACAATAGAGACTAGGAAATCGGGAGGGAGAAAGATGGGTAGATTTGGGAGGGGTGAGGAAAAGCATGGGAATGAATATGATCAAAATACACCATGTGTATGAATGAAATTCTCCAAGAGTTAATAAAAATATTATCTCGAACACACACACACACACAGACATTGTTAGACAAAGCAGACTCACGTGTTAAGTTACTAATTGATGACTTGAGCTGTCTGTCTGCTGCTGGGGATTAGAGGAGTTCTGTTCCAAAAATTTGGTGGGGAAAATGTTCCTATGGCTGTGCTACTAGAACTGAGTCCTTAGGTCCAGAAATAAGAGAGACAAGACCTGACTCAAGGCATTCCTGGCAAGGTTTTACCTTTTTAAAAATTATTTATCTTATGTGTATGGGTATTTGCCTACAAGTCTGTCTGTCTGTCTGTCTACCACACACATGCCTGGTGACTTCAGATGCCAGAAGAACTGCAATTGTAGACAGTTGTAAGCTACCATTTGGTGCTGGGGATTAAACCTGAGTCCTCTGAAAGAACAGCCAGTGAAAAGATTTTAAGACATCTACTTGAGGTGAATGGAGATTCGGTTCTGATGGAGAGCATCAGGCTGAGGGGGAGAAAAGCTGCTAATGGAGGAAGAATTCTTGCCAGAAGGCTCCCATCTGGCTCTCTCATGCAGAGATAGGATTCCAGCTTGTGGAGGGCACCCCTCCCTGAGCTAACTAGTCAGCTCTGGTTGCTAGGATAAGGCAGGTTTTCAGGAAAAGGATTGTGGCCTGCATTGATATTAGCAGGAGATACGGGACTTTTTCTTTTTGTTTCGTTTTTAGACAGGGACTCATGTAGGCTAGGTTGGATTTACCTAGTAACTGAGGATGACTTGAGCTTCTTATCCTCTCTGCCCTGCCCCCATAAGCATTGTGATTATAGTTGTGTGTCACCACACCAGGTTTATGCAGTGCCAAGGATTGAACTCAGGACTTTCATCCTCTACTGGACAAGCACTCTATCAACTGAGCTACATGCCCAGCAGCTGCCGTTTGTGGCTCTGGGGCTGCTCATGAGTCCTAGGCTTCTATTTATATTCACCTTTGTCTTTGCTCTGAAAGCACAAACAGCTCTGATCCCTGCAGGGCCCCATGCTAGCATCCAATTATTATATCTGCTTTAGGGGGTTCCAACTGTCACAGGCCTGCAAATCAGGGCAGCTCCAGTGCCTTTTAACCATCTATAGCTTGCACCTTTGCATTTTAGTTTCCTGTAACCTTTTATGTAGGTTTGGAAAATGTAGTGATTGCCATTCTGTCCCTTTCAGAATGAGAAATACTATAAAGCTGGATTAAAACAGTATAGAACTGGAAACAAGGTATTGCCAGCTTTGCCCATGTGGCTCATACCGCAGCATCTCATCCAACTATTTTTATCTTATCGCGCTGGCTAGTTTTATGTCAATTTGACATAAGGTAGAGTCATATGAGAGGAGTGACCCTCAACTGAGAAATTGTCTGTGTGACAAGATTGGGCTGTGGACATGCTTGTAGGGTATTTTCTTAATTAGTAATTAATGGGAGAGGGCTGGTGGCCCTGGGTGCTATAAGAAACCAGGCTGAGTGAGCCGAGAGGAGTAAGCCAGTAAGCAGCACCCTCCATCAGCCTGCATCAGCTCCTGCCTCCAGGTTCCTTCTCTAAGCTCCTGTCCTGACTTCCTTCAATGATAACAGTTTAAGTACTATAGAAGTCTAAGCCAAATACATCTTTTCCTTCCCAAGTTGCCTTTGGTCATGGTGTTTCATCACAGTAATAGTAACCTTAACTAAGACACCTACTATGTGCAATACAAAGCTGCCAGACCTTATCGAATGCGAATTTAGCAAGAACAATGTGTATCCACACTCTTCAAATTTAAAATTGAGGAATCAGAGATATGAATCAACAGAATCTGATGATCAACTGTCATGTCAACTGTGCACATTTGTGGATGCACAGTTCAATGTAGAGAATAACAGGTAAACGGCTATGCTTGCAATAATATCGTGGAAAAAACACTAGGGGAGCAGAAGAGAAAGAAGCTACATCCGGCAGGATCTGAAGACAATTTGTGGGGAGACGCCATGCTGGCAGAACCTCTAGTGATGACTAGAGGTTTGCAGTTCAGGGAAGGAGTTTTCGTATGACTTTTCGTGGGGAGTCTACTTCTGTTACTCCAGATAGAGATCTAACAGACAGTTCCATCCAGGGCCGTCTTGGTGAGCCATGGGGAGGGGTCACTTCATGAATAACTTGGGCAGCTATATCATGGAAAAGCCCCACATGGATGTCAACTCATGAAAACAGCATGAGTTGACATAAGGTAGAGTCATACAAGCACCCTATGGAAGAGTGTCCTTCTCACAGTTGCTGACCTCTTATGTATCCTGGAGGAGGGCAAGCCCTTTGACCCTTCACCATCTCTGCCTGGGAATCATCACAGGTCCAATCTCTGAGGGCTTTGTGCTGGTGACCACAGCTGATTAAAGAGAGCAATAATCACATCTGCCCCCCTCGCCCCCCCAGGACACATTCACAAGGGTAAATATGTTTTCTATGCAGAAGGCACAGCATATGCAAAACTCAGAGGCACAGAGAACCTGAGTGTGGCAAGTATATAGAATGAGAAACCAGATATGACAAATTCCTCTAGAGGAGTTGAAGACAAGTGCTACACAGTTCGCCTTTTCCTCGTGTCCTGCTGTTCCAGGAACCAGACTGGGTGAGCATCTTAGCTAGGGCAGACTTTCCAGGAGGGTCTCACCCTGCGTGTGTACACAGGTTTTTCCTTGCACTCAGACTGGAAAGAAACTGTCAAAGCTGCACAGGCTTAGAAAGAATACAGCAGTACCTACAAACTTCTAAGTGTTTATTTCCTGACTCACATTAAAAATTTTAATATATCTTTAAATTTTATTTATGTGTATGCTTGCACATGTGGCATTTGCGTACCCACGTGTGCCATTGCTTCATGACATAGGAGGAGGTCAGAGGACCCCTTACTGATATCTCCTTCTACAACGTGGGTTCAGGAGGTTGAACTCTGGTCATCGTGCTTGGCGTCAAGCGTCCTCAGTGGACCAGGAGATGCGATATTTTGAAGTATTGCCTATAGTCAGCATTGTAATAGTCCATCCTCAGAAAGGGACCACTGTTAAAGTGGAGCCGGTGAACTTTTTTCATCAGATGGTGGGACTGTGTTTTGGTTTTTTTTTTTTAAAGATTTATTTATTTATTTTGTATATGAGTACACTGTAGCTGTCTTCAGACACACCAGAAGAGGGCATCGGATTCCATTACAGATGGTTGTGAGCCACCATGTGGTTGCTGGGATATGAACTCAGGACCTCTGGAAGAGCAGTCGGTGCTCTTAACCACTGAGCCATCTCTCCAGCCCGGGGACTGTGTTTTAATTAGGGATTTTCTGTGAGCTCTCCCACCTGTTTACAATGAATTCTGTCATCCATGCAACTGACTATTTATAGTATGCACAACCAGTTGTATGAGTGTGACAAGAAAAGACAATGCATTTTACAGTTGGCCCAGAGGGATCCGTGTCTCTTAAGGTACCCTAATCTATGAACTCTCTTCCAAAGAGTGTTCTGTGTTCTTTCTTAGCAGACACATACAGAAAAACAGTGCATTATTCTCTAATGGGTTCCAGGTTGGTGCCCGGGCCTCCTAGTGTGACGATCATGAGACATGGGTCAGATGACTTGTTTTTATTTAATTGATACTAGTATGACTTCCATTAATTATATTGTTAACTAGGGGATTTTGCATTTCAAGGACTTTTAGACAGGGTCTCGATGTATAGGTCCAAGTGGCCTGAAACTTGCTATATAGACAATGCTGGCCTCCAACTCACAGAGATCTTACCTGCCACTACCTCCTGACTTCTGAGTTTAAAGCCATGCATTATCATGTAAGAAAAAGATTCATTTATTTTTATTCTACGTGCGCAAGTGTTTTGTCTGCACATACATATCTATACTATGTGTGTGCCTGGTGCCTGTGGAGTCTAGTAAAGGGTGTTGAGTTCCCTGGTACTGGAGTTATGGCTGGTTATGAGACACCATATGGTTGCTGGGAGCTGAACCTGGGTCCTCTGAAAGAACAGCAAATGCTCTTAACCACTGAGCCATCTCTCCAACCCCTGGTGACATTTTTTTAATGACAAAAAATTAATTTAAATATTATCTACTTATAGATAAGATGTTATATGAAATCTGTCTAATTGATTCCCTTGGACTCTTGCAAATATGAGATGCCAGGTGTGGTATCAAGGTGACTGACAGCTGTGGTTTGTGTGTTTGGAGTGTGAATCCCAAAGGTCTTTTTTTTTTTTTTTTTAACCTTAGATCCAATTGATAAGATATAATTGCCCACCTAAACATACAAAGTCCAATACACATCCATCCCTTAAAAACAATTATAACAATCTGTTAATACACAGAGCAGAATCATAATGTCCCCTGCCATATTTTCCTGCCAAGGCTTCTCTCCCACTCCCTCCTGTCTCTTCCTCCTTTCCGTTCCAGTCTCCTCCTCTTCCTTAAAACTTCTCTCCCGTCCATCCTTCCTTCTCCTCCAATGACAGGCTTCCTTCTATCCTGTACCTGCCCCTCACCTGTATTTTACAAATTCAATGGGGAGAAGGTTCTGGTGAAGTCACCTGAGTCCTGAGTATGTGACTAGGCAGCTGTCCTTGGGGAAGTGGAATTAGCATCAAAAGACAGATAACTCCAGGGCAAACCACAACATCAATAGTTATATAGGTTATTTCCATTTTTGAATAGAGCAGTATGAACATAAATGAATAGTTTATGTTCCTTGTAGTAGGATATAGGGTGTGATTATATGCCCAAGAGTGGTATAGCTGAGGCATGCAGTAGATGTATATCTAACTTCTTAAGAAAACTTTACAGTTTTTTGAGTGACTGATCAGCTCTTATACCTTGTCTTCAAACCTTAATGTTCTTTATTTAACTTGATGTATTCTTTTGTTAAGGCTTTCCATTGAACTTTTACTGGTTGAGCTTTTCATTTGGAGTTTTGTTTTGTTTGGTTTTTCTTATTTCGCTACCTTCTTCTTTTTTTTATTTATTTTTTATTTTATTTTATTTTTTTTTATTATCTTGAGTATTTCTTATATACATTTCAAGTGTTATTCCCTTTCCCGGTTTCCGGACAGACATCACCCTCCCCCCTCTCCTTCCTTGTGGGTGTTCCCCTCCCAAACCTCCCCCCATTGCCACCCTCCCCGCATAGTCTAGTTCACTGGGGGTTCAGTCTTAGCAGGACCCAGGGCTTCCCCTTCCACTGGTGCTCTTACTAGGATATTCATTGCTACCTATGGGGACAGAGTCCAGGGTCAGTCCATGTATAGTCTTTAGGTAGTGAATCCCAAAGGTCTTTGTGTTGAAGTTTTTAATCCCTGTAGTAAGATATGAAGAGGGCAGAAACTTAATCACTATGGTGTTTGGAGATGGGGCTTCTTGAGGCTAATGGATTAGATATGTCACCAGAGAGGAGATGCCATGATTGAATCTGACAGCATTGTAAAAAGAGGAAGAGAAGCCTAAGGGCACATTTTGGGTCTCCCTATGTCTTGCTAATGAGATGTTCTGTATTACCTTGAGCTCTGCCAGACGAAAGCCACTGCCATATGTAGTCATTCAGCCTTCATTTTCAGAATTATGAGCTATTATGATAGTTTTTTTTTCTGGGATAGAGAGATGGTTCAGTAGTTAAGAGTCTTTGTTGCTCTTTGTTGCTCCTGACGAGGACCCAGGTTTGATTACCAGTATTCACATGTTGGCCCACAAACATTTGTAACTTTGGTTCCAGAAGATCTGATGCTCTCTTCTGCCCCTTTGACTAGCAGGCAGGCATGTGGTACACAGAAGTACATGAAGGCAAAACACTCATGCACATAAAAAGTAAATATAATAATAATAATAATAATAATAATAATAATAATAATAATAATAATAAAATACCCCCAAACAAAACAAAATGATAAATTTCTCTTTATAAAATATTCTGCTTCTAGTATTTTCTTACAGTTATGGAAAAGGACCAAGGCTCTGATTCTTCCCAAGTTTAGCACTAAAAGCCTTGTGCTTCTGGGCTCTAAACCACAAAGTAATTCTTCTGTCAAAATTCCACACTGGTCTTCTTGGGTTGCCATCTGCACACTGAGTTAAATTCTACTCTAGCCTAAGAGCTGAATCTCCAACTGGAGCAGAAGCTAATGTATCTTGAGTGTCATTTGAAGAAATCAGCAATGCAATGAATATGACAAGTGACTAAAAAAATTGAGGTTGAACTAATCACAAATTAAGTTATATATGAAGAAGGCAGAAAATGAAGGAAGGAAACAATAAAAAAAAAACAAGAGGATGCACTTAGGAGGGCTGGACTCACTGGCTGACATTTCTTCTGGAAAAAAAATGCTTGTGTGTTTGTAAAAGACAGTAAGTCAGTGTGCAAGCAAACTGAGCACAGAACAGAAACATGTGACCTTCTGATGTCCCACCCCTCCCTGTCCTAGATGACTCCCTATGCTCTCTTTAAGGGGCTATTCCAGCTACACACTTTACTGGATAGCATTTTAATCTTTCTATATGCAATGCCCTTTAGCGACTTTTTCTTAAATGATTTTTAATGAAAAATTTCCAACATACAGAAAAGTTGAGAGAATATTACAGAGAACACTGATGTACTCACCACCTAGACTGGGCAGGTAGGAGTTTCCTATCCTTGTTTCATTTCATATCATTTGTCTATCTTATATTTTTATATTTTGGACACCTGTTGACGCAAATTGCTTAGGCTCTAAACATCTGAGCACACCCCTTTCCCCAATCTTGGTTACATTTGTCATCCTCTATTGCTTGATACCTTTTTTATTTTGAGATGTGGTCTCTTAATTAACCTGGAGATTGGCAGGTTGGCTGGCCAGCTAACTCCTGGGATTGCCTCTCTCTGGATCCTGTCACAAACTCTTGAGTTTATAGGGACTCCACCACATCTGGCTTTGACAGACGTTGTGGGGACCTGAACTCAGGTCCTCCTGCCTGCACCAAGGCTTTTTATGCACTGAGCTGCGTCCCCAGTCTACAGTACACTCTTTTACATCTGGTTTTTCTCCTGACTCAGCACAATGTCTGTGAGGTTCTTCCATGGTCATAAATTTGATGTATTGCTATCAGTCTTTCACTGGACTGAGAACTTTTACTTTATCTCCTTTCCTTCTTAGACATATCCAATCTATTTTCAACTTTTAAATACTATGCAGAATTTTTTTCTGGACATAATTGTTTGAGTCTTCTGTGGGTGAATTTCCATTTCTCTGGGGCAAATGAGTAGAATCAAAGAGGCTTTGTTAGCAGAGGCTCACAGGATGGTGGTATCACCGCAGCTCATCTATTCCCCCTCCCCCCACCTTGTTATCTTCTCCCTTTCTATTTTCTTGCCTTCACCCTTAGTCTTTCTTTTGTGAGCTATTTATGTCTTTTCTCTCCTGACAGGGCACGAAGCTTTCTTAGCATTGTCTCACTCTCCGAAGCTACTTCTTGTGAGAGGCAGAATTAAAGGTCCTTGGTTCTAGGAAAACATTCAAGATGTGAGGCAAGCCACTGTGCCCCTCAGGCATGGTGCTGGCACTCAGTGGGTTGGAAGACATGCCTCTGGAGTCCTCTTTTTGTTTTATCATTCTGTGACATTCTGTGACCCATGCTTTCCTTTGAGAAGAAATAGATCTGTCAGGAAGCTAAGAGACAAGGAGGGCAGGAGATGGTGACTTTAGGATGGAAATGGAGAGGGCAAGACGGAAGGGGAAATGAACAAATGAACTTCTGTGCAGCTGCTTGGCTGGCTACACCATGCCGGCGTTTTCCTAGAGCAGGCCAGTTCTCCCAAGGCTCTGGTTCTTTCTTCACTCATGGTCTCATGATCAGGTTTCCCACATGGCCTAGGCTTATCCTCTGCTGCAACTGCTGCTGACATTTACAGTGCGAAATCCCTCCATGTTATTTTCTGTGTCCACTTTATATATACTATCTCTATGCTTCTCAAGTCTTTCAAGATAAGAAGAGGAAACCTCAAGAATCCCGTTGTGCTCAGGCATGTCTACACTATTACTAAGGGCTTTGTGAATACTACCTCCTCTTTCTAATGTGATCCAGAAGGAGAGTAATGATAACAGCGTTAGGTCCAAGAAGAGGTAACACATCTGGGCTAATGCCATTCAAAATTTTGTCCAGAACAAAACCTTAAAGGCCAACCTGAACCTGTCCCATAGCGCCCCTGGCATATCTAGTTGCAATTGTACTGATTATCTTCCCACCTCTAATGTGTTTTGATGTTCTCAAAATGCACTCATATTTCACAACAAATTAATTGTAGTTCAAAGGAGCAGAGTTAGGCTTTCTATTCCGGCTCTAAGCAATCATATAAGTGATTATTTTGTGTCTCTACTATACCAATTAAGCTTATTGGATTCTAGCTAATTAAGTTATTTAACTCAAAGATAAGGGAATTGTAACAGACTACAAAGATGGTTTAGGCTCTAGCTTTTAAATGATTGCCTCTCTGAGGTTGGAGTGTTGAGTTTCCTATGCCACGACAGTAGATTGGCTCTCTTGAGTTGAATAAGCTGTTAAGCCATTCTGAGACTGTCAGCTCTAATTAGACTCTGGAGTGTGAGTTGCTGTGACTTGTGCACAGGGCATGCACCTGTGGGAGCTGCTGGACCACACAGAAGCTTTGAAGAGAGGCCCTGCCACAGCTGGATGGTATGCGCCTCCTAAATCTGCCATCCAAAAATCCTCTGCCATCTAGGGAGGGAGGACCCTACACTACATTCAGTGCTTAACTCTGAGAAGAAAGGCTTTGGAAGACACAGCAAGAAAGCAGAATCCAAGTTTGCCAACTGCAGCACTGGTGAGATTCAAGATTCAATAAGTTAGATCAAAGTCAAACCCTTAAATCCTGTGAGGAGAGAAAGGGGGAGGTGGGCAAATATCTTGGGTTGAGACCAAGATGGAGTGATGGAGAGGTGGATTAAAAAGTTAACGAGGCTATATATCCAAAAGATGCTCCAACATATAACAAAGACACATGCTCCACTATGTTCATAGCAGCCTTATTTATAATAGCCAGAAGTTGGAAAGGACCCAGATGCCCTTCAACAGAGGAATGGATACAGAAAATGTGGTACATCTACACAATGGAATATTATTCAGCTATCAAAAACAATGACTTTATGAAATTCATAGGCAAATGGATGGAACTGGAAAATATCATCCTGAGTGAGGTAACAAATCACAGAAAAACACACATGGTATGCATTCATTGATAAGTGACTATTAACCCAAATGTTCGAATTACCCTAGATGCACAGAATGCATGAAACTCAAGAAGGATAACCAAAATGCAAATGCTTCATTCCTTCTTTAAAAGTGGAACAAGAATACCCTTGGCAGGGAATAGGGAGGCAAAGTTTAGAACAGAGGCTGAAGGAACACCCATTCAGAGCCTGCCCGACATGTGGCCCATACATATACAGCCACCAAACTAGACAAGATGGATGAAGCAAAGAAGTGCAGGCTGACAGGAACCAGATGTAGATTCTCCTGAGAGACACAGCCAGAATACGGCAAACACATAGGCGAATGCCAACAGCAAACCACTGAACTGAGAACGGGACCCCTGTTGAAGGATTCAGAGAAAGGACTGAAAGAGTTGAAGGGGCTTGAGATCCCATATGAACAACAATGCCAACCAACCAGAGTTTCCAGGGACTAAGCCACTACCCAAAGACTATACAGGGGCTGACTCTGGGCTCGAACTGCATAGGTAGCAATAAATAGTCTAGTAAGAGTGCCAGTGGAAGGGGCTGGGGATTTAGTTCAGTGGTAGAGCGCCCTGGGTTCGGTCCCCAGCTCCGAAAAAAAGAACCAAAAAAAAAAAAAAAAAAAAAAAAAAGGTGCCAGTGGAAGAGGAGGCCCTTGCTCCTGCCAAGACTGAACCCCCTGTGAACGTGATTGTCGCGGGGGAGGGCGGTAATGGGGGGGAGGATTGGGAGGGGAACACCCATATAGAAGGGGAGGGGGAGGGGGAGGGGTTAGGGGGATGTTGGCATGGAAACCGGGAAAGGGAATAACATTTGAAATGTAAATAAGAAATACCCAATTAGATGGGAAAAAAGTTAAGGAGGGACTGGAGAGATGGCTCAGCCATTAATAACACTGCTCTTCCAGAGGACAGGGACCGATATTCAGCATGCACATGGCAGCGAACAAAGGTCTGTAACCCCAGTTCTGTAACCCCAGTTCCTGGTGGGTCTGATGCCCTCTTCTAGCTGTTCAAGGCACCATACATGCATGGTGTGAAAAATACATGCAAGCAAAGCAGTCACACCCATAATTATTTTAATCTCAAAACCAAAATAAAATGAAAAAGCTAACAGCAACTGCCCATGTGGGTTTTCAGTTCAAGCCTGGGCGTATAGTGACCACACTTCCCAGCATACGCACTCTAGTTAGTGTCCTCACATCCTGGACAATTTTGAAGAGTCCATTCAGAAATATAGTTAAAAAGGGGCTCTTTTAGTTTATTGGAATGATGGGCTTTTAGGTTTTAAAGATGGTAGTTTCCTTTGATTGACAGTGATTTCCATAGAGGAGTGGGACTGAGCCCCCTCTGTAGTTGTTATTTTCAGTAGCTGGAGGGAGATACGTTTGTCCCGAATACCACAGTGTTTGTTATAGTCTGTCCTTTGAACTGCTCAACTCCAATTTCTCCTTGGAGGAAGCTTTCAGGATTCTGGTTGGTGGTATTTGGGAGAAGTGAAGCAGATGGCCTTCTGCTGGTATAACTGATCTTAAGGTTAATTCTGGGAGTCTACTTCATTCTGTACTATTCATGCTGGAATTTTCCCCCTGGTTAGCATTCCTGTTGACCTGTGAGGCTTCACTAATTCGATAATTTGACCCAACATACCTGAAAAATACAAACTTCTAGATTCATTGATCTTAGCCTGTGTCCATTCATTTCAAAAATGGCATGGGAATATCGGGATATACCAGTGTGTTTTCTGACTGTCAGACATAGACCACGTATGTTTAACACCAGACCTACCCACTTACTTCCTCCTGATAATTAGAGACAATTTTCCCTTGCAATGAAGTTCACTGATTTCCTTATCTACTGGTGTCTTAGTGAGAGTCACTGGTGGCAGTGATGGCTTAGAGCTTCAGGTAGACCCATTCATTGTCTCTTTAGCTGGAAGGTGTTTCCGCCTCTGAAGTAGGAAGTCTACATTGACAGTGATGAAGTTTTGGAGAATCGAGCACACATTCACCTGCTCAGTGACTGGAGGTGACAGCAAGTGGATTACTCCTGTTTCCATTCCTTAACCCCTAGAACCATGAATTCCGTCTACTGAGAATACAGTGATATAATAGCTTATGTTTGGGGTACTTTACTACATGGATGATGATTCCTCATGGTGAGCCCCATGAAGATCCATCCACATCCTTAACAGACTTCCATTGCTCCTCTAGGAAACAGCTTTTGACGAGATGATGTGCAGCCACTGATACCTTTGCTTCTGCTTTGTGGTCCAAAACCATACTTCGGTGGGTAAAACCCCTTAGACTCATGTATAAGAGTGCTTCCTAGAGACACTGAGGGAACTGAGCAAATGCCTTCATTTGTCATTTAAGTATGGATGCCTTGGGACCAGATCCTCAAGATCCTGTTACTGTGACTTCTTCACCATGATGGACTGTACCTTGAACTGTCAGCTAAAATAAATCTTAAGTTGCTTTTCTCAGGGTATTTTGTCATGGCAACATGAAAGGACACTAAGACAGAGACTGCCATCAGAGGGGAGGTTGTTACTGAAATCATCACGCTGTGCTTAGGCCTTCAGAACTGGTTTGTCAGAGGAAATAAAGAGGCTGGGTATGTGACTCAGTGGTGTCAGACTCTAGATTCAATCCCAGTACCTCCACAAGCAAATAAAAAGCTCCCCCAACTGCTTTGATGTAAAGCACATATGTGTGTATTCTTTAGAGCCATGTTTTGAAGGTACTTGGTGGTAAATCGGTAGTTTGTGCCTCCGTACTGTATTAAAAGCATGCTATTGCTTTTATTCTTTGCGGTGGGACTATTTCCGGTTCTCAGTTCTCAGCCTAGATTTCAACTCCTTTGAAGGTTTTCCTCCATCTTCCTTTTTCACACTATGGGTTTGCTATCCAGTGTCCAGACCACAGTGAACCAGAATTACTTGCCTTTTTCCTTCTGAATTCTGTAATTTAATTTACCTTATTTTTTGTAACATTTACATTTTATTTTATGTGTATGGGTGTTTTGCCTACCTATGTGCCATGTGAGTGCCCAGTGTCTATGGAGGCCAGAAGAAAGCACTGGATTCCTTGGAACTGGAGCTGCAGACAGTTGTGAGTCACATGTGGATGTTGGAAACTGAACTGGGGTCCTCTGCGAGAGCAGCCAACACTCTTACCTGGTGAGCCATCTCTCCAGACACACTTTGTTTAATATGTATGGTTATAATTATAAGGAATTTGTTGTTTAAATGACAGTGATGTCATTCTTTAGCAAATGTATTTCTTGCAGCTCTTTCTCTTGGAGACAGTAGTAATAGTACCTATTAGTGCGTGGCTGGATCTCTATCTTATATTAGCTGTTCTTGGTCCCTTTGCTAATACTTTCAAAATCCTATATTTTAAAAACCAGCAGGTACCTGTTGCAGAAGAGGTCCTGAGTTTGGCAGAATGTCTGTGCAGATATAGCCACACCTATATCATATGCTTCTTAGCTACTGTATTAGTCAGGGTTCTCTAGAGAAACAGAACGTGATAGAATGAATCTCAATAGATAGATAGATAGATAGATAGATAGATAGATAGATAGATAGATAGATAGATAGATAGAATTTATTAGAAAGGCTTACAGGCTATGATCCAGCTAACCCAGCAATGGCTGCCTATGAACAGAAAATCCAAGAATCCATAAGTTTCTCAGCCCGCAAAGCCCTCAGCTGGTCTTCAGTTCATGCTAGAGTCACAAAGAAATTGGCTCTAATGCCAGTGAAGGAATGGGTGTGCTAGGAAAGCCAGAGCAAGCAGGCAAAGATCAGAAGCTTCCTTCTTCCATGTCCTTATTTAGGCTTCCAGCAGAAGGCGTAGTTCAGATTAAAGGTGTGTCTTCCTGCCTCTAGATCCTGGGCAAGAGTGTGTCTTTCTACCTCAGAGGTCTGGAATAGAAGTAGATTCACCCACTTCAAACAAGGAAAAAAAAATCCCTCACAGGTGTGCCCCATTAATTCCAGATGTCATCAAGTTGACAACCAAGACAGCCATCACAGCTAAATGGCACCTTTAAAGTGCCCATTCAGGAATTCCCTGCTTACTTTGTTCTTAGATTGACCCTTAAATAATCTCTGGTTTGGGGGCTTGTCCTGGTTTGAACTTGATGTGACTGGCTATTCATTTTCAGACCTCCACCCATCCTTGAAAACTGCTTTTCTGACTTTTTGCCTGGCTTTTGGCATCTTCAAGCAACTGACCTCAGTTCAACCTGCCTTTGGCTTTGTTTCCCTGCTTGACAGGATGTGAAGGAACTGAGTTCTTCTGAGGAGAGAGCAGCCCAGCGCAGTTCGCCTGAGGGAAAGCTGGCCTCATGGCAGGGAGTAGACAGGTGTACTGTATTTTACAGATGTGTATTTTAACTCATTGCTGTTTAACTCTCTGTGGGCATTGCTGGGATGCCTTTGTCAACTTTTATTGTAAAACATTCCTTTTGCCAATGAATTGTTTAGGAAATAAGGAAAAAGAGGTTGCCTGTCAGTAATTATGGTCTGCTTTGCTTTTAGTGATTTTTCCCCCAACTTCCTGTTTAAAGAGAAGACCATTTTACTATCCAATGTGGAAAAAAACTGTACAGAACATGCTGTGCTGGTACTCTTAAGTCTGGCTGGTACCTGTTCGCTGTGCTGCCCAGAACATGGCTGTGATTTCTGTATGTTATCCCACTGTAATGTAACCAATACTGCCTGCAGATATTTGCATAAATTACAGCAATCCTGGCTCTAGATCATTGGAAAGTAGCCACTTTTTTAAACGACCAAAGCTAATTTCTAGCTTGTCAATAATATGAATTTGAGGCCAGTGATTTCTTAGAAAGCCTTCAGGGAATATGTTTTACAAACCGAAACTAGCCATCCATACAGGGAGGCCTCTTTAGGATTGTTTAGTAACTTTTAAAACATCAGGTTTTTGGTTTTGTTTTGTTTTGTTTTTTACTATTTTCACCACCTGTTAGTTGGAAGGGTATGGAATCGTCACTCCACCATTGGTGCTGTACTCAGGCAGAGCCGCAGAACAGGACACCCAGCCTTTCAGCAGAGCTGGCTGGCACAGGATCAGATGCGCTGATTCCACATGCTCAGGGTGGCTGATGTGAGAAGCGCTGGCAAGAAGAAGTTGGCCTGGCCCAAATAACCACGAAGAGAGAACAGATTTCAGACAGGCGGTTTTACAGTTTCCCTTTTGTTATTTTTGCCAACTCCCAGCCACTTCTTTCTCTAGCACCGAGCAAAAGAGACAAACGAGCATTCTTAAATGTGCTGAATATACAGGCCAGGGGTTTCTCTCAGTGACCTTTACTCTTCTGTATATCAATTTACCTTGCCACATCCATCTGCCCAATTTACATTTAAATAAAACTTTCAAATTCATCGCAAACTAAAAAATAAGCTATTTAGGGAAAGAAGGCTGTTTAAAAAAAAATGGGTTGTCTTTTTTTTTTAAGAAAAAAAGTCCCTTTCTCATCTTTACAAGATTTAAACAACCAGCTTTTACAAGGCAAACAGCCTTTCTTGTTCTAGCCACAGTCAGTTCTGATTTTTTTAGAACCACTCTGATACAACACGCCAGCTGTACATATTTTGTTGTATGTTTTTTTTTAATGAAATAATCCTTTAGCTCTACTCTTATTTGCTTGACTAGAAAAGAACCTGTGGGGTTAGAGTGAGCATTCTTTGTCACTGATTTTATTTCTCTTCTGGCTCTGTTTTCCCGCAGCCCATTTGTCAATATAGTCCTGGCTCCCTATGCACAGCAAGGACCAGTCTCTCTGCATGGGAACCAGGGAGAGAAGGCTATTTCAGCCACAGCCCAGCCTTGTTAGGAATTAATTTAACAGTTTGCTGACCCATGTTTGAGGGCTGGAGTCACAATGTTACACATTTTTGAGGGTTCATTCCTACAGTCTTTCTTTTGGGTTTTGCTAAGGATCGTTTTTGGGCTTTTTTTGTTTGTTTGTTTTTGCATTATTTTAAACATAACACTTTCCTGTAGAAAACACTAACATATAGCATACTTAATATATTTTTAAAGAGGAAAATCTTGTGCTAATGTTATTACTTTAATGAGGTAAAATTTTCAGGTGTGTTACTGTGGTATGTGTGTGTGTGTGTGTATGTGTGTGTACACGCGCGCATGTGTGACACACGCATATGAGTGCTAGAGCATGCCTGTGGTGGTAGTCAGAGGACAACTTCTGGTGTTAGCCCTCACTTTCTACCTTGCTCAAGACAGCTTTTAAAAGCTAATTCTTTCAGAATTTCATACAATGAATTTTAAATATTCACCCTCTCATCTAACCCCTCCCAGATCCATCCACACCCCTCATTCCATACCCACTCAATTTTGTATCCTCTTTTATATTGCTTTAAATCCATCCAGTCTGGTTTGTGCTGGTCATGTAATCTGGGATGGGGGCCTTCCACTGGAGCATAGTCTACCACATATGGAACTCACAGCATCCACAATACCTGAGTTCAAGCCAAACAATTTCCCAGCATGGAGGGGAGAGGTGGGTACAAAGGAGATACTAGCAACTTGTAGCTTCTGGGAGAAGGACAGTCAGTTTTCTGAAAGGGTCTGGCCCTGGCAGGGAGGCAGGGTCTTTTGCTGTTTACTGCCGAATATGGCAGGCAAGCTGGCCTGCAAGTTTTAGGGAATTCTTCTGTTCCCATCTCACCTTGGGAATGGTGGAACTTCAGAATCTATCTCTGGACCCTGACTCCTGCATCCAACTTTATGTAGGCTCTGGGATCCAACGTCAAAACCTTATGCCTACACAGTATATACTGTATTTATTAAGTCATCCTTACAGTCCCAAAGTAGTTTGTTAAAATTTTTTATTATACTATTTACCATTTTAAAGACTATATTTAGAAATTTTGATAATGAACAATTTTGAGATGAATTAACTTATTTCTAGTTTATTTTACAACTAAATGAATATCTATGGACTAAGTCTTCTGAACTAAAACTTCTGGGACAAAATACCCATATATTGTAATTTTGATAGTTACTGATAAACTGCTCTTCATAACTTTTCCCAGTTTGCACTGCTACTGTCAATGACTGAGAGGTTTTTCTGATGTGGTCTTGTCAACAGACTATCTTAGTCATTCTTTTATTCTTGTTAACATGATAGGTGAAAATGATGCTTTAGCATGGTTCTATTAGCATTTATGTAAATGAAGGTGAATATTTTATGCCTTTTCTTGACTACATTTTTACATAGCTCCCACCAGTTATTAATTGCCAATAGCCCCTCAACTAGGAGTGAGACTGCATGCCTACCTCTCCCCTCCATGTTGGGATCTTGTCTGGCTTGAGTTTGCACAGGTCATGGGCACGGTATCACAGTCACCGTGAGTTCCTATGAGGCTGGTCATACTCTAGTGGATGGTCCCATACCCAAGAGTGTTTTGAGTTTTGAGTCATTTCTACCTATAATGTGCTAGCTCCTTATTGAGTTATAGACTGTTGTTTTGTGTGTGTGCACATATGTGGTGTGCACATGTGTGTCTATGTGTGTTCACATGTGTGTATAGGCTTCCAAGGGCAATACCCTTAGGTGGTACATATAAAGTCATGCAGGTATACACACACACACACACACACACACACACACACACACACACACACACACACACACTGCCAAAAACAGAAAGAAGGAGAAGGAGGAGGAAGAAGAGGAGGAGGAAGAGGAGGAGGAGGAGGAGGAAGAGGAGGATACCAAAGACCTAAATCCTGCCAGTAGACCCCACCTCTTTTTTTTCTTATTTTATTTTTTTTAGGCCCCACCTCTTAATGGTTCCATCATCTCTCAATAGTACCAAGTCTTCAATACATAGGTTTTTGGGGAATATTTCAGATCCAAATTACAGCAAAGACAACCCCACAAATGTTTTATTTAATGTAGCTTGATTTTTTTGTCATAATTTTTGTGTTAATTTTCTTATGTGAAATTTTTGTGTTAATTTTCTTATTGTGAGACAAAATGTTCAACAAAAGCAACATGAGGAAGGAAAAATTCATTGGGGAGCACACCTTGAAGATATAGTTTATTCTAGCAGGAAGGTGTGGTGATGAGAGAGTCTTTAACTAGGGTGGCATGAGGCAACTGGTCACATTGTGACTACTATCAGGGAGCAGAGGGTGACATATGATGGTGCCCAACTGGCTTCTTCCTTTTATTCTGTTTGGGCCTCCAGCCTACAGGATGGTGCTGCCTATGTTCCTAGCTCAGATAAATCTTTCTGAAAACAGTCTCAAAGATACACCCAGAAGAGTGTCTCCTAGGTGAGTTCAAATCCATTCAAGTTGACAGGGAAGATTAACCATCATAGCCAAGATGCCCTTCCCTACTCTAAAGAATTTTCTATTTTCTCTCACTACCTTTACAGTCTCTCTCCCTCTCTCTCCCTCTCTCCCCCTCTCCCCCTCTCCTTCTCTCCCTCTCTCTCCTCTCTTCCTCCTTCTCCTTCTTCTTCCCTGTTTCTCTCTTCCTTTTCTTTCTACTTTGGAATCTTTGTCTGTAGCCCAGCATTTAGGAAAGGAGACAGACTGCTCATGGGAGCTCACTGGACAGACAGACAAAGTTAAAATGGCTGCTTTAGGTTCACTGAGAGATCCTGTCTTAAACAATAAAATGAAGAATGATAGCAAAAGACACCTGATACACTTCTCTGGCCTTTGCCTGTGTGTACCTGTGCACACATATGAACCTCCCCTAAACAATAGACAACTGTCATCTCTATTATTTAACACATTAGTTTTAGTTCAATTATCCTTTGATTGAATCTCCCTAGAGGCTGGAGTGAGTTTCATAAGTGGTACCCAATGGGGTTCTAGTATATTTCCCTAAAGTGACAACCCAATTGCTGAAGCCAGGTTTGAAGATTATTGCTAAGGAAATAATGGAGAGCATTATGTCTGAATACCAGGAGGAAAATGAGAACTCAATCCAAGAAGCAGCTACAAAAGATATAAGGTGAGCAAGGGGTAAAGTGAAGGTGAGGGGTGAGATTAAGAACTGAACCTGAGGGGTTGGGGATTTAGCTCAGCGGTAGAGCGCTTGCCTAGGAAGCGCAAGGCCCTGGGTTCGGTCCCCAGCTCCGAAAAAAAAGAACCAAAAAAAAAAAAAAAAAAAAGAACTGAACCTGAAACCAAGAATTGTGGCCCATTTTTAAACCCAGCACTTGAGAGATAGAGGCAGGTGGATTTCTGTGAGTTGGAGGCTATTCTGGTTGACATAATGAGTTCTAGGCCTGCCAGGGATACATGGTGAGGCCCTGATTCAAAACAAAAAGCCAAAATTGAGTGCTGAGTAATTGACTGTGTTATACAGAGGGGTAGCTTACAGAGGCTGTTCAGGACTGGGTGGTTGTTATTTATTAATTTCTGGTTCTGAGTATTGAACCCAGGTCTTCATTCATGCTGAGTACATGTTCTACCACTGAACTACAATACCAGCTACTGACAACAGCTAAAAGTTGAGAATGGCTGGATATGTACAACTTAGGAAAGTTCTGAGACTAAGATAGGTTCTCCCCCCCCCCCTTTTTTTGGCCTTTCTGTTATACCAATTTCCTGATCTTCTAAGACACAAGTTCTCAAGCCTATCAGACAGAGGGAGCTGACTGTACAGTCATCCAAGATCCAGATTTGGTTTGTTTAGAGGTAATACCTTGGTCTTGGTAAGTATCTGGTCTTTAACCCATGTTCCTCTTGCCTAGGTTCCTTGGGAATAGCTTTGTTTGAGTAAAATGGGTTGGATTTCAGAGGTGAGACAAGCTTCCATGAGGGAAGATTGCTGTTGAATGTAGCACTAGCTGGTCATAATCTTCTCATCAGTGTCCTCTTAGAAAACTAAGGTGCTGGCTATCCTAACAAACACAATGCCTCCCTTTCAGCAGGTGACTTTTCCTGCTACTTTATAGAGAAAGCACATGTGTCAGAGAAATACTAGCAAAAAACTCTAACAAATCCAGCTTTATATGAAGTGAAAATGGAGTGTGTTCTTTCCTCTTTAAGGCCCTTCTTTGGCTGCCTCCTTGTTTGCTTCGCCAGGGCACCTACTCCCAGAATATTACTGAAAACAGCAATTGTCAGTAACCTGTTATTACATGAGCACATACCGTTGGTGAGTTAAAAATATAACATTCTTATTGTGTCTCCCCTAAGTTCATATGTTGAAGTCTTTATCCCTAGAACTTCAGGGTTCAACTGTTGTCTGATCAAGAGTCTATAAAGAGGTAATTAGGTTAAAATGACTTCCCTAAGGTGGACCCAAGTCTGGTGTGACTGATACCTTTTTGGGCAGATACACACAGAGGGAAGCCCCTGTAAAGACAGATGAGGAAATGGCTATCTGTAAGGGAAGGGGAGAGGCCCCAGAAAGAGTCAGCCTTGCTGATACACTGATCTTGGACTTCCAGCCTCTGGGACTATGTAGAAATAAATGTCTGTAGGTGAAGCCTTGAAGTTGGGGGACTTTATTATTTTTTTATTAGCACATGTGTACTTTTCCTGCATGTCTCTGTACCACATGCATTGTACAGAAGAAGATGTTGGACCCTTTGGAACTGGAATTACAGACAAATTTGAATTGTAATATGAGTACTGAGATATTAGAGCTCCAGGAAACTTCAAAATTTATTTTTTGTTATATGTATGTATATGGTATTGGGGGGGGGCACAAGTTCTGTGCTTGTGAATGCTGGTGGCCTTGGAGGTCAGAGGCATTGGGTCTACTGAACTTGGAGTTGTAGGTGGTTATGAGCCACCTGGCATGGGTGCTGGGAACTGAGCTCAGGTTCTTTGAAAGAGCAGTATCCACTCTTGACCAATGAAGCATCACTCCAGCTCCAACAGTTGGGAGCTTGGACTGGGTAAGACCAAAGAAGCTGATTCAATGTAGTAAAGGAGAAGAAACAAAGGTTAATGTGACATGGTTCTCATTCAATAAGCAGGAACTAGGCATTGTTTTGTGCATTCAACATGCTTCTAAGGAAGGGAAGGGGAAGGGTCTACACAGTGTGCGTCAAGAAATTTGTCATCACCGCCATGTGGAAGCAAACAAATAAACAAACAAACCAAACCAAACCAAAATAGTCCCTAATATGATGGCCTCTCAGGCAAGCCTTGGGGGAATTGGTGTCAATTTGAGTTCTTCTCTTTATGTAGTTGCCAGTGGGGATATTTTTAAAGAGAAGACTGGGCAAGCCCATTTTCAGGGTCCTTCTTTGTTCTCTGAATATGCAGAATTTCATAACTGGGAAATTCTCACAGGGTTATATCCTATCTAGAAGCTTTAGGACAGATTTTGTTTCTCTGCCCTTTCCAATTTCTAGAAGTCTCTTTCATGTGGCTCAGCTGATGGTCCCTTGTCAACAGTTGACATCTTTAAATGTCACTATAAAATCTTCTTTCACTTCCTTTCACATTAAAAGAATTACATTTATATATCAGTGTATATGTGTGGGTCCAAGTATGGACAACATGAAGGTCTAACTTTCTTTTAAGGACAAGGTCTCATATAGCCCAGGCTGGCCTCAAAGTCACTAGGTAGCCAAGGATAATGAGGATGACTTTGAATTCCTGATCTTTCTGCCTCAGCCTCCCAAGTATTGAGATTACAGGCTAAACAAATTACTTTTTGCTGGGGTTCAGATATCACCTCACAAACCACATGAACATCAATCTCAATT
The DNA here is from genome assembly GCF_021556685.1 of Rattus norvegicus. Taxonomy (NCBI): domain Eukaryota; kingdom Metazoa; phylum Chordata; class Mammalia; order Rodentia; family Muridae; genus Rattus; species Rattus norvegicus. The sequence continues at coordinate 77,265,681 of NC_141537.1, read as the reverse complement.
AGATAGGGATGGTTTGTTGAACATTCAGCCACAGACTGGTCAATCAAGGTCACAGCTTTGACTTAGGAGCTAAGGCTGGACCTTGAACTTTTCTCAGAAACAACTTATAAAGGCTAAAACCACAAAAATCACAATGAGCTCATATGCAGGGTCAGGAAGCACTGCCTATGGTCAACCCTGAATCAAGCTATTTTATACCTAACAGTTCATACTGACCTTTGATTTGATAGGTCCTATGTAAAGCTTTGTGGAATTTCTTAAGATTAGCAAACCTCAGAACATACAGAACACAATGCTATGTGGCCAGCATGACTCTGCTCTGAATCAAGTTATTTTCTGTGTCAATGACTGGCAGGCATGTTATAGCAACAATGTGAAATAGCTGGTAGGCATGAGCAAAATGGCTATGCTAGAGGAGCAGGCCTCAACACTTTAAGTGCACTATTTAGTGGCATTTAATAATCATGTTGCACAACCATTCACTGTTTAGCTCCAAACTTTCCCTTTACCCTAAAAAGAAAACTCACACCTAAAAGGCACCTGGCTCCCCAGTTCTTTTCACTCTTAGTCTCAGTAACCATCAGCCTGAGTTCTGTCTGAATGGTTTTACCTGCTTCATGTAGTTCATATGAATGGAATCACACAATACAAGAATTTTAAAAAAATAACCATGTGTGGGTGGTGGTTAATGTATCAGCTTGACAGGATCTAGAATCAACTAGGCTAAAGCTTTGAGCATGCTTGTGAGGAGTTATTTAGACAGGTTAGCCCCAGGGCATGCCTGTGAGGGATTATCATCTAGATTAAGTTAGGTATCATCCATGGGCTGAGATCCTGAACCGAGTAGGAGAAAATAAACTGAACACAAGGATTCCAGACCCTCTGCTTCCTAACTGCAGATATGACCAGCTGTCTAAACCAGCTGTCAAGACCTCCCCGCCATGATGGACTGGATCTCAGATCATGGGCTACAAACAAACACTTCCCTTCCTTAGACTGCATTATGTCAAATGATTTGTCACAGCAAGGAGAAAAGTAAAAAGTTTAGAGTAACATAAACAGATTTGCTTTTAGAGATAATAGTCCACTACAGGGCTACATCTTGTTTATCTGTAGATGAGCACAAATATTTGTTGCTTCCCACTTAGGTATAGTGTATGACACTGCGACAAATATGCATATACACGCATTTGAGTGTATGATTTTAGTTCTTTTGAGCATATGTTGTCATGTGCTGCACAAGGACATTTTGGTAAACGCTAGACTGCATATGTCATGGTAGTCCCATAAAACTGTAACAGAGCTGAAAATTTCCTGTCAACTGTGACATCATAGCTGATATAGCATCATAGTGCAACACGTTACTCTGTGGTGATGCTGTCAGTCATACAAAGTCATAGCATATACAACCATGCATGGTATGTGACACTGATGATGATAATTAATTACTGTGCTCCTGGCTCATGTGTTTGCTATTGTTAATTTAGAGCATGCATCTACTTATTTTTTTTTAATTTCCTTCTCTTGTCTTTTTTTAAATTTTTTTATTTATTTAATACTTAATAATAATTCTTTGGTTTCCGGGCAAACATCCCCCTCCCCCTCCCCTTCCTTATGGGTGTTCCCCTCCCAACCCTCCCCCCATTGCCGCCCTCCCCCCAACAGTCTAGTTCACTGGGGGTTGAGTCTTAGCAGGACCCAGGGCTTCCCCTTCCACTGGTGCTCTTACTAGGATATTCATTGCTACCTATGAGGTCAGAGTCCAGGGTCAGTCCATGTATAGTCTTTAGGTAGTGGCTTAGTCCCTGGAAGCTCTGGTTGCTTCGCATTCTTGTACATATGGGGTCTCGAGCCCCTTCAAGCTCTTCCAGTTCTTTCTCTGATTCCTTCAACGGGGGACCTATTCTCAGTTCAGTGGTTTGCTGCTGGCATTCGCCTCTGTATTTGCTGTATTCTGGCTGTGTCTCTCAGGAGCGATCTACATCCGGCTCCTGTCGGTCTGCACTTCTTTGCTTCATCCATCTTGTCTAATTGGGTGGCTGTATATGTATGGGCCACATGTGGGGCAGGCTCTGAATGGGAGTTTCTTCAGTCTCTGTTTTAATCTTTGCCTCTCTCTTCCCTGCCAAGGGTATTCTTGTTCCCCTTTTAGAGAAGGAGTGAAGCATTCACATTTTGATCATCCGTCTTGAGTTTCATTTGTTCTAGGCATCTAGGGTAATTCAAGCATTTGGGCTAATAGCCACTTATCAGTGAGTGCATACCATGTACGTCTTTCTGTGATTGGGTTACCTCACTCAGGATGATATTTTCCAGTTCCAAACATTTGCCTACGAATTTCATAAAGCCGTTGTTTTTGATAGCTGAGTAATATTCCATTGTGTAGATGTACCACATTTTCTGTATCCATTCCTCTGTTGAAGGGCATCTGGGTTCTTTCCAGCTTCTGGCTATTATAAATAAGGCTGCGATGAACATAGTGGAGCACGTGACTTTTTTATATGTTGGGGCATCTTTTGGGTATATGCCCAAGAGAGGTATAGCTGGATCCTCAGGCAGTTCAATGTCCAATTTTCTGAGGAACCTCCAGACTGATTTCCAGAATGGTTGTACCAGTCTGCAATCCCACCAACAATGGAGGAGTGTTCCTCTTTCTCCACATCCTCGCCAGCAATGCTGTCACCTGAGTTTTTGATCTTAGCCATTCTCACTGGTGTGAGGTGAAATCTCAGGGTTGTTTTGATTTGCATTTCCCTTATGACTAAAGATGTTGAACATTTCTTTAGGTGTTTCTCAGCCATTCGGCATTCCTCAGCTGTGAATTCTTTCTTTAGCTCTGAACCCCATTTTTTAATAGGGTTATTTGTCTCCCTGCGGTCTAACTTCTTGAGTTCTTTGTATATTTTGGATATAAGGCCTCTATCAGTTGTAGGATTGGTAAAGATCTTTTCCCAATCTGTTGATTGCTGTTTTGTCCTAACCACAGTGTCCTTTACCTTACAGAAGCTTTGCAGTTTTATGAGATCCCATTTGTCGATTCTTGATCTTAGAGCATAAGCCATTGGTGTTTTGTTCAGGAAATTTTTTCCAGTGCCCATGTGTTCCAGATGCTTCCCTAGTTTTTCTTCTATTAGTTTGAGTGTATCAGGTTTGATGTGGAGGTCCTTGATCCACTTGGACTTAAGCTTTGTACAGGGTGATAAGCATGGATCAATCTGCATTCTTCTACATGTTGACCTCCAGTTGAACCAGCACCATTTGCTGAAAATGCTATCTTTTTTCCATTGGATGGTTTTGGCTCATTTGTCAAAAATCAAGTGACCATAGGTGTGTGGGTTCATTTCTGGGTCTTCAATTCTATTCCATTGGTCTATGTGTCTGTCTCTGTACCAATACCATGCAGTTTTTATCACTATTGCTCTGTAATACTGCTTGAGTTCAGGGATAGTGATTCCCCCTGAAGTCCTTTTATTGTTGAGGATAGTTTTAGCTATCCTGGGTTTTTTGTTATTCCAGATGAATTTGCAAATTGTTCTAACTCTTTGATGAATTGGATTGGTATTTTGATGGGGATTGCATTGAATCTGTAGATCGCTTTTGGTAAAATGACCATTTTTACTATATTAATCCTGCCAATCCATGAGCATGGGAGATCTTTCCATCTTCTGAGGTCTTCTTCAATTTCTTTCTTCAGAGTCTTGAAGTTCTTATTGTACAGATCTTTTACTTGCTTGGTTAAAGCCTACCGAGGTACTTTATATTATTTGGGTCTATTATGAAGGGTGTCGTTTCCCTAATTTCTTTCTCGGCTTGTTTCTCTTTTGTATAGAGGAAGGCTACTGATTTATTTGAGTTAATTTTATACCCAGCCACTTTGCTGAAATTGTTTATCAGCTTTAGTAGTTCTGTGGTGGAACTTTTGGGATCACTTAAATAAACTATCATATCATCTGCAAATAGTGATATTTTGACTTCTTCTTTTCCGATCTGTATCCCCTTGACCTCCTTTTGTTGTCTGATTGCTCTGGCTAGAATTTCAAGAACTATATTGAATAAGTAGGGAGAGAGTGGGCAGCCTTGTCTAGTCCCTGATTTTAGTGGGATTGCTTCAAGTTTCTCTCCATTTAGTTTAATGTTAGCAACTGGTTTGCTGTATATGGCTTTTACTATGTTTAGGTATGGGTCTTGAATTCCTATTCTTTCCAGGACTTTTATCATGAAGGGGTGTTGAATTTTGTCAAATGCTTTCTCAGCATCTAATGAAATGATCATGTGGTTCTGTTCTTTCAGTTTGTTTATATAATGGATCACGTTGATGGTTTTCCGTATATTAAACCATCCCTGCATGCCTGGGATGAAGCCTACTTGATCATGGTGGATGATTGTTTTGATGTGCTCTTGAATTCGGTTTGCCAGAATTTTATTGAGTATTTTTGCGTCGATATTCATAAGGGAAATTGGTCTGAAGTTCTCTTTCTTTGTTGGGTCTTTGTGTGGTTTAGGTATAAGAGTAATTGTGGCTTCATAGAAGGAATTCGGGAGTGATCCATCTGTTTCAATTTTGTGGAATAGTTTGGATAATATTGGTATGAGGTCTTCTATGAAGGTTTGATAGAATTCTGCACTAAACCCATCTGGACCTGGGCTCTTTTGGTTGGGAGACCTTTAATGACTGCTTCTATTTCCTTAGGAGTTATGGGGTTGTTTAACTGGTTTATCTGTTGGTGAAGCTTCTATCTACAGCTCCTTGTCTCTTCTTTTGATTTTCTATATCCAGGGTTGTTTCCATGTGTTCTTTCTTGATTGCTTCTATTTCCATTTTTAATTCCTTCAACTGTTTGATTGTGTTTTCCTGGAATTCTTTCAGGGATTTTTGTGTCTCCTCTCTATGGGTTTCTACTTGTTTATTTATGTTTTCCTGGAATTCTTTCAGGCATTTTTGCGATTCCTCTCTGTAGGCTTCTACTTGTTCTCTAAGGGAGTTCTTCACGTCTTTCTTGAAGTCCTCTAGCATCATGATCAAATATGATTTTGAAACTAGATCTTGCTTTTCTGGTGTGTTTGGATATTCCATGTTTGTTTTGGTGGGAGAATTGGGCTCCGATGATGCCATGTAGTCTTGGTTTCTGTTGCTTGGGTTCCTGCGCTTGCCTCTCGCCATCAGATTATCTCTAGTGTTACTTTGTTCTGCTATTTCTGACAGTGGCTAGACTGTCCTATAAGCCTGTGTGTCAGGAGTGCTGTAGACCTGTTTTCCTGTTTCCTTTCAGCCAGTTATGGGGGCAGAGTGTTCTGCTTTCGGGCGTGTAGTTTTTCCTCTCTACAGGTCTTCAGCTGTTCCTGTGGGCCTGTGTCTTGAGTTCACCAGGCAGGTCACTTGCAGGGGAAGAGTTGGTCCTACCTGAGGTTCCGAGGCTCAAGTGTGCTCGTGGGGTACTGCCTAAGTCCTCTCTGCAGCGGCAGCAACCGAGATCTGCGCCGCTCTTTCCGGGAGCCTCCGTGCACCAGGGTTCCAGATGGCGTTTGGTGTTTTCCTCTGGCGTCTGGATGTGCGCAGAGTGCAGTCTCCTCCGGTCTCCCAGGCGTGCCTGCCCCTCTGTAGGTTTAGCTCTCCCTCCCACGGGACCTGGGTGCAGAGAACTGTTTATCCGGTCTGTTTCCTTCAGGTTCCGGTGGTGTCTCAGGCACAGGGGTCCTGCCGCTCCTGGGCCCTCCCCTACGGGAACCCAGAGGCCTTATACAGTTTCCTCTTGGGCCAGGGATGTGGGCAGGGGTGGGCAGTGTTTGTGGTCTCCTCCGCTCTGCAGCCTCAGGAGTGCCCACCTGACCAGGCGGTGAGGTCTCTCTCCCACGGGGTTTGGGAGCAGAGAGCTGCTGCAGGCCGGGATCCGCGGGTGTGGGACTTCCCGCATCTACTTATAAAGAAGAGTTTACTGTCAAAAAATATGAAGTGTGGCACCAGCAGCAGCTTCACCTGCCTGGCATCTCTCTCTCTCTCTCTCTCTCTCTCTCTCTCTCTCTCTCTCTCTCCCTCTCTCTCTTTTTTTAATCTTTATTAACTTGAGTATTTCTTATTTACATTTCAATTGTTATTCCCCTTCCCAGTTTCCAGGCCAACATCCCCTAATCCCTCCCCCTCCCCTTCTCTATTGGTGTTCCCTTCCCCACCCTCCCCCCCATTACTGCCCTCCTGACAACAATCACATTCACTGGGGGTTCAGTCTTGGCAGGACCAGGGGCTTCCCCTTCCACTGGTGCTCTTACTAGGCTATTCATTGCTACCCATGTGGTTGGAGCCCAGGGTCAGTCCATGTATAGTCTTTGGGTAGTGGCTTAGTCCCTGGAAGCTCTGGTTGGTTGGCATTGTTGTTCATATGGGGTCTTAAGCCCCTTCAGCTCTTTCAGTCCTTTCTCTGATTCCTTCAACGGGGGTCCCATTCTCAGTTCAGTGGTTTGCTGCTGGCAATCGCCCATGTATTTGCCGTATTCTGGCTGTGTCTCTCAGGAGAGATCTACATCCGGTTCCTGTCGGCCTGCACTTCTTTGCTTCATCCATCTTATCTAGTTTGGTGGCTGTATATGTATGGGCCACATGTGGGGCAGGCTCTGAATGGGTGTTTCTTCAGCCTCTGTTCTAATCTTTGCCTCCCTATTCCCTCCCAAGGGTATTCTTGTTCCCCTTTTAAAGAAGGAATGAAGCATCTGCATCTTGAGTTTCATGTCTTCTGTGCATCTAGGGTAATTCGAGCATTTGGGCTAATATCCACTTATCAATGAATGCATACCATGTGTGTTTTTCTGTGATTTGTTACCTCACTCAGGATGATATTTTTCAGTTCCATCCATTTGCCTATGAATTTCATAAAGTCATTGTTTTTGATAGCTGAGTAGTACTCCATTGTGTAGATGTACCACATTTTCTGTATCCATTCCTCTTTTGAAGGGCATCTGGGTTCTTTCCAGCTTCTGGCTGTTATAAATAAGGCTGCTATGAACATAGTGGAGCTTGTGTCTTTGTTATATGTTGGGGCATCTTTTGGGTATATGCCCAAGAGAGGTATAGCTGGGTCCTTAGGTAGTTCAATGTCCAATTTTCTGAGGAACCTCCAGACTGATTTCCAGAATGGTTGTACCAGTTTGCAATCCCACCAACAATGGAGGACTGTTCCTCTTTCTCCACATCCTCGCTGCCTAGCATCTCTTAATTGCCTCTAGAGACATGTAGAGTGATGGATTTAGGACCTCTAGAATTGTGCAATACTCTTTTGGGTGTTTACACATTTCTCAGAACCCGACCCCATCGCTGAGTATCTAAGAGAGATGATTGAAACACATAGGAATTCCATTCCGATTTTATTGTTTGAAAATCTATTAAAATTATCAATTCTTATTAAGTGTCCCTTATTCATCTTTATTTTCAGTTTTATCAAAGTATGGTTGCTAAATAAAAGGTGTTATATTGGGTTGGGAGTTGTAGATCAGTGGAAGAGTGTCTACTTCATGGACAGCCCTGGATTTGAATCCCTGACCAGCAAGGACAAAATTGTAGGTATTTCCATTGTGCAATGAGACATTTTGAAATATTTACCCATGGTTGAAATGGTTATCTGAACTCCAAATAGATTGGACCAGAAAAGAAACACCTCCCGTCACATAATTGTCAAAACACCAAACGCACAAAATAAAGAAAGAATATTAAAAGCAGTAAGGGAAAAAGGTCAAGTAACATATAAAGGGAGACCTATCAGAATCACACCAGACTTCTCGCCAGAAACTATGAAGGCCAGAAGATCCTGGACTGATGTTATACAGACCCTAAGAGAACACAAATGCCAGCCCAGATTACTGTATCCAGCAAACCTCTCAATTAACATTGATGGAGAAACCAAGATATTCCATGACAAAACCAAATTTACACAATATCTTTCTACAAATCCAGCACTACAAAGGATAATAAATGGTAAAGCCCAACATAAGGAGGCAAGCTATACCCTAGAAGAAGCAAGAAACTAATGGTCTTGGCAACAAAACAAAGAGAATGAAAGCACACAAACATAACCTCACATCAAATATGAATATAACGGGAAGCAATAATCACTATTCCTTAATATCTCTCAATATCAATGGCCTCAACTCCCCAATAAAAAGACATAGATTAACAAACTGGATACGCAACGAGGACCCTGCATTCTGCTGCCTACAGGAAACACACCTCAGAGACAAAGACAGACACTACCTCAGAGTGAAAGGCTGGAAAACAACTTTCCAAGCAAATGGTCAGAAGAAGCAAGCTGGAGTAGCCATTCTAATATCAAATAAAATCAATTTCCAACTAAAAGTCATCAAAAAAGATAAGGAAGGACACTTCATATTCATCAAAGGAAAAATCAACCAAGATGAACTCTCAATCCTAAATATCTATGCCCCAAATACAAGGGCACCTACATATGTAAAAGAAACCTTACTAAAGCTCAAAACACACATTGCACCTCACACAATAATAGTGGGAGATTTCAACACCCCACTCTCATCAATGGACAGATCATGGAAACAGAAATTAAACAGTGATGTAGACAGACTAAGAGAAGTCATGAGCCAAATGGACTTAACGGATATTTATAGAACATTCTATCCTAAAGCAAAAGGATATACCTTCTTCTCAGCTCCTCATGGTACTTTCTCCAAAATTGACCATATAATTGGTCAAAAAACGGGCCTCAACAGGTACAGAAAGATAGAAATAATCCCATGCGTGCTATCGGACCACCACGGCCTAAAACTGGTCTTCAATAACAATAAGGGAAGAATGCCCACATATACGTGGAAATTGAACAATGCTCTACTCAATGATAACCTGGTCAAGGAAGAAATAAAGAAAGAAATTAAAAACTTTTTAGAATTTAATGAAAATGAAGATACAACATACTCAAACTTATGGGACACAATGAAAGCTGTGCTAAGAGGAAAACTCATAGCGCTGAGTGCCTGCAGAAAGAAACAGGAAAGAGCATATGTCAGCAGCTTGACAGCACACCTAAAAGCTCTAGAACAAAAAGAAGCAAATACACCCAGGAGGAGTAGAAGGCAGGAAATAATCAAACTCAGAGCTGAAATCAACCAAGTAGAAACAAAAAGGACCATAGAAAGAATCAACAGAACCAAAAGTTGGTTCTTTGAGAAAATCAACAAGATAGATAAACCCTTAGCCAGACTAACGAGAGGACACAGAGAGTGTGTCCAAATTAACAAAATCAGAAATGAAAAGGGAGACATAACTACAGATTCGGAGGAAATTCAAAAAATCATCAGATCTTACTATAAAAACCTATATTCAACAAAATTTGAAAATCTTCAGGAAATGGACAATTTCCTAGACAGATACCAGGTATCGAAGTTAAATCAGGAACAGATAAACCAGTTAAACAACCCCATAACTCCTAAGGAAATAGAAGCAGTCATTAAAGGTCTCCCAACCAAAAAGAGCCCAGGTCCAGACGGGTTTAGTGCAGAATTCTATCAAACCTTCATAGAAGACCTCATACCAATATTATCCAAACTATTCCACAAAATTGAAACAGATGGAGCCCTACCGAATTCCTTCTATGAAGCCACAATTACTCTTATACCTAAACCACACAAAGACACAACAAAGAAAGAGAACTTCAGACCAATTTCCCTTATGAATATCGACGCAAAAATACTCAATAAAATTCTGGCAAACCGAATTCAAGAGCACATCAAAACAATCATCCACCATGATCAAGTAGGCTTCATCCCAGGCATGCAGGGATGGTTTAATATACGGAAAACCATCAACGTGATCCATTATATAAACAAACTGAAAGAACAGAACCACATGATCATTTCATTAGATGCTGAGAAAGCATTTGACAAAATTCAACACCCCTTCATGATAAAAGTCCTGGAAAGAATAGGAATTCAAGGCCCATACCTAAACATAGTAAAAGCCATATACAGCAAACCAGTTGCTAACATTAAACTAAATGGAGAGAAACTTGAAGCAATCCCACTAAAATCAGGGACTAGACAAGGCTGCCCACTCTCTCCCTACTTATTCAATATAGTTCTTGAAGTTCTAGCCAGAGCAATCAGACAACAAAAGGAGATCAAAGGGATACAGATCGGAAAAGAAGAGGTCAAAATATCACTATTTGCAGATGACATGATAGTATATTTAAGTGATCCCAAAAGTTCCACCAGAGAACTACTAAAGCTGATAAACAACTTCAGCAAAGTGGCTGGGTATAAAATTAACTCAAATAAATCAGTTGCCTTCCTCTATACAAAAGAGAAACAAGCCGAGAAAGAAATTAGGGAAACGACACCCTTCATAATAGACCCAAATAATATAAAGTACCTCGGTGTGACTTTAACCAAGCAAGTAAAAGATCTGTACAATAAGAACTTCAAGACACTGAGGAAAGAAATTGAAGAAGACCTCAGAAGATGGAAAGATCTCCCATGCTCATGGATTGGCAGGATTAATATGGTAAAAATGGCCATTTTACCAAAAGCAATCTACAGATTCAATGCAATCCCCATCAAAATACCAATCCAATTCTTCAAAGAGTTAGACAGAACAATTTGCAAATTCATCTGGAATAACAAAAAACCTAGGATAGCTAAAGCTATCCTCAACAATAAAAGGACTTCAGGGGGAATCACTATCCCTGAACTCAAGCAGTATTACAGAGCAATAGTGATAAAAACTGCATGGTATTGGTACAGAGACAGACAGATAGACCAATGGAATAGAATTGAAGACCCAGAAATGAACCCACACACCTATGGTCACTTGATTTTTGACAAAGGAGCCAAAACCATCCAATGGAAAAAAGATAGTATTTTCAGCAAATGGTGCTGGTTCAACTGGAGGGCAACATGTAGAAGAATGCAGATCGATCCATCCTTATCACCCTGTACAAAGCTTAAGTCCAAGTGGATCAAGGACCTCCACATCAAACCAGACACACTCAAACTAATAGAAGAAAAACTAGGGAAGCATCTGGAACACATGGGCACTGGAAAAAATTTCCTGAACAAAACACCAATGGCTTATGCTCTAAGATCAAGAATCGACAAATGGGATCTCATAAAACTGCAAAGCTTCTGTAAGGCAAAGGACACTGTGGTTAGGACAAAACGGCAACCAACAGATTGGGAAAAGATCTTTACCAATCCTACAACAGATAGAGGCCTTATTTCCAAAATATACAAAGAACTCAAGAAGTTAGACCGCAGGGAAACAAATAACCCTATTAAAAAATGGGGTTCAGAGCTAAAGAAAGAATTCACAGCTGAGGAATGCCGAATGGCTGAGAAACACCTAAAGAAATGTTCAACATCTTTAGTCATAAGGGAAATGCAAATCAAAACAACCCTGAGATTTCACCTCACACCAGTGCGATTGGCTAAGATCAAAAACTCAGGTGACAGCAGATGCTGGCGAGGATGTGGAGAAAGAGGAACACTCCTCCATTGTTGGTGGGATTGCAGACTGGTAAAACCATTCTGGAAATCAGTCTGGAGGTTCCTCAGAAAATTGGACATTGAACTGCCTGAGGATCCAGCTATACCTCTCTTGGGCATATACCCAAAAGACGCCTCAACATATAAAAGAGACACGTGCTCCACTATGTTCATCGCAGCCTTATTTATAATAGCCAGAAGCTGGAAAGAACCCAGATGCCCTTCAACAGAGGAATGGATACAGAAAATGTGGTACATCTACACAATGGAATATTACTCAGCTATCAAAAACAACGAGTTTATGAAATTCGTAGGCAAATGGTTGGAACTGGAAAATATCATCCTGAGTGAGCTAACCCAATCACAGAAAGACATACATGGTATGCACTCATTGATAAGTGGCTATTAGCCCAAATGCTTGAATTACCCTAGATCCCTAGAACAAACGAAACTCAAGACGGATGATCAAAATGTGAATGCTTCACTCCTTCTTTAAATGAGGAAAAAGAATACCCTTGGCAGGGAAGGGAGAGGCAAAGATTAAAACAGAGACTGAAGGAACACCCATTCAGAGCCTGCCCCACATGTGGCCCATACATATACAGCCACCCAATTAGACAAGATGGATGAAGCAAAGAAGTGCAGACCGACAGGAGCCGGATGTAGATCGCTCCTGAGAGACACAGCCAGAATACAGCAAATATAGAGGCGAATGCCAGCAGCAAACCACTGAACTGAGAATAGGTCCCCTATTGAAGGAATCAGAGAAAGAACTGGAAGAGCTTGAAGGGGCTCGAGACCCCAAAAGTACAACAATGCCAAGCAACCAGAGCTTCCAGGGACTAAGCCACTACCTAAAGACTATACATGGACTGACCCTGGACTCTGACCCCATAGGTAGCAATGAATATCCTAGTAAGAGCACCAGTGGAAGGGGAAGCCCTGGGTCCTGCTAGACTGAACCCCCAGTGAACTAGTCTATGGGGGGAGGGCGGCAATGGGGGGAGGGTTGGGAGGGGAACACCCATAAGGAAGGGGAGGGGGGAGGGGGATGTTTGCCCGGAAACCGGGAAAGGGAATAACACTCGAAATGTATATAAGAAATACTCAAGTTAATAAAAAAAAAAAAAAAAAAAAGAAATGGTTATCTGAATCAATATCTTTAATATATCTATTATCTTTCTTATTTTCTTTAATTGAAGAAGTGATACATATATTAAGAATCCAAATAAGATAAAGAGGACACAGGAAAGTATCTCTATTGCCTCTTTCATTTTGGATGCCAGTTTCCCTCTCAGAAGCAGTTACTGGCTCCCGGGAGTGAGTAGATCTCTTCCATGCTTTTTGCAGACAAATATCTTCACCCTTCTCAGGCTTGCACAACCTGGAGTGAGGACACTGTTGGTTGTGCATTCTGGGTCATGGTCTGCAGTTACTTTTGGAGTTCATTACTTTTCTCACTGCTGTGATCATATATTAGACAAGAGGAAGGATTTATTTTATTTTGCCTTACTGTTTCAAAAGGGACACAGTTTACCATGTCAGGGAAAGCATAGTGGCAGGAGCATGAGGCAGCTGGTTACATTGAGTCTGTAGTCAGGAAGGCAGACAGAATGTTAAAACCTCAAGGCGAGCCTCCAGTGAGGTACATCCAACCTGTGGCTCAAAACAAACACACACACACACACACACACACACACACACACACACACACACACACACACCATAAATGTACTTAAAACATGAGATTCTTTTTTCAATTAAAAAATAGCAAAAAACCAGGCCCCCAAAAAACTTTACCATGTGGTTGATGAAAGTGGTCTTTCAAAATGCAGATGCTTCACTCCTTCTTTAAAAGAATACCCTTTGGAGGGAATAGGGAGGCAAAGTTTAGAACAGAGACTGAAGAAACACCCATTCAGAGCCTGCCCCACATGTGGCCCATACATATACAGCCACCAAACTAGATAAGATGGATGAAGCAAAGAAGTGCAGGCCGACAGGAACCGGATGTAGATCTCTCCTGAGAGACACAGCCAGAATACGGCAAATACGTGGGCGATTGCCAGCAGCAAACCACTGAACTGAGAATGGGACCCCCGTTGAAGGAATCAGAGAAAGGACTGAAAGAGCTGAAGGGGCTTAAGACCCCATATGAACAACAATGCCAACCAACCAGAGCTTCCAGGGACTAAGCCACTACCCAAAGACTATACATGGACTGACCCTGGGCTCCAACCTCATAGATAGCAATGAACAGCCTAGTTAGGGCACCAGTGGAAGGGGAAGCCCTTGGTCCTGCCAAGACTGAACCCTCAGTGAAAGTGATTGTTGGGGGGAGGGTGGTAATGGGGGGAGGATGGGGAGGGGAACACCCATAGAGAAGGGAGGGGGATGGGGATGTTGGCCTGGAAACCGGGAAGGGGAATAACAATTGAAATGTAAATAAGAAATACCCAATTTAATAAAGATGGAGGGAAAAAAAAGAAAGTGGTCTTTATAGGGATAATATATTGCCATGTCAAATGGTTGGGCGTATCTGAATCTTTAGAAGGTTTTACAGCTTTTTAAAAACAGTGTCACCCATCATGGAGACAATTTCACACTCAAAGGATGTCAGGGATTGTACATGAAACAGCTGGGGAGTGTGTGGCCGGGGCTGGAGTCCACTTTTCTGCCCCTTTCTTTACCTATTCAGTCCCTGTTGGATGAGAGGTTGCTCTGAATGTTGGTCTTGTGGCCTCCTATCTGGCCTTCTGGGAATGTTGAGAGAGTGGTCAGTAATACATAATTGTGCTTTGGAATGCCACACCCCAGGAAGCACTGCATTTATCTGTAGTCAAATGTGCTGTTTAATTCATCGCTTTGTAGATGAAGAGCTACCATGGAAATTACAGGGGTCATTTATGGTTAGAAAAGCCTCCTTTCTCCAGGAATCTCAAGCCTTTGCCCAACCTACCGATTGCTGCTAACCCTTCAAAAACAGGACTTTTATTCTTATGCATTCTCTCCACATATCCTGAAAGTATCTTGGCACTTAGGTGATTCTCATATTTGTCAGGTGGTTAAAATGATGTTTACATTAGCAATTCCTTTATTCTTCCTGAGGACACATTCAGGTTTAAGGTATACAGCTCTGTAAAGAATGGATCCACAGAGTCTGGTCCTGATGAGAGAAGCAGAACTTAGCTATAGGGTACTACAGAGCAAAAACCCACATATAAAATATGAGTTTTTTTTAAATGCTGAGAATAGTAAATGTTAAGCCAGGTATGATGGCACATACATACACTCCTAGGCCTGAAACAGAAGGATCAAGAGTTCAAGGACCCTTTTTCAGAAAGACCCAAACCAAGAGAAAAGGCAGAATTCATGTACTTTGCATGATGTGAGTTTGGTGGGAGAAACCGGTAGGCTCCAAGTGTTATTAACCATCATGTTATAATGGATTGAATCTTCCCTCCTGAAAAACCAGTTGCCTATCTTCATTTTCCTTCTTGGAAAAGGAACAAGCATCATCTTCGTGGGAGGGGCCAGATATCTTGGCCGATATTCCAGATTCTTCTGTCTGGCCTATGTCCAAGTCTCACATGTTATATATCATCAAGGACCTTAAACTCATCTTCTCCTTAAAATTGTTCCTGCTCTGGCTCATGATAATACCATGTTTTCTTTTCCTTTAACTATGAATTAGTGTCTAGACATGGCCCTGCCCTGTGGTCCTTTTCTTATCCAGGGCCATTGAGGATCTTATGCAGGGGGAACTTTGAGATATAGTATCTTACCTTCCCTGCTAGCATTAAGCCCATGGTATTAGAGGAGTTTCCTGTTTGACAATCTGACAGTGGAGCTAAAAAGACCTCAGATCTTTGTAGCATCCATTTATTTAATCCCAGGAGAAATGCTTCTCATACATAATGATGAGATCATGGGGCATAGAAACAGTAGAAATAAGACCAGGCTACATATTATAAACAAGCAAGGTTGAGGTGAGCTGCCATTGACTAAAAGTGACCAGGCTACTCACCTAAAGGGAACAATAGGATTTTTATAGATTTTTCTAGGGCAGACTATTTGATAACAACTGTGGTTTCCATTGTTTCAAAAGGTTTTTGGAGAGAGGCATGAACGTATTGAACCTATAGGTGGTGGATTTGATCATGTGGACCAATGTATTGGTTACTTTTTATTTTCAACTTGACTCTAACTGGGAAGAAAGAACTTGACTTGAGGAATTGCCTCCATTGGATTAGTCTATGGAGCTGTTTGTGGGGAATTGTTTCCATAGGTGATTAGGAAGGCCCAGCCCACTGTGGGTGGCAGAATTCCTAGGCTGTATAAGAAAGCTAGCTAAAGCTCTGGTAGCATGGGGAAAAATGGCCCCACCCTTTACAGGGGTTGTGTGAGAGAGCTAGTCCCACCTCTAACTGGCTGCAGCACTCGGGAGAGCAGGCCTTGCACCTCTCCTGGGCAGCGAGGTAGAGCTGGCAGCCCTGGTGGCAAGGGTGTTGGAGAGCCAGCTCTGATGATGTGAGAACTAGAAAATTGGCCCCTCGCTAGGGCAGTGTTGATGATTTGGCCTTAGTGGCATGGGTCATGGCATAATCGAGGTAGAACCAGTCAGGTCTCTTTGCCAGCTGCCACAAACGGTAGAGCTGGCCCGACCTCTCACCCAGGCAAAGCAGGAGAGCTGGCCCTGATGGTGTAGACAAAAGAGAACTGGTGGGCTGAACAATATAGTCACCACCTAGGCTCAGATTGAGGGCTTTGAGTTGGTCCACCCCAACATCTACCTCATCTATGAACTGCTTGAACACATGAAGGGGTCAGTCCTGCAGAAACAAAGCTGCATGATCTTCATGACACAAGGCAACAACAGGATATCCTAAAGGAGCCCTGGTATTGATAGTGTAACAGAAGCTAGAGGCCTTGAAGTAGGTCAATGACTCATTGCAATGAACATTTGCAAGTAAAGATGTGTGGAAAAAAGGGTATACTATGGGACATGCTGTAAAGCACTATAGCTTCCACAGCAAGTTGTGTGTGTATATGTGTGTGTGTGTGTGTGTGTGTGTTTCTTTTTGTGTTTCTTTCTTTGTTTTTATTTTTTGTTTTCTTTGGGGAGGGTGTTGCAAGGGTAGAGAGCTGATATGGGGGGAAAGGGAGATGAGTGGGATTGGGTACATGATGTGAAATTCACAAAGAATCAATAAAAAGTTAAAAAAGAAAGCTAGCTAAGAATGAGACAGACAGAGACAGACAGAGACAGAGACAGAGACAGAGAACATGAATCATGAATCAGTAAGCAACATCCTCATGGTCTTTGCTTCAGTTCCTGCCTCTAGGTTCCTGCCTGACTTCTTAGTGATAGATTGTTACCTGGACATGTAAGATGAAATAAACTCTTTCCCCTCTAAGTTTCTTGTGGTCATGTTTAAGCAACTGACAACAGACCAGACAGACTAGGAACTGCTGAGTTTCTTCTGTTGATGTCATCATCTTGTATAACCATTCTCATCCCAAGGTCTGGTCTGGTCCTGGTGATAAGGTTGAGGAACCGTAGGTGTTTGTGCTATTGAGAAAGCAGAGATCTATGGTCACTGTGCTCACGTAGGGCAAATCTGAGGACTTGCTGAGTCTTTCAAAGCCAGGTCTTTTCTGGCTCTACTCTTTTGCTCACTGATTCCTTTCTGTGGGTGGCCCATGGAGACCTCTGTAGGTCTGAGATATCAGAAAGTACATGACATCTCATTTCTCACATACTTCAAAACAATGCCTTTCTAATGTTTAAACCCTTAGTCTGCCTTCTGCCAACCTTGGAGAACTGGCTTCTTATGCTTTGTCCCTCTGCTCCCAGAAGCTGACACTGGCCATTTCCCACTCAGATCCATAACCCCTTCTCCTTTCCATGGTCTGAAATCATGTTGCCTCAATCAGGGGCCCTTGTTTCTGGCCTCGGCAGCCTCAGCTAAAGGAAAGACAGGCTTGACCTGGTGAGCAGGAGGAAAGCCTGCTGGATGTTCTCAGTGTTAATGTGAGTCTTCTCCATCTAGTTACAGACCCATGTTTCTAAAATATTACTTTTACTTTTTAGAGGAGATTTAGATTTGCCACAAAATTGAACATAAGAATGTGGGATAATCCTTAAGCATATGCCATTTAAAAATTGTTAAGTGCGCATATATGTTTTACTTGCATTTTTGTCTGTGTACCACATGTATGCTAGACACCTAAGGGTGTCAGAAGAGGAAGTCAGACCATCTGGGATTAGAGTTATAGAAAGACTAGATGGTTATGAGCTATCACATGGGTACTAGGGGTCAGATCCCAGGTCCTCTGCAAGATTAGTAAGTTCTCGTAACCACTGAGTCATCTCTCTAACCTATGCCTACCATTTCTAAGTGGGTCTTTAGAAAATTGTGGAAGAGTTGATTGAGAACAATTAAATTCCATAACCTGTGTCAATGAATTGTTAAAGTAGACATAGCAGATTTGACAAACTGTGGGTAACTAACAGTGTTCAGATATAAACTCACATGTTTCTGGAGATGCATACAGTAAAGAGAGACCAGCATAGTCTTACCTAGTCCTGCTGTGGCAAGACTTCCTTGGAGTCTGTGTCTTTCCACTCTTCTAGGCCTGAAACAGAATGAATTCTGCCGTACCTGACCCTTGGATTCATGTGGAATTGGGCTCATCTTTGAAAAAAGGTTACTGTGCAACTCTTCTCACATTTTGAATTATATAACTAGATGTAAAGGAGTGCAGTGAAGAAGCTGCTGACATGACTACTCCATGATATGGTTGAAGGTGTTTTGGTTTTTGTTTGTTTGTTTAATTATAGATATGAGAGAGAAAGCAGCCTCTCTCATTTTAAGGAGATTAAAGGAGAGGAAGAGAGGCATCTAGAAGAGTCATGGCCAGCAGATTGGACATGGCCAGAGCTATCTATGAGAGAGGGAGAATAGTAGGGAGAGAGGAGCATAGTCAGCGAGAGAAGCGAGAGCTGAGAATAGTGAGGATATCTGGGTCATGAGAAGCCTGTGAGCCGATGGAGGTCAGGGTGGAGGAGGAGGTAAGAGGGGGAGGGAAGCTAGCATGGACTTTGAAATGTGTAGTAGGTACTTGTGAGGCACTTTGATGATAGGTGTCATAGGAAGCCATATGTCCCAGAGGTAAGGGAGATGATTCTTTTTTGGCAGATCAGAGCTGGTTTCACAAGTTCCTGAGAAATGCTGGCTTTTACCTTACTGCCAGAAATCCTCCAGTAGTCCAGGTTGAGCTCATTTCTGGATATGTGGACTGCCTTTTGGAATTTGGAGAATTGGAGTTTCTTCTGGATCTGACAATATCCAGCTTAGAAGAGAAATATTTGTTCTATGTGTGTGGGTGTTTTGCCTGTATGTATGTATGTATGTATGTATGTATGTATGTATGTATGTATGTATGTATGTATATGTATATGTATGTGTGTGCAATGTGTGCGTAGTGCCTATGGAGACCAGATGATGGTGGAGGATTCTCCCTGGAACTAGAGTAATAGACAATTGCTAATTCTATGTGGGTGCTGGAATTGAAAGGTGAAAGAGTTATAGCTTACAGCTATGACGGGAAGTTGTTTTTAATCTTTGCTTATGAATTGTACCAAATATTTAAGGAAGAAATAATATTCATTCTATCCCAAAAGGCTCCTAGAAAATAAAAATTAAATAGAAGACTCTTTAATTTTCTTTGAGAGCATTAACACTCTTGGAAAACAGCACTTACTCTGATACCCAAAGCAGATGGAGGCATTAGAAAAGAAGACTGCAGGGCCGCATGGGAAGTTTATTGTAAAAATAACCTTAGATGAAGTAAGATATTTATGGTCAAGAAAGTAAGAGAGCTTAGGAAGAGTTCTAGGATAAGCTCAGTTGACAACAGTCTCTCAATCACTGGTCTAGGAAGCAGATGAGATGCTCAAATGCTCTAACTGGGAAGGAGGTTGGTCAGAGAATGTCTACATAAAGGTGTCAACAACGAGAAGGTAACTAGGAAGGGATGAGGTTGAGAGCTGCTTCCATGGGGAGATGGGAGGGAGATTTCGGGATTGGTTGTGGGGAAGGGTTGCTCAAGAGGAGCCACAGCCTTGAGTGGAGCAAAGTGGTTACTGCTTAGAGCTGCAGTCTGGCAAAGAGGAATCCATAGATCAATGCCTCCTGAAGCCTCCTGCTCTTTGAGGGGCTACCTGACCAGGGATGAGGGTTTGGGTTCTGTGTCTTAAGAATTTCTACAGATGATTTATGCCAGAGAGACCTGTCAAACCTGAGACAGTGTCTCCTTTCTCTAGAGCCAGAACTCAGGAGCCTGGGAGTATGCTCTGAGATGTCCAGGAGCTCATTCTGCTCATTCGTTGGTTACATTGGCTCTAGCTTTTCTCTTTTAATCTCCTTAAAATGTTAGAGAGGTTTTCCTTTATACATAGCTCCCCCACCCCCTTTACTTCTCTCAGGTAGAACAAGTCTTACGCTCACACCCCAGAGAGGATCAGCATCAATATTTATTAAGGCAAAGTCATGTTTACTCTCAGAAGGTCCGATTTACCACAATATGGAGAAATTAATGCTAGTAAACAGACCACAGCCCCTTCTTTGGTGTTTGGTGCAATTTAGATGGGAGGTGAGAACCAGATCTTGTGTAAATGAAAAAGACTGAGTAGAGTGATCATTGAGGGCTGGGCTAGTTCCTGAGAGAATTTATAGTTACTTACTCTGGTTTAGTTGTTTTTCTTTTCTCTCTTCAAACAGTAATGGGCAGAAAATTTTTACCAGATGTTGAGCAGGTGAGAGACTGTAACATACATCAGAAATAAAAGCAAGGACTAAGGAAGAGGAAAAAAAAGTCATTAACAGTTTATGAGGAAAGCAAGAGGACGAAGAGGTTAGGAGCCAGAGAAGGAGAAAGGAAATCATTAAGAAAGAGTGCAGGAACAGGACAGCGGAAGAGGGGGATCACTGAGGTCTAGTCAGTAAACCACATTCAAACCTGTAGGTGTTTACCTGGCAACAGACAGGAAAAAAAATTACTGGTGGTTCCTAAGTGGAAATGTCTTGCAGAGTGTTTAAGAAGGCAGGCAAGTACCGAGGGATTCAGAAAGCAGGTTTCTCTGGTTTTATTTGTCTGCAGGCTGTAGTGTTCAGGACAATGTCTCTTTTTAAAAATCAAACAGGAAAGATTTATTAAAAGTCCTATGGTTTCATAAAACTGATCTCCAAAGGAGCTCTTTTGTCTGTGTCTTTAAAAACCCCAGTAAATATACACCTTCATGAAAATGGCTATTTCTTTCAGACTTGTGTGGGGAGCAGAATGTGCCTCCAGAGCAGGAAGAGTTTCTGTATGACTGGTACTTAAGACACAGCCTAGAGCGCTCTGTCCTCCTCCAACTTGCTCCAAAGCAGGACACTCAGTCAGTAATGCACCATCTGATAAAGACACAGCTACCCTCATGGGTCCCGAGATGATACCTGAGGGACCTGCCTGCCCCAGAAATAATACCTCACTTGCTGTTGGCCACTTATTAGTTCTCTCATACTTTCCACCTAGCCTTTGGATTTTGTCCTATGACTTCATTTTTTTTGGAGGTACTTGGGCTTTTCCCTTTAAGACCCTGAGAAGACTGAGAAAAACCAATTTTTGCCTATCTCAGACATCTCTTTGCTACCATGTTTCTCAAAGTGATATGGGGGCTATGAGAACTATTTATGTTTGTTTAGATGTGCTCATACTGATGCTTCATGCTGGAATGACTCAGACTTTCTAGCCTCAGGATATTTTAAACAGTATACAGATTTTAAAAGTAAAAAAGATTCTTATGTTGAGAAAGAAATATTGGTCTAGACTTTGGCTTTCTTTCTTCTTCCCTTTCTTTTTAAAGTATTATTTAAAGATTTATTTATTTAATATATATATGAGTGTTTGCCTGTAGAGTTGGGGATCCCTCATCTGCTCCACCACAGGGCACAGCTGCTCAGAGACCCAGGACTCAGAAGGTTTGACCACACTTACCAGTTGGGTGTTGGGCTATAGGGAAGCCCCAGGACACTGCTCCCAGGGTGGGAATGGGCACTCTGAGGCTCAGAACAGCAGGAGCTGGCTCAGTGGTCCCTGGGCCTGCTGGGGCCATATGATTCTCAGCCTCTTGGACATCCAGGCAGCACTGGATGCCCCAAAGAGCTGAGAACAGAGATGAGGACTGCAGGCTAAATCTAGCAGAGGCAGAGTGTGTGTTGGGGGGGGGCGGGGGGTGATGGGGGTATCTGGCCTTGGTGGTGGTCTGGTTGTGGCAAGGAGTGCAATGAGGCCATGTACAGGAAATTAGACAATGGCTCTGTAGGCAAAGGCCTTCTCCATGACTCCTCACAGCAGATCTTAATGAAAAGAGAGTCTGTGGTTCCAAATCATTTATTGCCATGGTGGAAAGTGGATGTGTAAAACCAAACCTCGTTTTTCAGGGTTGGCCTGAGATTAAATATGTTTTGCAGGGAGGAATGTCTGAGAAGGAAAGCTTATTGGCTAAGCCTCCAGGCCTCAATAGTATGGAGATCTGTCTTGAGCCTACATGACCACAGGTCATGTCCTTTACATGTGGAGGGGCATGGGGTGTTGCCCTTACATGACTGATGGCCACAAATCTTTGGAGGGCTGTGGCTAGTGACATGGACCTGGTGCCAGAGAGCAGGCAAATCTCCTACTGACCCCTCAGGGTCTCTGGGACTTCCAGCCTTAGGTGAACCAGGGACCAGGCTACATTTCATGGTCCCACGTTTGCCTGCATATATGTACATGTGTGCCATGTCTGCAGAGGCCAGAAGAGGATATTGGATCTCTGGAACTGGAGTTACAGACAGTTGGGAGCTGTTTGCTCTGTGGGGGTGCTGGGAACCAAATGGGGTCTTCTGTATGAATAGTCAGTGTTCTTAAGCACCAAACCATTTTTCAGTCCCAGGATGAAATAAGTTTTGCATGTCATGTATTTTTGTTCTCTTCTAATACTTAGCATATGGAAGATAAATAGCTACTAGAGGGATGAGTAAAGGAAAAGTGGAAATGTCTAAACTCTGGGTTTTAAAGTCCCTTCTAGGCCTGGCCCTGCCCTCACAGGGTCCCCTTTAACCCTCTATATCTTGAGAGTCATGACCTGGTAATTGCATGGATGCTGGAGGCCTCAGCTGATTAGGCAAGGTAGGCAGATTATGAATCGCCTGTCTCAGCCTCAGCCGTGTCTGGACTCCAAGTGTATTATCATGTCTGGTATTTTACATGGGTACTCAGGTCCTAATGCTTACACAGCAAGCACTTTACTGTCTGAGCTGCCTCCCTCACCCAGTGGGTGAGTTTATAACTTAGTACCTGGAGCGGGGAGAGACAATCTATAGGCTAGAAAAAGTATGTGGATAATACTGCTTATAAGAAGTTAAAAACATAAAAAAAAAAACTGCGTTGTTTAGGAATATGTAAGCAACAAAGGTAAGATATGCAAAGGAAAGGAACAAATTCAGAATGACAATTTACTTTCAGGGAGGAAGTGAGACTGGGCAATGCTATGCAAACATGCTAGGTGGTGAACACTGACACACTTGTTATTCCTAATGCTGTTTTAATTGAAATAATTTAAAAATATTTAGAAAATATTCCATCTTTAATTTTTGATAAAAAACATTTTATTAGCATATAATCTGACAAACTTGCTATTGATATTTACCCAATGAGTTGTAGATGTATGCCTCCACAAACTCTTCAAATGGACATTTATTCATACTTTACTCATAATTGCCCAGCCTTGGACAGCTATGGCATTCTTTAGTAGGTGACTGGGAGTAGTTGGGTAGATGAACTCTACCTCTTACTATGGAATATTATTCTGTGCTAAAAAGAGATGAGCTATTGAGTCATGGAAAGACCTGGAGGAGACATCACTGTATACTACAAATGGAAGAAACCAATCTGAAAAGGTCTGTGTGATCTCAAATGTATGTGTCTCGGTTCTCTAGAGCAAAGGACTAATAGGATAGTAGAGGAAAAGACACAGATATATGAATAAAGAATTGACACATATCATTATGAAGGCCGAGAAGTCTTATGACAGGCCATCTGCAAGCTAGAGACCCCAGGATGCTGGCAATGTTTGAGACCTCAGATCCAGGGAACCCAATGCTGCAATTCTCATTTTAGAAGCTGGTGGCTGAGAACCCAAGGAACTGATTGTCTTAGTCAGGGTTTCTATTCCTGCACAAACATCATGATCAAGAAGCAAGTTGGGGAGGAAAGGGTTTATTCAGCTTACACTTCCACATTGCTGTGATAACTCCAGCTTGTGTCAAGTTGACACACAAAAGTAGCCAGTACACTGATGGTGTGAGTCCTGGGGTTCAAAGGCTAGAGAGCCTGGGGTTCTAAGGTCTCTGGGCAAGATTAAAAACAGTGTCTAAGCTTCAGAAGAGAGCCCTTACATTTGTAAGCTATGTGGACACTCAGCTGATTGAATGGAGCCCCTCCTCATGAAGGGCTGATCTTCCCTACTCAGTCCACAGGCTCATGTGACATCCTCTTGGGAAACACCCACAGACACACCCATAAATAGCTAGGTCCTCTGTAGTGCTTAATGCAGTCAAGTTGACCCATAAAATTAACCATGTTGTACAAACCCTGTTACATTCTGGAAAAAGCAAAACCATGGAATCAGAAAACGAGAGGCAGTAGAGGTGAGGGAGGAAGAGGAAGGGCCCGAATATGTGGAACACAGAAGAGTTTTAGGTTGTGAAAACTATTCTGCATGCATGCTAACAGTTAGTACATGCTATTAGGCATTTGTCCAATGCCATAGACCATAAACACCAGAAGTAAAGCCTATGGTAGTACTCTGTGGTCCTTGAGGAGCAATGATAATACCGGTGTTGGTTTACTGCTTTTATCAAATGTATCACCCAGGGCAGGATGGGGCTAGTGGGAAAGCTACACGTGTGTGGGAGAAGGAAGTGACTAGAACATAATGCCTTCTACTCAGATTTGATATGAACATAAGATAGTGCTAAAAATGAAATTTATTAATATATTGTGATGGGTGTTCTTGGTTGGCAACTTGAGTATATCTGGAATGAACTAAAACCCAAATGGCTGGGCACACCTATAAACAGTTTTTTCTTTATTAAATCACTGGAAAAGTGATGAAGACTCACTTTTAATCAAGATCTTTTGAGGTAGGAAGGTCCACCTTTAATCTAAGCCACACCTTCTGCTGGAAGCTTTTGTAAAGGACATAGATAAAGGAAGCTCTCTTTGCCTGCTTGCTTTTGGTGGCAAGTCTATTCCTTCACTTGCATTAGAGCCTATGTCTTTAGGACTCCAGAATATACTGAAGACCAGCTAAGACGTCCAGCCTGGTGGACTGAACAACTACTGGATTCTTGAACCATCTGCTGTTGCATTCTTGTATAGATAAACCACTTCCCCCAATTTTTCAACCATAGAATAAAATCCTAATGCTATAATCTTGTTTTGTTTTATATTGTTTTGAGGTAGGGACTCACTCTATCTAGGCTGATCTGGAACTCACTCTGTAGCTCAAGTTGGCTTTAAACTCACAATGATTTTTCTTTCCCCAGGCTCCGGAGTGCTTGGATTACAGGTCAGTCTGAAATGATAGATGTTAGGTAGGAGCTAGTAAGATGGCTCAGTGGTTAAATCACTCTTGCAGTTTGGCCTTTATCATTCACATCAGGTATGCACACATTCACAATCACCTGTAACTCCATCATATCTGAAATCCTCTTCTGGTCTTCATGAGTTCCTATACTCATATGTCTATGTATACACTCATGCACAGACACATGCAAACACACACTTTTTTTTTGTTATTGTTGTTGTTGTCAAGGTCTCGTTTATTGAGAAGAATGTACAGCATTTAAAGCTCTGAAACAGGAATTGAAGCAGGAACTGAAGCTTAGGGCGGGGGAGTACTGGGAAGTGCCCAAGGACATAAGGTAAATCATTAAACTGCAAGATATTCTCCTTAGACACTGAGGCAACAGTCTTCCGGGGACAAGTTCTTTGAAAAGGTCAAGCCCTTCTCTGGAGTCTGCTCAGCGCAGGGCTTTAGCTTTGCTTAGTTCGGACTTCTGGTCCCCAACATCTCCCCCTTTCCTTAATTCTCAATGGGAGGAAGTTCTGTCTATATGGTGTGCATCCACAACCAGCACCTGGTCGGTGAAGCCCGTGTCTTAGTCTACACAGGTTGCCCCCACGTCTGGCACTCTCACTTAGGTTTCATTATTTCCGCCAGGGTGGAAGTAGTGGTCTGAGATAGATCAGACGTGCTTCACAGAGTGCCCAGCTCAGCCATGGCAAGCCACTCTTGCAGTTAGGACTGCACCCCAAAGGCTAGTAACAATCTTATGTTTTAACACACCGTTCTGGGCTGTACGTGTGTGTTTTATGAGAGTGGGCGACCCAGATCATGGACCTGTGCTGATCCCGTCATAGGGTTACTTCACAGCAGTGAGGTGTGCGCCTGGTATGTGGCACCATAATATTCCTGTCATTGACGCTTCCACCAGCTACTGGAAAGCCTGAGTTACAGGCTGTATTTAGGGTGGAGAAGTCGAGGCCAACCATGGGTGACCCAAGGGGAGTATCACACTCCCCGGTTGTCTCAGCCTCCTCACAATGGAGGCGGTGGTAATGGACTGAGGCCTGCTTGGTAGCTGAATCCACCTGGGCCTTGATAAAATCAGTTAACTTTTAAGCACCCATGGACCAAAGTAGACAAGTAGCAGGAGTCCTATAAAGGGACCCAGGATACTGGGTAGAAGAGGTGAGCAGGGGAGAGGCAGAAAGCCAATTTTTATACCAGGCTTCACTCTTTTCTCTTTCTCTTTGTCTCTTTTGTAGACTTTCTCTTACTTTTTTAGGCTGTTTTCTACTAATTCTGTCTTATCAGCATAAAAGCAACACTCCTCCTTGAGGGCCGCACAGAGCCCTCCCTGTTGGAAAAAGAGAAGATCTAATCCCTTTCTATTTTGTAGAACAACCTCAGCCAAGGAAGCGACTGAATCTTTAAGATAGGTTATTCCTTGTTGAAGCTCACTGATGTCCCTGTCTATGGCGGCACTGAGCTGGTGATAACTCTGTTGGGAGGTGATCAGGGAGGCAACCCCAGTTCCTGTCCCCACAGCTGACAGGTCTAGGAGTACTGCAAGAGTCACGGCGGTGATGGGTTCTCTCTTTGTACGCGTGGAGGTGCCTCTTTCCCAGAACTGCAGGAACTCAAGATTGGGCCAGGGAACTTGTGCAGCGGTGGTGGAGTTGGCAGACACCACATCTCCGGCGCCATTAAGAATCACCCAGGTATAGTTGAAGATCTGGTGAGGCGATGTAGCAAGAGCAGATGTGATGATGCTTCCAGGGATCCAGATGAAGGGAAACATGGTCAGCATGATCTGTAATTAAGCAGAGTTAGACTTTTCCTCAGGGTTGTCCCCTGGGTGGGTTAAAGGCCTTAACAAGGCACTCAGGTAGCCAACGGGCTCCCCCAGTCTTTGAATCATAAATGCAGGCTGATCCATGTCCCCAAATGAGGACTGGATCAGGGCCATATCATATGGGTCCTTCCATAGGACTGGTGCGTAATCATAGGAATTATAGGGGTGCCACAGGTGGTCTGCTGTAGTTTTTCCATCCTTGTCCATGACAAGGTAGTTAAGGACAAAGAGTGCATGATTTATTAAATTTTAACACACACTTTTTAAAAATGAAAACCAAAGTTAATATTAACCTATTTGGAAAGAAATTCAAATTGCATTTGACTTGTTATAATCTTGTCATTAATAATTTCCTTTCCACTATCCCTGGCTATTTGTGATAAGGTAATGCATACATACAAATATATATATATATGTATATATATATATGTATATATGTGTGTGTGAGTGTATGTATGTATGTATGTATGTATGTATGTATGTATGTATGTATATGATCTGGGTAGACTGAAACATCCTTTCAAAACATAATATTGGATCCGCTTTAAGGCTAAGTTAAATCATCAAGAAAGGTCAATGTTAAAAACAAAAACAAACAAACAAAACAAAAACAACAAGCAAAGGAAACAAATGGAAGTGACCTGATTAATATTTAACAATTACTGAAGACCTGGTGCTTATTGCTATGTGGGTGGACTTCCTGCTTCTCAGAGTTCTGCATGCTTGGTCCTGGGGCAATAGCGTGCAGATTACAAAGCTTTGCAGTTGCTCATGGTTATCTCAAATACATAGGTATGACCACAATGGAGGCTGCCCTTGTCATTTAGGTTCCTGAACCGTAATGTTACACAGATGTCATCTATGATTTGAATGTGAGATAAGTGATCTTCAGGAGTTCTGTGCTATCCCTAACTGCTATGGTAGGCTATGGTTTGCTCCCTCAAAGTTCATGTACTGGAATCTTGGAAACTAGAGCCTCTAAGACATTGGTCCTCAATCTTCCTAATGCTGTGGTGACCCCAAACCATAAAAATTTTTGTTGCTACTTCATAACTGTAATTTTGCTACTGTTATGGATCATAACATAAATATCTGTGTTTTCTGATGGTCTTAGACTCCTGTGATAGATTGAGAAGTGCTGTTCTATGAGGTAGGGCAGAGTGGAAGACAGTAAGGTTATGGGGACGTCATACTCATAAGTGGATGAATGTGGATCTTGGAGTAAGGGTTTGGGTCAGGTAGGAATGGACTAGTTCCTGTGACAATGTGTTGTTATGAAGTGAGGGAGTCTTACTCTCTCCCATCCCCAACTACCATTGCTCCAGTCTCACCAGGTGATCTCAACTGTATGAACTCCTGCCATTGTGACACCATCTTTCTTTTCTACTGTTCCATGGTCAATGTATTAGACACTGAGCTAGAGAAGAAATACTTTAGTTTTAAGTATTTTAAGTTAACATTTTAAATAAAAATAACTTAAAATTTGTATTACAAAGGCAATGTAGTCTCTACTTTTGAAAATCCCAGAATGTTCTAGATTAGAAAACTCATAGTGCCACCTTGAATCAAGGACTGTGAAGATTGGTCTATACTGTAGAACCAGCTACTGTCATTTAATGTGAGCCCTGCCAGCATACACTCCACCTGTCTACTTTTAAAAGGTGATAAGTGGGCAGTGATAATCATTTCTTCCTTTTAAATACAGATGTATCATGAATTATAATTGGTATTCACATATCAAAATTCTCCTTCATAGGAGCTGTATTATTTTTAGTCTTTGAAAGATGAGTAGGCTACCCTGGCCCAGAGAGTGGATTAGAGCTTGCCTGCAGTTGAGTTCTTGTCAGCAGGCAGATCTTACTTTCTTGCTAATTCAAAACTAGATGTGCAATTACGTGGTCCAATGGAAAATACATACTGGAGAGCAGAAACAAAGTTAACTTTTTGGAGGAACTATGGGTAGTTAGGTCGGGTAAAGCTTAAGGGCTGAGGGGGTATCGAAGGTCAAAGACGAGCAATGAGTTGAAGATCTGGGCTTTTAATAGGGAATAGAGAACCAGGCTGGACATAAAAAACAGTATACGGCCTACTATAGTAAAGGTAGACCGGATGGAGGCTACATATAGAAACCTAAGATTCTGCATAGAGAAGAGTGTAGAACAAGATAACTTCTACTTTGGTGGATAAAAATAGACTGTGTGTGTGTGTGTGTGTGTGTGTGTGTGTGTGTGTGTGTGTGTGTTGTATATTAACTTGTCTATATGCATGTGTGTATGTTCATGTGTTTGTGGGTATGCATACTTATGTAGATGCAACAGACCCTTTAACTTTACCATGATAGAATTACCATTCAGGCCTTGAAACCCAGTACATAGGCAGCACCACCCACCAAAATGAGAACAAAGACCTAATCCATCAAAGTCCTTAATTCTGGGAAAGTCTCTGAATGCACTAACCTTGCTTCTTTACTTCTACTCTTGCTACCTGAGAAGTATCAACCCAGGATGTAATTTTTCTGCTTAAAGGCTCATCCTGAGAAAGGATTGGGATGGCACTCAGGTCATGAACACCTAGTGTAATTGCTGGCCGGCTAATAAAGACTTCCTATTGGCTTGATGGATACCTCACAGCCAGAAGTCAAACTTAGCTGTCATTCTCCAGGAGCCATCCACCTCAGTTTTAGAGATGGAGTTTCTCAGTGGGGTCCATGGCTCTCTCGGTTAGGTTGGCTGGCCAGTGAGCCCCAGGGATTCTCTGTGCCTGCCTTTCCGGAGCTGGGGTTACAAGTGTATGTTCCCACATGTAGCTTTTTAGGTTAAGTGTTGGGGTAGAACTCAGGTCCTTATGCTTGCTTGGCAAGCACTTTACCAGTTGAGCTATCTATCTCTTTAGTTCCCCTACTATACTATTTTTATGCTGGAAAATTCCAAGTCAGTGTGACTCAGGTTGAGCACAAGCATACTGAGGATGCTTCCCACAAGGACTTTTCTCTCCAAGGAAAAGTGACAATCTCTTTGAGGTTATGGACTCTTTTCCATCTGACCTCCTCTGCTTTTAAATGTTCTCAAGCCTGCTTCTGTGACACACACTAGACAGCCAAAACAAAGTGAATAAGTGAATAGATTCTCAAGAGACACACTGATTGACTAAAATGGAAGTTGGTCTGTTTTAAAATTCTTAATTTATCCTGTCTTCCTGTGATGTGTGATATTTCAAGGGCCTTGGATAGACCCAAGCATCACTGCCCTCCCGCTCAGGCAAAGCTTGCCGGATACTTTTTCCTACCAAGCAGGAGGTCCTCCCATTTCCAGTCACAATCTGAATATTTCCGGGGGTGTTCTTCAGGGCTGAGGCTGGTGAGTACCCTCGTGCATCTTGGAAAGTCAATTACCTTTCCTGGATGCTGAGGAGGAGAACAACTCACTAGCAATCAGTAAAACTAAATCACCCACATCCCCAGAGGCAGCAGCAGGAGTCAGAACCAGGAAGGAGGCTCACTGCTGACCACCAGATTGGCATGCCTGCCAGTGAGGTCACAGTTAAGTATAAAATGCCTGGAGCAAATTGGAGGTGAGAGAGGGGCCAGGCAGCAGAGTAATGAGCAGCTCCCCTCAGCTTGTTCATTATCCCTACCTGCTCTGGTCTATCCAGAATGGAATCCTTATTGACTACAGGATTTCAGCTGGGGCTGTCCTCATTGTAATTCAGATCACATTCCCTGCAGCTCCTAGGAACTCAAATAAACAGAAGGACTGATATTAGTACTAAAAATGCAATTAAGGCATCCATTGTAAAGTAAAAATGAATTACCTCACCCTCACCATATGGCCACAACTGATTAACACCTAGAAGAAATTGTCTAAAGCCTGTGAAATCAGAATTATCATCTTAGATCATTGTGACAGACTTTCTCGGGGGAGAAAGGGGGAGAAGAAGTGACTGGAAGTTTAGTAGATGTCCCCCCAAAAAATCTCATTCAGATCAGGTGAAGGAAACTGTCAATATAAGCACTGTGAACTATATCGTGGAGTTGTTGAGTTGAGTTACTGTTTTCATTGGTTTTTGTTGTAATTATGAAGAGTTAACAGAGATTCTCCACCAAGACAGACAATTTTCAACCATACTTGGGAGTGGACTTAGTCCATCCATCAAAAAATCTTTTTTTTTTTTTTAAAAAAGTTATTTGTTGCACAGCTGTTCCTTGGCCGGAAGATCATTCTGTGTGACCTGCTCTACTCCCTTAGGGGTAGTTAAACTGGTGGGAATCTGTGTCTTTCTGAGCTGTGTTAATCAGGTTATCATCACAAAGGTGTCTAGAAAGACGCAGGCCCATTGAGAAGACAGGGTCACTGTTGACGGTGCCTTCCAGAGGCATGGAAGGAGCTGTGAATTCACAGGGCTCTTTCTGACACGAGCATATGTCCTGTTGTGTGCAGAAGCATGCAGAATTGAGTTGGAGTCACCTGTCCCCTCAGTATCCCCTAGATGACTTTGTGTAGGGGTGAGGAAAGTTTAATCGGCTCAGTGCTACTCTGAGTTCCTCCCTCGTTTTCCCCTGTAAACGCTCTCATGGGTGATGGGGATATGGCTACTTGCTAAGGGGAGGAGTGGTAGCCACTTCAGATGGGAAGACTGAACCTGTGGCCTTTGGTGTGTGTCACTGGGCAACAAAGAAGTGGACAAACCTCAAAGACTCACTTCTTCAGCTGCTTCTCAGACAGACTGAGACATTAAGTTAGGGACATCCTGCCATTTGGGTCAAGACTAGGTGACAGTGAAATAGAATTCCCAGGGTAGAAGCTTATTCCAAGGCAAGGAAGCCTGCATTGAGCTGAGAAGGCAGCTGGCCACCCTGAGGGCTAACAGTGTGCTAGGTGTAAGGTCATCTGTAGGTTTTTGAAACTCAAGCTGGATTCGGAGACCATTCACAGCTGTTGTCAGCATGGGGACACAGAATCCCTCACGGCATAGTTGAGAGAGGGGCTGCTTAGAGGTTGACCCCTTAGGGAAAAATGACACCTGCCTCTGGAAGAGAAAATTCTGTGTTTCTCTTCTGTTCTGATTCTGAACTCAGAGATCTTTCACCCCTCAGTCCCCGGACAATTTCTCTAAGGTTGTACTAATTGTTGTGACACATGGTTTCATCTGGGGGCAGTATTTATTAGTCTCAAATTTGGTTCGGTCAGAGAGCCCTATTAGAGGACCTCATGAAATCCATAAACAAAGAGAGGAATTCCCCGTACACTGTCACTTAAAATGCCTGGCACTGTCACTTCTGTTTTGTGACAGATGGTCCCACTTTCAGCGTGACCCTGTCAGTGGCCCTCAGCAGGCCACTGCCTCTGCTTACAAAATTTAAATATCTGAACAATAAGGAAGGATGCTAGTGAGGTGCCCTTTAATCCTGAGCTAACCAGATTTGAGTTGTCCTGGGACAGACATGGCAGTAAATGGTTTTATTTATGGAGGATGTTTTCGGTCTCCTAAGTTCTTTAGCTACAGAATGCAAGGGACTGAGCTGTGGGTGGGGGCAGGGTGGAAAGATCACCTCTACCAGGAAGTGGCGTATTCCCTGGGCACAGAAAAAAGATATAAGTGAGGGCAGAGACCAAGTCTGTGCTGAGGCTGGGAAAAGTGGTTTCCCTCTGTGAGAAAGGTCAGGACGAAGTTATTAAAAAGAAGTTTATTTTTTTACAGAAGAACTCTTGTTATTTGATATGGGAGGCTACAAGAAAAAAGCCACACTTTTGGTAGTTAATGCTGAACCCTATAGTCAGCCACTGGAGTTGCTTGGTGTCCAAAATCCATATAATAAACACGGTGCTGAGGACTCTCCGGACTGCTGCTACTTCTGCAAATCTGAACCTTCATGAAAGGAATGGGGCCACATGATGACTGTTCATCATGGCGAGGAGGGCTGGGGCTGGTTTGGATGTCAAGATGCTATTACTTTTGAGATCAGATGTGCTTTAAGTTTTTATACAGACAAAGACAGAGTATTGTTACTGAGCTATTAAAATAAAAATAAAAAAAATCAAGACACACTTAAAAAAAACTCCTAGTTTTTCTCACTTGAAACCCTTTTATCATCAATTATACATGCCCTTGACCTTTTTCTTGTGCTGAAAGCATCTAATGCCTGTCTGGGGAATAACTTCAAGAGCAAGTTTTTGGAAGTCCCCAAGATGTGAATACCTGACTTAGAAATACCCAGATGTACACGCAAAGCTGTCAGAGACCGTTGGCCCTTTCCCTCTGTGTGGATGGCACCAGGCGTGGGAGGAAGGTCTATGAGCTCTACAGCATTAGGGTTGAAGCCCTCTGTGGGATTACATGGCTGGTAGCAGCTCGGCTTCTATTCTGGACTCTGGCCCTGTAAGCCTCCTAGCGTTGCTGACAGCTGTCTTCAAGCTTTCAGAGTGGGGTCCTCCAAGGGGCAGTTGGGCACCTGTTGTGCTCCATCCCCCTCTCCCTCATACCCATCTTCAGAGGGCCTCTTCTTCCCTCCTTCATGTCCATTCTGGCTAAGAGATCATTATGTTGACTACAGATTTTCTGTTTCTACCCTCAACACTACATCTGTCTCTATCAGAGCACCAGTAGCCCCACCTGGAAGATTTGTATTGTAATTAAAAATTGATATTTAGTGTTCCTTGGGCTCTAGGATATTCAGTGCTTCAAATAAATAATCTCTGTGAATTACTTTATCTGGACTAGTTATTTGATCTTAGAGTGATGTGGCTTCTTTTTTTTTTTTTTTTTTTTTTTTTTTTTTTTTTTTCTTCAAGTAGCTGCTAAGGAATGGCCCTGGAGAAGTTTTTAAGAATACATGAGGATCATCTGAATCTAAAGACGAGGAATGAGACTTGGCTCAGTTAAACCCCTTGTGGCCTGAAATGCTGGTGCCCACAATGCTGTTATTTCAGATGGACTAAGCCAGATGTGGGGAAATCTAATATGTGTGGACTTACTGTGTTTTCAGATGAATGACTTGTTGGAATTGTATGGCTGACCACACTGTTGGCAGGGACTGAATTTTCCCCAAAGGGAACAGATATTCCCACCATCTCTAATTCTGGGAAGATGGTCAGGGAATATATTTCTGACTTGGAAGAGAGTGCTGAGAAAATACTGTGTCTCTAGTCTCATGGGTGAACAGATACTCAAGATGCTGTGAAGGTCGTTATTCCTAGAACTAGCCTAGAACTAGTTTTAAAAGATTTCCATATCTGATTCTTTTCTGTTATCCTCAGTGGCAGTGGTAGGAGACACCTTTTTTTTTCCTTTCCCTATATCTACATGTCCTTTTTGGAACAACACTTGTACTTTTTGTCTATGCTGTAGAACTCCCCACACAGTACATTCAGACAGTCCAGTTTAGAAAGAGAGATGCTCTGCCCACAACTTCACAAGCATGCAAATGACACATGACATAGACCTGTCCAAGGAGAGTGGATGCATTCCTTCCACAGTGAGTGGTTTATGGCCTCACAATCCCCCTGTTTGAGCTAATCAGATAGTCTGAGGACTTCACAGAGTGGGAAAGAGTCATTCTTGGCTTGAACATACCTAGCACTGTTAGGGAGCCTGAAGAATAAAGTGTACAGAGCTGGACAGAATTAAAAAAAAACAGTTTGGAATTCCCAGATTATTCTGGAGCATCTGTATTCAGCTTTATTCAAGCATCTGCTTTTTCAGTTGTGTGAACAACAGAATCACACACAAAACCCCCTTTTATGAGCTCAGGTGAGTTTTAATTGTGGTTTCTGTCATTTGTTCCTAAAGGTATCTTGTTAAATTAAAACCCATGTGTCACCTATATGGTGTAGAATCCAGGAAAGTTCTATACCCTTGTTTGGTGAAAAGAACATTGTGAGAAGGACAGCCAAAGCTTCAGGAGCTGACCTTTACTCCACAGGAAGTAATCTGCAGAGGAGGAAGTAGGTACCAGCAGGTTACTGGTAAAGGCAACAACCTTGCAGATATGGAACATGCTACTCTTCTTGGTAGATTCCCACGTACGCCTAGTTAAGGGCTCTACATATTAGAATAATTTGGTTTCCATCAATGTTTATTTTTCTATTCATATCAGCAGCTTTCATTAGAGCCAAAAGATGAAATCAGCCCAAATGTCAATTGAGGGGTGAATTCCCTAAACCAAATGTGGCATATACATACAGCCAGGGATATTCTATAGTTTCTTTTAGAAAATGGAAGACTGGGATAGAAAGATGATTCCTTGGCTAAGCACATCTGTTTCTCTTCTAAATGGTCTGAGTTTGACTCCTAGAACCCAAGTCAGGCAGCTTGCAACTACCTGAAACTCCTACCAGCTACAGGGAGTCAATGACCCTGGGACACTAACACACACATGGAATAAACTTTCAAAAGTAAAATAAAATTTAAAAACATAAAATAAATGAAGTCTATTCTTCTACATGCTACTATGGATAAACCTTGAGGAAAAAAATGCTAAGTGAAATTAGCCAATCATAAAAGTAAAATTTTGTATGCTTCTTCTTGTATGAAGTATGTAAAGGTGTCAAATTAATAGAGGCAGAAAGTACAATGGCTTCTAGGAGCCTGGAGGAATGATAGATGTGGAGTTATTTAATGGGTATGAGAGTTATTTAATAGATATGGAGGTTCAGTTTTAGAAGATAAAAAGGTGTGGAGTATATTGATGTTCTGATTGCTGTAACCTGCCATCTCATCAGTGAGCGTCCACACTGAGATTCCCTTAATGGAGTTTTCCCAAGACTTTACCAGTCATGGGTACCTCAACCATCCCGGGCTCTGCTGAGCCATAGACTGGGCACAGGGCCCTGGGTACAGGTTCCACAGCCTGGACCTATATATGTGCAAAAATAAAACAAAACCTTCAAAAAACCCCACAAGATCAAAACTCCAGACAACACACCAGGAATACTATAATTTCTTTGCTGCATTTCCAGGTGTCCTAGTTTAATTTCTGTTGCTATAATAAAATAATTCCCTGACACAAACAACTTTAAGGGAGTAAAGGTTTATTTGGCTTTCAGGTCACAATCCACCATTTCAGGGAAGTCAAGGCAGGAACCTGAAGCACCTAGTCACACCTACAGTCAAGAGCAGAGAGAGGATGAATGTATGTATGGCCTAGTGCTTAGCTTACTTCTCCACCCGGTAGCACCCCAAGCCCAGGGAATAATGCCACCCACTGTGGACGGGATCTTCCAACATCCATCAACATAATCAAGGTGATCCCCCACTGACATGTTGACACATCAATCTGATTTAGACGGTTCTCTACTGAGACTCTTCTTTTCGTCAGGCAATTCTAGAGTGTGGCATATTGACAATTAAAACTAACCATCACAATGAGGTTTTTTTTTTTAAATTCATATCCGTGAGCAGGGTTTTAAGCAATTCATAAACTTCCACTTTCTTGGAACCCAATAGCTTTCTCTAGTGTGACCTATTTGTTAAAATAATGACAGTTAAAATCCTTGAGTTTTACTTCATCTTATGAATAAAATCAGGGACTGGATGCTGTCAAACACCTTCAATTAGAGTTAAGTGAGCATGGTAGTAGCTAATGAGCAAATCAAAATGTTTCAGCCAGGACTGAGTGTGAGCAGAAGGTACTTCAACAGAAGGTGGTGAAGAACCACGTCCCTACCACTCTTGGATTTGTTCTCCTTATGCCTCATACTTATGGTCCTCAGTGGGGGTGGGGGTGGAGTAGTATGTTATGATCATCCCAATAGAGGAGTTCAACCCAATTTATGAAAGATTGTCTTAACATTGTGAGCCAAGCCAGCAATGGATTCTTACTGTAGTATAACTTAACTTAGATATGATCCCACCACTAGCTATTGGGGAGCCCACCTCTTGCCTTCACAGAGCTACTGCTGCCTGTAAAGCAGGAGCAGGGGGTCTTAGGTAAATCTGTAGGTGCCTTAGCAGTGGCTAAGATGGTCTGTCTTGTCAGGATCCTAGGGGAAGTCCTTAGCAAAGAGGTCTGGGAACAAGGCACGTGAGTGGACCTATGGGAACAATCCAAAGTGCAAGACTTTGTATCCTACGTTGAGGTTCAACACTCTAAAGGAGGCTCTAAACATCCAAGTAGATAATCCAACTCATTGTCCAAGTGTCAGGAGCCTGTTCTTGTCATCCCATTGTCTGTCCAGTGGGCAGCTGAGTGGGGTTACTGTGGTGGGTGGGAGAGATGGAGGCCAAGTGAACTCCATTTCTTTCCCTAAGGCTAAGCGAGCAACAGCAAGTGCTCGTCAGAGGCAGAGACTCTCACTGGGTTCCCAGGCAGTCAGACAGTGGCAAGTTGGTTATATTAGGTAAACGTTCCACCTTAGAAATATATGGCAGGGATTTCTATGTGGCATGTCCAGTGTATCTTTCAGGCATGAATCCTGCTACCACTACCCAAGGACTAACACAATGCTCACAATGGTAAGAAGAGATCTTTCAAATCATGTCTCCAATTGAGAGACCCACTTTAAAGCTAAGCATGTACCAAAGCAAACATAGATCTGAAGTGGAGACTTAAAGGTTCTTTGGGAAAGTGGTTGGATGGTGATTTGCTGGGGCAAACACGTGAAGGAACATTTTGCAGAAACAGACATAGGAAAAAGGTTTTGGTAAAGCAAGCTCATGAAAGGACACATGATGAAGGATTCTTTGCTA
The DNA here is from genome assembly GCF_021556685.1 of Rattus norvegicus. Taxonomy (NCBI): domain Eukaryota; kingdom Metazoa; phylum Chordata; class Mammalia; order Rodentia; family Muridae; genus Rattus; species Rattus norvegicus. Next base: position 77,227,993 of record NC_141537.1, on the reverse strand, counting down.
ACAACACACATGTATTGGTCTGTCTTGCATTGTGTAGTTGAGCTCTATTTGTCAGGACTCCATAGAGAGAAATGCACCCAAAAACCTGATGATGTGTTGCAGTTTCTTGCTGCTTCCACAGACTCGGGCCGATTGGCAGAGCGACATCAGCTGAGACAGACCCACATACTGAGGGCAGACCTGTGGAGGACATGTGATGTTTGAAGGGAGTATAAATAGAACTTGGTGGACAGTGACAGAGGCTTAGCTTGGCTTGCTGCAACGCTTGTTGGCCTTCTCTCATCTTTGATTCGCTGAGAGAGGCACAACTGAGAACTTCTGGTGTTCCTGTTGGCCCTGGTTCCCCCTGTGACTAGTGCTGAGGCTGAGGCCTGGCTGTTTCTGCTAGGTCGTGTCACCACTGTTGCTAACCCAACTCTACCAAACTGGACTGGTGTATCCGTGAAGTGTTTGCGAGTGTATCAAGATGCCCCTGCTAACCTGTGAACTGAACTGCTGATTTCTGGACTATGCAGAAGGGAGTTGCTCCAAAGAACCATTTTAAACAGTGCACTTCTCCTGGATCCTTTCTTTTTCACTACTTCTGGTGGGTGGTGGGCTAAAAGGGAGATTAAAGCATTTAAGAACCATCATTAAAGGTAGACTTTGAAAAAATTAAAGTTATACAGATCATTATCATCCTATTCTTTGACAGATCCTTTTTCCAGTCATTTAATCTTGTTCCTTCTGTGTTCCTGCCTAACTATAGAGATCCATATATGTTCTTATCCTTTCCTTGAGGCATTCATTTTCTTCTCTCCCCTTCCTGGTAAGAAGTGGGATTTCTTCTTACCACAACTTTTCAAGGTCATTCCTGAGTTGGGTTATTAAGGTAGACATCATATATTGATTGTCATTGAACCTATTTATGAACCAGGTCCAGTACCTGTCTTTAAAAGCATTGGAGTGTCCTCTTAAAGGCATAGGTTGACTCCAGCTTTGAGATAGCACCCTGTGGAGTTTGACAACCATCTTTCTAAACATAATAGTATAGACCAGGGATCCAACAGTCATTCTATGTATACGTGTGTGTGTGTGTGTGTGTGTGTGTGTGTGTGTGTGTGTGTGTACTGTTCAGGAGAAGTAGCACATGAGTCTGGGAACGAAGGGAGACCTTTGTCGTTCTTCCTACAAATTGCTTCCTACAACTTGCAAGTTTATGTCTTCTTCTTCTGGGTTGGTGAGGGTCCCCTGAAGGCCACTTTAATTATAGTAAAAGACAACGTTCTCATTATAGTTGAAGCTCTGGGTGCCACCTAGTCAGGTCATTTTGGTGTCTTTCTGCAAAAGAGTTAGCCTGAGGTGATACCATTGACTACAACATGATGAGAGCAGAGAGAAGTATTTACAGATCGACTGGAGCATCTTTTAGTGCTCTAAATTTTTAACTGTAAATAGGTGATTACAGCAATTAGCATGGGACTCAGAGATGACCGGCCCCACCCCCATCAGACAAACAATGGTCTAGGATGAAGGAAGTTTAGAATGGAGTAGGGGAGGAGCCTGAAAATCAAACTGGTTGTTTTGTTTGCACCTTCTCAGATCTTTGTGCCATTTTTGGACACAGGGATTTCCTGTTTGTGTTCTTTCCCAAGACCCTCTATGTGTGCTTTTGTTGGAGGACTGCCTCCTGGTGGTCACAACTGGAAGTGCCTGGGAATTTTTATTTACTGAATGATTTTTAGTGATTGCCTGTGGTGGCCAGGTGGAAGGAAGGGTACTGGGGCATAATTACTACCAACTTTTTTTTTCCTGTTGCTAATTGGGGCGATTTTAAAACATGACCTACATTGTTTTTAGAGCCCCATTGTAGAAATGAGTTAAATTTACCAGAAGCAAAAGTTTGATATCTGGTCCTTAACTAAACTTCTTTCTGATTTGATGGGTCTCCATTAAGTTAAGACTTTTTTCCCTAATGAATTCTTGTCTCCAAGTGTGCTGTGAATTTAACATAAGACATTTCTTTAGGTGTCTGAAATGTGACAAGCAGAGACATTGCATTTATAATTACAGCTTAAATGTCTGAGGGAATTGAATTAATTTTCTAAGTAATGGTCAATGTTGAGTGATGGATTGGTTGAACAAGTGATTATTTGGAAAACTAACAAGGAACAAAGTAGTTGTTTTTACATAAAATCTGTTGGGTTTCTTAACTGAGTAGAAAGGTTCATTAAATTTCTAACATAATTTTAATGCATTTGACTTGATGAAAACAAAAATATATTTTTAGAAATTCCTTTCCAGACCTTTTTTTTTCTTTGTAGCAGTGGAGGCTTATTAGACTTTGAAGGAAATAAATACTGAATGAACCAACTCAAGGCATACCTGTATGTTTATAAATTCCTGTAGCTATATTCTTCATTGTGAATGTGAGTTATCAAGACACATCCAGTAAGATATGTAAAATGCTCAAGTCAATATCAAAATGTCAAGCCTGCACAAATAATTAGAGGTGCTCGTAAATCATCCCAGATACTCATTTGCTAAACCGACAACTAATTAGAGTTATGCTCATCAATGCATATAAAATAGGTAGTTCAACATAAAAATAAATCTATAAAAAGGCACATCAATAATCATAAATGCAAGGTATCATCGAGCGCCATCCTGGTAATCATTGGAGGTGGCTCTAATTTGAAAACCTGAAAGTGCACCTTGAAAGTACGAGGTGGCATAAAGAGTGCTGAGTGTCTGCTTTCCCCAGGGCTGCGCGCATCCAGTCTTAACAAAGGAAGTGTGGGCAGAGTTCAGATAATGAAATATGGCAGTTTTTAAAGATGTTATTCTACCACTGAGTGGTAGTAGACATTTTTTCCTGTCTTTCCTTAAGCTGTACAATACAGAGCCTTAAGAGACACAATGCGGGTGAGAATTTAGGGCTTAAAAGCGTATCTTTGGTAATTTGCTTTAGATGTCTGATTCTGATGACAGGCCTCTCATCATCTAACAGAATTAGTCTGTTTACCAGATTTCTGATTTTATAATGAAACAGGTGCTGAATAGCAGCAGGCTTCTATGTTCCCCTTTTTCTAGAGGAGGCAAAGGAAAATGAATTGTAGGGGAGAAACATTTTAATCCATTTGATAAGTACACTACTGAATCATCTTTGAAAAGCCTCAAAATAATTTTAATATTCAAATTTGTTCTTTAGAGAATGAATTTTGAAGTAAGGTTTACAAACAGTTTACCCTCAACCCCCAGATCCCCAGAATTGTATTAATAGTATCTGTTATTTTTTTTTTCTTTTGAGACAGTCTCACTATGTACCTATGGCTGCCCTGGAGCTCACTTGTGTAGACCAGACTGGCCTCAGATTCACAGAAATCCAAGCCTCTGCCCCCAAATGGTGGAATAAAAGGCATGTGTCCCATGATGCTTTTAAATAAACAGTTTTATGTATATCTTTTGAAATATTTTTCCCACTTTACTCTCCCTTCCCCTCCTTCCTCCTTTCCTTTCTCCTCTCTTCTCTCCTCCCGCCCTCTTCTCTCCTCCCATTCCTTTCCTTCTTCTTCTCTCCTCCCCACTCTCATTCTTTCTCTTATATTTTGCAGAGCAGATGTCTACCACAGGCTCATGCATTTGATCATTTGTTCTCCGGACAGTGGCAGGGTTTGGGGAGGTCACAGGGCTTGACTAGTGGAAGCAGGTCACCAGTGGGTGGGTCTTTGAAGACTATAGCCTGGCCCCCCACTCCAGACTTGCCATCATCTGGATGGTGCTGGGTTCTCAGACATGCAGATTGCAAGATTCATAGAGTCTTTGAGGTTTGCAGAGAAGTACCAGAAGAAGGCCAGCAAGGACAGGGGATTGTAGCAGTGAGAAACTGTGAAGATGAAGGCCAAATTGCAGGAGAAATTCCAGGAACTTAGAGTTGCCAGGAACATGGTATGTGTGCTGGGTTGAGTCACCTCCAAACAGAAGCTTTATCTACTGCTGACTGCAACACAACAGGGGCATGACTACCCAGACCTGTTGAGCCAACATGATGGTAATGCAAGCTCCAGCTGCTAGACTCGTAACTACGGGAGTTAGTATTTACCTGCTGGGTTTCAGTTTTATTTTGGTCTGGTTTGTGCCATTGTGTATGAAAAGAACATGCTTGCTTTTGGATTTTAAGGGGCTTACACCTGACAATTTTCCAGGAGTCTCAGAGGAGAGACTATGGACATTTGAATAGTCTGAGATAATTGAAACTACAAGAAGATTTGAAACTGGGTTGAATAAACTTTGCATACTAGCCATAAGTTTACGGGGCAGAGAGAGGAAGGCTGTAGTTTAGTTATGAACTGTCCCCTATACCTGTGAGTATGTATGTGACATATATTTATTAGTTTTATTTATTCTTTGAAAAGTTCATGCATGTATAGAATGTATTTTGCTACACCCCTCCCAATGTGTTTGAGCTCTTGGCCCTCATGGTGACATTGTTTTTGAGGCTATGGAATGTTTAAGAGTTGGGCAGAAAGAAGTTAGTTACTTGGGAAGGGCTTGAGTATTAAGGTACAGGCCTACTTCTGATTCTGTTCCCTCCAGAAGGGAGGAGGGAAGCTGGCTAAGAGTTAGGAAGCAAAAGATACTTACAAGGCTCAGGAAATAAAACTCGATAGACTCAAGAAACTCTTAAAACTTAAAAAGACTCACCAGGTCTTCTTATATAAGCAGTAACAGCAGCTGAGGAGGAAGACTCTTTGACTTCCCAGTTACCTACAAGGCATGCTAGGAGGCCCATGGGTGCAGCCTTCCTAAGTCATTACTTGTGCTAGATAGGTTATTATCTGATGCAGCTGCTGCTGAGTCATCCTTACTCACGTAAGCAACTCCTCACTTATATTACTGTAAGTAATAAACCCATCGGTTCACAAAGTTGGACCATGGTATAATTTTTACTGTTCTGTCATGTTCCACTGGGGTATGTAGGTGTTTGTTCCTGGCTCCCTAGGGAAAATCACCCAGTAGAAGTCATGCTGTGGGCTTCTGCCAGCTACCTGAGCTGCTAAGTCTTCCCTATGGTAAAGGACTGTATTCCTCTGAACTGTGAGCCAAAATAAATCTTTTCTTCTCTAAGTTGCTTCTGTTAGGTGCTTTGGTCACAGTGATACAAATGTAACTAATATACTCTGCTGGTTGTCCTTAAGCAGGTTATAGAGGTGAACTGAGTGCTAATAGTATCATTGGGCTTAATGCTACTTTCTGAGATGTCTGTTTATTTTGCTGAATATTGTATCCATTCAAGTTCTGTTTTCAGCATAGAGAAATGGTCTAGCATAGTTTTGGCCACTCTTACTAAAAGGAGGAATTGCTCCAAATTACTCCCCCCCCCCGGCGGGGGGGGGGGAACAAAACAGAAGGATAATTTATTTTATCCAAAATGACCAGGATATTTTTTGGCTAGTATTTAGGGCCAGCAGATGAAATAACAAAAATAAAATAGCAGCAGGAACCTGTTTGTTAGCAGTATTGGGAGTAAGCTGAAAAGAGTTTCTGAATTAGGTCTGTATGAACAATAGGGGTCATTTAAGTCTGGTCAGAGCACAGAGACTGACTACCTCATCTCAGAAAGAGCAGAACCACAGGTGCTGGAAGCTGCAAAGCTATCTCATTGTCTTCCCCATAGCAGCTGGCCCTGGGATTCTCTGTGGCGTTTGGAATTGCTCATTTTTTCAGCAAACCAGGTGGCGGACAGTGATCTCACAGAGCACATTTTTAGAAAAGGAAAAGCTGAAAATATGAGAGTGTGTTGGTGCTGCATTTAGGGGGTGAAATGTGAGGGTTGGAAAGATGGCTCAGTGGTTAAGAGCACTGAATGTTCTTCCAGAGGTGCTGAGTTCAAATCCCAGCAACCACATGGTGGCTCACAACCACCATCTGTAATGAGAACTGATGCCCTCTTCTGGTGTGTCTGAAGACAGCTTCAGTGTATTTATATACAATAAATAAATCTGAGAGAGAGAGAGAGAGAGAGAGAGAGAGAGAGAGAGAGAGAGAGAGAGAGAGGCAGGCACTGGGGGGAAAATGTTTGCTGAATCCATGATTATCGTTAAGTGATTGTTTCCACAGAGCATTAGAATAGAAAGGCCTCAAAGAAACAATGTATAGTCACTTGGTATTTGGGACTTGCTGGTGTTATAATTATTTACTGTTGAAGGCTTATTTTGTTAGAACCTATTTATTGTTTATTTGAATTCAAACTACGCTGGAACCCTACTTTAATGCCTCCTTTCTAGGTACCAGCAAGCTTTCGTTATGTAGAAAAACTTAGGTTACTGTTATTAAACCTGCTTATTTGCAATTACAAAATCTTTAAATATATTCAGAAGAGAAACAAACCTTTACATTCAGAACTTGCAAAAGAGGAGGACACAACCTTTCAAAGTCATTTTAGAGCATTGTTTAACTAGTCTCAGATTATTTAAATATTTAGGAAAACATGTTCGTTGTGCAATCTGTTCTTGAGAGGGCCAGAGTCTGTGGTATTGCATGCTGTCTTGCCTGGAACAGATGCATAGGTAGAGAAAGACAACTTGAAAAGCTGTCTCTGCTTTTTTGCTTGCTGGGGGTTGACTCATTTTGTGGAACTACAACTAATTACATTATTGGCTTCCATTTAAAAAACCTTTTTGCTTGACATTTATGGAATCAGTGCAACCAGAACACTATGCCTCTCGCCCATTCCCCACCCCTCTTATGTACTTGTATATGCACCATAGTTAATGACACAGCTATGCTGGTATTAACTGAAGGCCATACTGAAGGACTTGGTGTTAAACAGATGTGCCTGAGACTTTCCCCGGCCTTTTAATTCTTTAACTGACAGAGAAAACAAACCCAATCAAGACCCCTAAACTGCAACAATACTTTATCCAGATTTCTTTTTTCTCTTTTTTCATTTAAAATAATTCTTTTTATTATTTGTTTTAGTTGTGCATATGTGTGTCTGTGCTGTGGTGGGGGTAGGGACAGGGTATGTGCAAATGAGGTGTGGGACTCCCTGGAGCTGGACCTCTGGTGCTTGTGAGATACCTAACATGGGTGCTGGGAACCAAACTCAGGTCCACACAATAACAACACATGTTTTTAACAGGTGAGCTATTTCTCTAGCCCTGTTTGGCTTTGTGTTGTTTTGACAAAGCCTCCCTGTGTAAGCCCTGGATGATCTGAACTCATGGATATCAGCCTGCCCCTGCCTTTGCCTCCAGAGTGGTAAGATTAAAGGTGTGTTTGCCACATACAACCTTATTTTTATCTTTAGTCAGATTTCTTAATATTCTCTTTCTACCTCAGAACCCTATCTAGGAGAACACATCACAATTAGTAGTTGCTACCGTTGTTTACCTACGTCTCCTATCACCAGCATAGACCTTTGGTGTTGTTCAGTCTCTACGTATGACTGGAAAAGTCATCTTGAATGGCTCCTTTTGAGACAGAGGACTTGAGGAGTGTAAGGGCAAGCCTTGGGAATATATTGTACATGACTTTCCTAGCATTTGCTGCTCTAATGGAGAAGGACTGTGGAGATGAAATCCCCTTTTTTCTTGCAGGAGAAGATGCAGCTGAGCAGAGTGGAGAAGCAACTGCACGCACCTGAGCAGGACTAGATGAGTCTGATGCAGTGTGGTGGCAGTGAGGCACCATGCAAACCTGCGTCACATGTTTCCAATAACCACACACTAGGTCTATAACCAAAAATACACAGATCAAAATTAATAGCTGTAGAAAGCCTTTCAGTGACTGTGCCCAAGACAGATTTTTCAAACAATAAAACAGCAGTAAGTAAGAGGAAGGGCCCCAAGCTTGGCTTTTTACCGAAAGGGAAACCAGGTAATACGATGAAGGTCTGTCAGAAAGTACTAGCATATACCTAAGCATTCACATATATTTGCATTTTACATAAGTAATAGTCACTTCTTATTGGCAAAGTAATGTTAGTTAACTTGGGGTTGTTCCATCTTTGAAAAATTTTTAATGTAATCATGGCACCTTTTATATTATTTCCACCTCTGAAAAAGATTAATGATTTAAATCACAAAATCCATAGGAAGAGAGTTATTTTACAGTAACATATTTCATAAACAGCTCCTAAATCACGAAGGAAAAATAGCCTCTGAAAGGACAGCTGGAGGGAAAGCAGTCAGATTCTATAACAAACAGATAAGTAAACACATTTAAAAAGATTATTTTAGGGGTTGGGGATTTAGCTCAGTGGTAGAGAGCTTGCCTAGCAAGCGCAAGGCCCTGGGTTCGGTCTCCAGCTCCGAAAAAAAGGAAGGAAAAAAAAAGATTATTTTATTTTATGAATATGTGTGCATGTCTGAATATATATAGTATATCACAGAGAACAGAAGAGGGCGTCGGATCCCCAGGAACTAAAGTTACAGGTGGTTGTGAGCTGCCTGGATCGGTGCTAATAACCAAACTCAGGTCCTCTGCACAGCAGTAGGTGCTCTTAACCTCTGGGCCATCACCCCGGCCCCCACAGCCAGATTCAAAACCATTAGATTTTAACATTTGGAGTCAGTTCTGCTCAGAACTTGCCATAGAATTTGATCATCTTTCCTGTTTGGCTCTAACTGTGAGTTAGGCAACGAGAAAAATGGCAGTCCCAGGTCACAGTCACTTTAAATGTGTACTGAGTAAGCTGGATTTATAGATGTTGGGTGTTATCCTTCTACTACCTTGGGCATGTACTTTTCAAATTGCTCAGGCAATTCTCTACCTTCCCATGGCCGAAAAGCAGAAGCTAATTAAGTAGCTGCCCAAGTTCACACAGACAGTTGATTTGTGGTTCAATCCCAGGCGGCTGCTTCCAGAACCCATGGGGGTCTTGGGGGGGGGGGGGGTGTTTGTTTTTGAGACCGGGTTTCTCTGTGTAGAGCTGGCTGTCTTGGAACTTACTCTGTAGAGCAGGCCACTCAAAAACTCCCGAGATCCATCTACCTCTGCCTCCTGAGTGAGTACCGGGATTAAACCACCACAGCCCACTTAGAATCCATTGTTATATGCTGCCCCCTGGGGCCTCTGCACGCTAACTCTTGAGAGATTTCTTTCACGAGAGAGACATGTGCAAGTTATTCTAAGTTCTTAGCTTGAGGCTTGACAAAATTTCAGGCCACTCTGAGCATGCCTCCTAATCTACCTTGTCTTTCATGTTCTGTTTCCTGTGGGTTAACATTCCTTGTCACGAACAACATATTTGTTTCAGTGATGATTAGGTATGTTGTACTGGGTGAAAGGAATCAAACTAAATAGGATGTTAGTGCAGGTTTTGTGAGATTTTAAGAAACTCTGACTGGAGGTTGAGCTGTTCGTTGTACCTGTAGGTTTACAGAGGGTAAAATTTTCTCAATGCTCTTGTTTGTGTTAGGTTAAGGGTGGTGCTTGTTTGTTTTTCGAAACAAGTAGGGTTTGTAGCTTGCAGTCCTTTCAGCAATAACCTTTACACAGGGATCCCGCTGCTGGACTGCTGAGGGTCTGTGTGGAGAAGGGTGAGTGAGGCTCGTGGTCCTGTTACTGAGCCTTAGGCCTTTAGCCTTCCGATCTTCTGAGCGCCAGCTCCCCTGTTCTCCCCTTTACGTGAGACAGGAAGGTTAGAGGGGTGGGAGCTGGACACAGTGGCTCCCGTGTCCTAAATTTCACTTTTGGCAGCCTCAACTAACTATGGTCACTTGTGGTCCAAAACCATGGAAAATTCTAGAGATAAAAGACTCATGTGTTTTCAATTGTTGTCCTTGAAACAATTTAAGTGAAAACTCAAAGGCCGTAAAATCTGCCCGAAAATCTTAGGCAGCTTCTCTGTGGCAGGTCAGCATTTAGGTTTAGGCAGTTAATCTGGAAGGACCCAGTCTCCCAAATGCAGCTCAGGTGCCCTCTCCTAGTTAGGACCGGGAGTGTGCGTGTGGTATTGTTTGTTTCGTTAGTGAATGCTGAAATCACTCACATACTGTATCAAGTGGTTTCACCCAATTTCATAGGATTTCTTGAAATACCTTTAATTTTTTAAAAAAATTTTATGTGTCTTTTCTTCTTCTGGACCTCCCATTATTAAGGTGCTTGATGGTGTGAATAGGACCCCCTCCCCCAAACTGGCTCATATGTGGAACTGGTGGCTCTGATTTGGGAGACACTAGAAACATCGGGGAGTGGGCAATTGCTTGGGGGACTAGATCTTGCCTTACACACCTCTCTCTCTCTCTCTCTCTCTCTCTCTCTCTCTCTCTCTCTCTCTCTCTCTCACTTTCTCTCTCTGCTTCCTGGCTGCCATGTTTGAACAGCCTTTTCTACCACATGCCTACTGTCACTTTTCCATTTCACCACAGTCCAGAGCCTCACGCCATAGACAGAAAGCCCCTGAATTTGAGCCAAAAGAATTAATTGTTTCCTCAGATATTTGTGACAATCTAAGAACTCTAAAAACGGCGCCACTACTATAGTTTCTATCCTCCTTTGATGTTTTGAATAGTTTGATGCTCTTCTCCCCTTTATGTCAGCTTAACACAGGCTAGAGTCATCTGAGAGGAGTAAACCTCATTTGAGGAAATGCCTCCATAAGACTGAGATGTGGGTGAGCCTGTAGAGCATTTTTTTAATTGGTGATTGATGTGGGAGGGCCCAAGCCATTGTGGGTGGGGCCAGCCCTGGGCTGGGGGTCCTGGGTTCTGTGGGAAAGCAGGCTGAGCAAGTCATATGAAGCAAGACAGTGAGCAGCATCTCTCCATGGCCTCTGCATCAGCTCCTGCATTCAGGTTTCTGCCCTGTTTGTGTTTCTGTCTTAATTTCCCTTAGTGATGAACTATGGCTGTGGAACCAAGGCAAATTAAACCCTTTGCTCTCCAACTTGATTTTTTTTTTCATGGTGTTTTATCATAGCAATAGTAACCAAGAGCAACTGAGTGTTGAGAACCCAGTGGGCTGTTTTGTGAAGGACTGGAAGATAAGAATGTTGAGAGTAATTCAGAAGACGGTGGTTTGTGAAGTTACAGAGGAAAACAAAGACTCTACGGGGGCCATTTGTGTGAGGAATCTGTGGTGTCTGATCAGCTGGAGTTGAAGTATTTGCTGTGAATGACAGGCACCAGATCACTAAAGTAAAACCTTTATTTTACTGGGACAGTGGATGTTGGTCACCTAAGGCAACATCTTTGGTGAATCTGTTGTGATTAAGAAGAAGCCAGAGTCATTGAGGTGAAATCTTCTAAGAAATATTTCCTTAGAGTTAGCATGTGCAAACTGTGTTTAGAGGCAGTTCAGGTTGCCCCATGTGCTGGCAGCCAAACTTGGTCACGTGTAAGAATCTCCTAGGTGGTACTGGTTTTGAAGGTATGAAAGTGGTCATGGAGAACATCTGAGGCTTGGCGCTATGAGAGGCCAGGAGAGGCCACTGGTGAAATGTAGCCAGGGTAGCAGTGAAAGCCCCAGGATTGAAGGGGTCATGGAGAAAATTTGAGGCCTTGCACCATGAAGAGAGCACAGGAGAGGCTACTGGCAAAGTGCCGTTCAGTTACAGTAGAAGACACCAGCATTTTGGAGGTTCCAGTACCATGGGATGATTGCTGGGGACAATGGAGTGGACCCTGCCTGAGCTTAGAAGACAAACTGAGTTTGTTGCAGATGGTGGAGCTGGAGGAGAGACCCAAGCTTTTTGGAAGCGCCCAAAAGATTATGGGTGAATCCCAGACGTTAGACATCAAACTATTTATACTGTTGGAATGTGGTTTCACTTTGTTCAGATTTCGACCATGTCCTGCTCTTTCCTCTTGACCTAGTAAAATATTTAACATGTTTTTGATTTTATAGGACGCCACAGTTGAAAGACTGAACTTTTAAGAGATTTGGGGTTTTAAAAGAGACTTTGGATTTTTACAGAGACTCAATGTGTGAAGCGTTTGAAGTGATGAGGACTGTGGGAATTTTAAGTTTGTAGTATGCTTTATATTTGTGGTATTAACCTGAGATTGAGGGGATGAACCAACAAAAAAAAAAGGTCATGTCTTTAAAAGTTATGTGTCAAGTTGACAGGAAGTCAGTGGTGCTCAATAATTTTACATAAACTCGACACAAGTCAGAGTCATCTGAGAGGAGGGAACCCCAATTGAGAAAACGCCTCCATAAGATTGGGCTGTGGGCAAGTCTGGAGCATTTTCTTAGGGATTGATGTGGGAGGGCCCATCTCATTGTGAGTGGTGTCGCTCCTGGACTGGCAGTCCTGGGTTCTACAGGAAACAGATCAAGCAAGCCACAGGAAGCAAACCAGTAAGAACTACCTCTCAGTGGTCTCTACATCAACTCCTGCTGCCAGGTTCCTGCCCTGTATGAATTCCTGTCCTAACTTCCTAAACTGATGGTCTATGCATACGGAAATGTAACTCAAATAAACCCTTTTCTTTGGCCATGGTATTTCATCATAGCAACAGTAACCCAAACTAGGACAATTGTGTGTGTGTGTGTGTGTGTGTGTGTGTGTGTGTGTGTGTGTGTGTGTGTATTTATCAGATGAGAATCAAAGCAAGGGTTTTTGGGGATGGATGCTTGTTACGGATAGAGAGAGATGTAGTTCATGGTAGTGACAAGAGTATGACAGTAGATGTGGCTGCCTGACTGGTGTAAGGAATTTCAGTGGGAAAAACTACTAGAAGAGAAAAGGCTAAGAAGGTTGAGATTAGGCTACATATAAATTCACCAATATTTTAAACAAGATACTACTAGAGAGAACAGCAAGAAGCCAAGTTAAGGAACATGATCTCAAAGTGGAAGGATGACAGCAGCAACAGAGAGAGCGACAACTCAAAATGATTGTCACAGTGTGTTTCATGTGGCTGTTTCCATGCAAGTACATAACATTTTAACAGAATACCAGCACCCTGTTACCCTCCTCTTCCTACCCCCATCTCATTCGTCAGTTCCCTTTGTTCTAGGAAGTTTCACTTCTATTTTTCTGACATTTTTACACTTGATTTTATGTATCTATAAAATCTAGGGCTCACAAATGAAGGAAAACATGTATTTTTCTTTCTGAGGTGCACTTAATTTGCTTAGTGTGATGACCTCCAGTTATAATTATTTTTCTGCAAATGACATCACTTCATTCTTCCTTATGGTTAAAAACATTTCTTGGTGTTCATAGATCACACTTCCCCGATCCAGTCCTCCATTCTTGACACTTAGCTTCATCCCGTGGTTTAGCTGTGGTGGGTAGTGCTGCAGTAAACACTGAGGTGCAGGTATGGCTTCAATTTGTTGGCTTGAAGTCTTTGGCCCAAATTTGTGGGTGAATAGTTTGGGGTGATATGGCTGGATCATATGGAAGTTCTATTTTTATTTTTTGAGGAACTACAATTTTTGCCAAGTCTTTGCCTGACTTCCCGGAACTTGGATCTGACTGAGAGTTAAGAAAACGAAGAAGAGACAGAAGGATACATGGACATTTAGAAAAGCTGTGATCAAGTGGACTGGGGTCTTTAATGGGAACTGCAGCATCCTAGAAGCTCAGCGTGTTGTGTATGGTTGAACAGAGACATGGGGGTGTTACATACAGTCGAGAGCAGAGAGGTGGAGGTGTTGCATGCAGTTGAACTGGGAGGCAGGACTTGTGGTATACATCTGGATCAAAGGGCAGTTTTAGCTAATCTTGATAGTGGCAGTCTCTGTAGGAAAGCGATCTTCAGGTTGTAAACACCCAGAGGGAGAAAGCTACAGTAGAGGTTTCTTGCATACACTTTAAATATCCACATAGGAGGCAGAGAGGAAGGCTTTCATTTTCCCATGTGTCTGAGGCTAGAGTCCTTGACAAGGCTGTGCCCATGTTAACAATACACAGTCACTCAGGACTACACTCACTCTGGGCTTCCTACATTATACTGATAACTTTCTTTTCTTTTCTTTTTTTTTAAAATAGAAGGAAAGTGGAGAATGATCTGGAATCTTCCATGGAAAAGAAGGAAAGCAATTGATTTACTTCTGAGCACCATGAGTAGGATTGTAGAAGAGAAAGTGGCTCATAGCTGAGAGAAAGCCAGGAGAGCCCTGTTCTCACAGGACAGTGGTGTTTGCAGCTAACAGCAGAAACGACAGATTGCATTTGTGTCCCATGCACAAGGAGGAAAATTGGCAATTGGAGAAGTTATCAGGGGACTTTAGTATTTTAGCTGTGGTTTTATGTTGCTATGAGAATTATTTTTAATATAGCTTGTGAAATCAGAAATGCATTTGAAGGAGGAACTTGGTAGGGTTGTTGACAACTCACTGTGAAAGGCTGAGTCAGATTGCACTACCCCTGTGCTACTGTGTTTTGGTGAAATTGGTGTGCTGAGAGTAGCAGGTTGCTATTACAGTCTACTCTTTATGGCTGTGATAAACACCACAACCAAAAGCAACTTGGGGAGGAAAGGGTTTATATCAGCTTGCAGAAAGCTTACAGTTCATCATAAAGGAAGTCAGGTCAGGGATTCAAGGCGGGGACTGACACAGAGGCTGTGGGGGAGCGCGCTGAAACTGTTTTACTCCTTGCAGCTTACACAGCCCGCTTGTTTAC